>NW_004955427.1:19291352-19370425 GCF_000276665.1 Chinchilla lanigera | reverse complement strand
TTTTTTTTTAAAAAAAGACCAAGTCTCACTAAGTTGCCTAGGCTGGCCTCAAATGTGTGACCCTCCTGCCTCAGCCTCCCAAGTAGCCAGGATAACAAGCATGCACCACTGCCCTCTGATGTTCAGTGTTGTGTAGATAAGGAGATCTGAATCAGGATGCATTCCACTTCTGGTGCTATACCAGAGAGCCCAGCTACACTGAAGCCTTACAGCAATGTACAATAATTTACTACCCTGTCGTGAAGTCTGGACAGTGAAACTTCCATGCTGTAAGGACAACTCAGTGATACTTTCAAGCACATAGACTTGTGTTGTCTGCTTTTGATCCTTTTCTTTAGGCTTATCCTGTCTCATGATTATGGTAACTTTAAGCTTACATCATCACTGCTCTATTCAAGTTAGGTGAAAGATTGCGGGCTGCCCTTCTTTTTTTTTTTGTTTGTTTGTTTGTTTTTTTCCAGTACCGGGAATCAAACTCATGACCTTGCGCTTGCCAGGCAGGTGCCGTACCCTGAGCTAAATCCCCAGCCCCATGGGCTGCCTTTCTATCAGCATATGTACCTTTTCCCAAAAGCTCCCCTGCCCCCTCTTCCATCTCATTGGTTAGGTGTCCACCTTTAAGCCATGGAGCTAATGAGATACTCTACTTGGGCTTCACCAATCTTTTCTGGTGCTGGCAACTGGGAGAGAAACCCACCTTCCTTGATATACTGCCCAAACAGTATATCGAGTATATATAGTTTTTCTTAAACTAAAGAAAAGCAGGGAATGACTATAGGGAGAGAACCTATTTGCTTAAGATCAATTTGACATTGTGTCTACATCCTACAAGCATGCTTCTATACTACTTTAATAACTGTATTAGGAAAACAATCTCAAGCCCAATGTCAAGCTATGTGTGATGAAGAACTAGCTTTTTTTCCCAGTGACCACAAGCCAATAGAAAAATGAAGTTTTTTTTTTTTTAAAATGTGTTTTAGAAAGACACTTTTAAACCCAAAGTTTTGATTACTAAATTTGGAGGTTTTAAGTTCCTCTGTTAAAATGCTATAAAGATGTCTAAACACTTACTCTCAGTTTCTGTCCTTATCTCAGCATGGGCCGGTTGGGAGACCAGTGTCGGCTCCTGACCACACCTGGGAGGTGCTGTATGGCCAGCTGACTTTGCAGTCTGGCCCCAGCCTGCCTTTCCTGTGTCATGTGCTGCTCTTTGGATTCACCTATGACAAGCTGTTCTGCTGCCACATTATGCCATGTATTTTTGCTTTACCTCTGTTCTTCCTTCCTGGAATGCCTTCCCCTGGCTGCAGGGTACCCACTCATCTTAGAGCAGCTTAAATATCACCTGGCCTGTGATGTTTTCCTGAAGCTTTGGCATCTCCGTCAGTATTTTCCTCTGAACCCTCATTTCATGGGTGTGCAGTTTTTCCTGCACTAAAAGTTCCTTGAAGATGTTAATTCTCTTTCTCATCCTTATATCCCCTTATTGGCACACACAGTTTGTCCTGAGTAAATGCTCATTGAATTGAATCAAGTTATATGATTTCTGTTTCTTTCCTTTTGTTCTTCCCCAGATGTTTTCCATTCTACTTCTGCTTTCACGTTTGTGGATTTCCTTATAAGGACATACTGTTGTGATACACATTAAAATTTTCTTTCCTCTTTTGTCAAATCTGAGTTTAAAAATAAAGGAGCTACAACTTCTCATTGTCTTATTCTGATCACAGGTCCTGTCCTCTGGCTGTCACATCACTGTGTTTCTGACATATATGCCACCAGCAGTGTACCCCAGTCTCCTGTAGCAGTAAATGTATATAGGTAAAGGTAGACTCCCAAAATACCTGGGAGGATGGTTCAGACTCACACTGACCTAAGCTCTAATCCCCGCTCGCATACTTGCTCTGTGACCTTGAGCAAGTTCTTTCATTTCTCTAAGCTTGTTTCTTCCAATAAAAATAAAAATACCTTAGAATAGCATGGGAAACCTTAGTTGCTTGATAAACATTAGTATATTCTTTTTTTTTAATTTTTAAAATAAAAGGAGGAGAACATTAACAGACAACCATTTACAAAATAGCAAAAGAACAATACAAACAATGCAGAGTTACAAAGTGGTAGAAAATTAACAATGCTTGCATTATATATTGATATCTTCAAAGTTGTTTCTCATGAAAACAAATAGAGACATACAATATTGATCAATCAAAGAGTCATTAACTGGTAACATTAGTATACCAGGGCAAATGAACAGAAGTTAATGGATTGCCTGTCTCTTTAAAGGGTCAGGTCCAAGCCACTGGGTCGGCTGGCAGAGAGTGATGACCTGCTGGGAAATTCTATCTTTGGCAGAGCCTGTCAGTTGCTGCTCTGCTTCTGTGCTCTGAATCTCCTGCCCACAGGCGGCAGGACACCTACTCTGGCAGCTCGGGGCCACACGACTAAGGTAGCCAGATGAGCAGCGGCCTCATGGGAAAGTGGATGGCTTGGTTGGGAGGTAGACAAGTGACGTAAAAGTGTCATAGGGAAATCCCCGAAGTTTATGACGGCAAGGTCCAGATCCTAGCCACAAGTGAGGCTTGAGGTTGTTTCTTCTCTGAGCACTCTGGCCCTTCTCCTTACCACAGATGCTCCTCTGCCCCTGCTTGACTTTGCAAAGGAGATAGGATGCACGTTTGTTGGTCAATTGATTTTAATTAAGTTAAAAACTGGCTCCCCTCAATCTGCATACATGTTCACGGCCTCGTGCTGCGCCTGTCCGGTCTCACCCCTAGAAGTGCCGTCTTCCCGTTGCCTACGTCACCCCATGCCTCACCAAATACCAGAGCCTCTGTCTCCCTCCCCGTTGTCACCCTTCCTCCTGAGCTGCTACTGTTCGTTACACTTAACTCAGTTATTGTGCTTCACACGAGAACTGCTGTGGATCATGTCCTTTATGTCCGCTGACTGTGCAAACCACTTGGGACAGAATATTAAGTCTGACAGTCTGGGGTTCAGATCCTAGGTCTGTCTCTTATTCCCTGTGCAAACGTGTTCCCTCTCTGAGCCGGTTTCTCTTGTAGTAACTAAGGAGTAAGGATATAAAATGCTACTGTAGGTCTGGCACTTCCTGGGTGTTCAATAGGTAGATGCTATAATTTGGGTATTTGGTGATGGAGGAGCAATGGATTATCATTTATTCACTTACTCCATCCAGGTACATGTAGGACATCTTTGGTGTAGAATTCACAAAGCTCTTTTACAGTTACTTTTGTTGAGTGGGTGTCAGATAAATGCCTAATGATATCTGCAGTGTTTCCAAAGCTTTCAAGAGGTTTTCCAGTCTTCATGGCCAGGACTTTTTCTGGCAGTAGTCACACGCTGTCTTCCTTAGGTGTGACCTACGCAGGAGCAGGCGAGCCCTCCGGCCCTCCCCATGGGAGGCCTGCGCAGTGCCCTCTCTGCCTACCGAGTCGAGGTGAATTCCGTGCTTGCTTCCCTTTGTCCCTGCTTGCCCGCCTCTCTTGCCTGAAGTCTTATCTTGTCCTCTGGGAGGTATGCTAAGTGCTCTGCCAGCCTGCCTGAGTGCCTGGCCTGTTTTTTCTCACTGCCAGCACCTCCTGGATTCCAACTCCAAACATGGTAACCCTCTGGGGTCACCCTTTCTTCCGGTGCCAAGAGAGAACGCATTCCAAATGGAACACAAGTGTGCGTCCCATGCTGGGCTCTCTGCATTCTGCTTGGGAGCAACAGGGAGCAGGATGTGGCTGCCTCAGCCCACACTGCTTAGGTTTTCAGTCTCATTGTCCTTCCTTTCTCTCAGGACAGTTGAGGTTTTCCAATAAGAACCAAATATAAAGACCGTTCTAAGACACCTGGAGCCAAGGAAGCTTGCCAGGCTGCCGCAGGGAGAGCCGCAGGCTTGCTGAGGCAGAGAGAGAAAGTTTTGAAATTCTCCATGCAGTGTGCTATGTGCTGGTATTCATCCCCAAAGCCACCAGAAGCATTCCTCCCAGCAGAGGTGGAGCTGGTGGTGAGAAGCTGCAGGTGAGAAGATATCTGGGAGGACAGATTAATTCATCTGAGCTTCTCGTCTGAGGACAGCAGCAGAGCCCAGCGAGCCTTTGAGCCACCCCAGAGATGAGCACCAACAGCAGCACGGTGGGCCAGCTCCTCTGGCAGGGGCCTGTGTGTCTGAGCTGGAAGCAGGATCTGGAAGGGGCTGTTTACCACTTGGCTAACTGCTTCTTGCTCCTGGGCTTCATGGGAGGCAGCGGAGTATATGGATGCTTCTACCTTTTTGGCTTTCTGGGCACGGGCTACATGTGCTGCGTGCTGTGGGGCTGGTTCAATGCCTGTGGGCTGGACATCGTCCTGTGGAGTCTCCTGTTGGCAGTGGCCTGCCTGCTGCAGCTGGCACATCTGGTCTACCGCCTGCGCATGGACACCCTCCCTGAGGAGTTTGACCTCCTCTACAAGACACTGTGGCTGCCCCTGCAGGTGCCCCTGCACACCTACAAGGAGATTGTACTCTGCTGCCAGGAGCAGGTCTTGACTCTGGCCACGGAGCAGACCTATGCCGTGGAGGGGGAGACACCCATCAACCGCCTGTCCCTGCTGCTCTCAGGCCGGTAAGCTGCTCTGACGGTGGCATCACCCGGCATTTCTTTCCCCAGCCCCACTTCCTCGTTCCTAGTGTCCCTCTCCATTCCGTATCCCTTCAGTGAGGGAAGGATGTGGCAAGTCAAACAAACCGAAATAGATTTCTCCAGGAGTGAGTTTACTTCCTCTTCATATATTCCAAGAGGAAACTAGATCACTGGACCTCTTTCTGGCTGAAAAAAAAGTGACTTCATGTGTACTTGCTGCTGACAGATGTGGGATTCAGAGCCCAAATCTCTGTTTCTCTCTCTCTCTCTTTCTCTCTCTCTCTCTCTCTCTCTCTCTCTCTCTCACACACACACACACACACACACACACACACACACACCAGGACATGATGTCCAAATGTCTCTGTAAGCCTTGGAAAACTGAACATTTCAGTATGATTAATATTTTCCTTCCATAGGCATTCAACATTTGGTAAGCACCAACTGTGTGAAGGAAATGAGAGCAGAAACAGGGTGTTTCCGGTATCCTGTTTCCTGCCAGGGCGTCAAGGGAACAGCCCAGCGTGGGTCTGGGATGTCGTGTGCCAGCGCTGAAGTGTAGCCGCTCCGTGCGCAGCAAGGTGGGAGGGAATAGCCCTTGCCCGCTTTTCCATTCCCACTTGTTCTCTGGAGACTCTTGCAGGTCGCGAAGTCAAGTCCTGCAACTCTGAGGTCCCCCAGTGGCAGAAGAGTAGTGATGCCCACACGTGTCTCATGGAGGTTTCGGTGGAGGCTGATGTTGGTGGCAGTAGTCTTAATCTATGCTCCCTGAATGCCCAGTGCGGCCACTGATAGCTGATGAGAAAACACCACAGGGTTCTGTGCTGCGCATTTCTTGGGCAGTTGTGTTTTATTCTTTGAAGTACTTTATTGGCACTTGCTTACCCTCCTCGCACCTGCCAGCATACTTGAGCCCAAGAAGGTGGCTGAAAAGAACATGGTAATCAGAAGGCTCTGATTCAAAGAAAGAAAGAGAGAATGAGAGAGAGATAGGGAAAGGGAAGGGAGGGGAGGGAAAAGGAGGGCAGGGGAGTAAAAGAAAGGAGCCGGGTATGGTGGCTCATGCCTATAATCCCAGCACTTACGATGCTGGGGTAGGAAGATTGCTGTGAGTTCAAGGCCAGCTTGGGTTATGTAGTGAGTTCAAAGCTAACCTGAAGTGCATAGCAAGACTCTGTCTTTAAAAAATAAGTAAATAAAAGGAAAGGGAAAGGGAAAGGGAAAGGGAAAGGGAAAGGGAAAGGGAAAGGGAAGGGGAAAGGAAAGGAAAGGAAAGGAAAGGAAAGGAAAGGAAAGGAAAGGAAAGGAAAGGATAGGAAAAAGGGAGGAGGGGAGAGAGGAAGAAAGGAAAGAATGAAAGAGGAGAAAGAGAATGGAAAAAATTATGCAAGACTGTCAAGCCCGCAGTGGGGGAAAGGGTTGATAATGATGACAACTGTACAGTAACTACTGCTGCTAGAAGTAAAACACATTCACGTATTTATGGAATCCAGAGTATTACGTACAGAAGTTGTGGTTTTTATGGAACTCAGAGGTCCTGGGGCAAATGACCCCTATGGGGGGAGAGCTTGAGGGAGACTTTTCATCTCATTTGCAAGTGTAAACAGATGCAGGTGTCAGTGCCCCCGCAAGAACTATGGTTCCTGCCAGAAGGTTTGCTACCTGTACAGTTCTGTGCTTCAAAACCATCTAGGGAACTGGTTCATTCATGAGAATCCTGACATCATTTGCTCCTTTTAACTCCTCGGTTCAAAGGAGGGAATGGAGACAAGGAGGATGTCCCCCCTGCTGGAAGCAGGTGACAATTATCCCATGGTCCAGAGAGCAGATCCATGCTAGACCTGTGGCAAACTTGTCTAAGGCCACACCCTATGGAGGGGAAAGGAGGGCTTGTCCCTCCCGGTAGCATTTCTAGGAACTTAGCAACAAAATCCTATGTTAGAAATCAGACAATTTTGATTTTTCTCTTTGCTTTTAAAGTTTTGAACCAAGGATTTTGTTGCGTTTATTGTTTTGTTATCTCTCAGTGTCACTCTGTCCCAGAAAAAGGGGAAGAGGCTTCTGGCCTGTGAGTGGGCCCTGCTTGTGAGGGAGAGTCGCTGTGACCTGGCTGTTACAGCCCAGTTTCAGACACCTCGAAGGAGCCGAGGGAGCCCTGTGCCAGGAAGTCGGGGCCTCTCACACACACCTCCCCGTCTCCTGTGTGACTGTCATCTGGAGCCCTTGGCTCACACCTCAGAAGTCTTTTTGTTTTATTTCATGAGGGTAGTCAGTCTCTTCCAGGACCCAGAGAACAAAGTGACTTTCTTCAAAGCCTGTCACCCCAGCAAGCTGTGTTTTACTGTTGGAGAGTTTTTGTCCTATAAAATGCAAAGCACAAACTTCCACAAGTGCAATCCTGAGCAGGTTGCTGTCTTAAGCTATTCCCTTAGAAGGAAGCCACCCGTCACCCAAGAGACGAAGAAGGAAGAAGAGGCAAATGATAAAGCGCACAATAAACCTGCTTAAATGGCTTCTGTGAGCACTCTAGGATTTTGTCACTCCTTGGTGACTTGCCAGAGAGCCGGTGTCCTCGCCTGAGGAGATGGGGGAGATGTGCCGTGTGTATGCCCCGGAGGTTGCCCCCAACCCAGTGTCTTCCTTTCTCAGAGAAGTTTTTTCTTGAGGCTATGATTCTGCTTTTATGGTAATACAAATGAATATGTTTGTTTATTTACTCTTCCTTCCTTCTTTCTTTCTTTCCTTCCTTCTGCCTTCCCCCCTTCCACAAATATTTATCAAGAGTGTGAGGGACTAGGGACCTGGGGTTAAAAGTGAAAACTATTGTCTTTGAACTCATGGAGCTTGCCGTCTATCACAGAAGCCAGTAATTAATGTGTGTCATCGTGGTTAACAGTGGATGTGGTGTCTCCACGGAGAAAGGAAAGCACAAGCAGAGCATGAAGGAGCGGGTCTCAGTTTTTGTGGGGGGATTTCCTGGAAGGAAAAATCCTTCCCAGACAGGATTTCCTGGAAGGAGCATTTAAAGCTGAGACCTGAGGAGAGAGGTCCCCCTGGAGCAGCGTACGTGAATGAGGTAGGAGAATGTAGCACCTCATTTTCCCTTGTGTTCTGTCATTGCTCAGAAGGGTCTTGAAGGAGCAAGCATGTCTGCCTTTGGAGGGCATGGGCTCGCTCCACCCTTCACCTGATTTGAGACCTGCATCCCCTTGTCTTCCTTCTTTAGGTGCTCAGGTCATGGGCAATAGCCTATTAACTGGTGATGGTCTTTGGTAATTTAAAATTCATCTGAGGCAAGAAGGTGCCTCTGTAGGCAAAGGAGGAAGGAAAAAAGATCTCTGAGGCGTACACATCCATTTGGAGGGAGGTACCCTTCTGCTGGAAAACCTCCTGCATCCTTGGAGTCTGGGGATGCAGACATGGGTACAGTCTGGCTCTTACCTCTGAGGATTTCACAGTTTAGTGGAAACCAGAGGCACGTAAATAACCTGGCGCAGGTCAGTGTGGTAAGTGCACTGTAGCAGGTGCGTGGAGGAGGCAGAGAGATGGACTCCTTCCGGTGGCAGACTCTCAGAGTCAGCGGTACACATGCACACGTGTATATCTAGGCATTCTTGAAGAGCAAGACCAAGGAGTGCTAATATTCCATTGACCATAACTTAACTCCTTGGCTATACCTAGCAGCAAGGGAGGTAAGGAGTAGTCTTTAGCTGTGAACTCCCTCTAGCACTATGGAGGAAGGAAAAGTAGGTAATGGAGAGACTGCCACACTGGATTTCTCAGATCTCTGTCCATCTCTACCCTAATTGTTTCCTGGTATCCTACTTTTCCTTCAGAACGCTAATGTTCAAATGTCATGTTCTTTGAGAAGTCTCCTACCCAGAGAGAATGGATTTCTCTCCCACCGCTATGCTCCCATTCCACAGCAGCACTTACACGTTGACCCGCAGCAGGTTATGTATGTTCCTGTGATTTCCACTCAACTGTGGAATCTTTAAAGGCAAGAGCCAGACTGCACCCATTTCCTTATCCTTCTACCTCCAGGAATGCAGGAGGTGCTCTGTGAATATGTGTTTAGCTGGTAAAGCTACAGAAATAATGCAAGCATGTCTTCAGCCAAATAGACATATACACCGTAGAGATACAAAAGTTTTTCTTCCTCCTTTCCTGACAGACTTACTTTCTTGCCTGGTACAACTTAGCATGAATCTCTGAGTTTTCTGGGGAGAGAAAGAAAATACCCAAACTGGATCCTAGTCATTTTCCAGATGCTACATTATAGGTGAAATACACTCACTCCCCACAGGAGTCAGTGCCATACCATGGATTTGAACAGATTCTTCCAAAGTACAGTTCCCCATCCCTACAGGAGCAAAGCGGCAGATGAGGGGCTGACCACTGGGATTGAAAACCAGGTACAGTGTAGTGCTTCCACCCCTGCGCTGTGAGAACAAGCCTATGGTCATGAACTAGTCAAGAGCAGTCATTAAACCTATTGATAGTGGGAAATAAAAATATTCCTAAAATTAATATCAATTATGAACTAGAATCCCTGGCTTTGGACACACAACCCTCATCTATTTAGCTGGAGGGAGAAAAGGATGTTTTAAAAAAAGCAAGGATATGTCATCAAAGTCCAGGGAAGGTACACACTTGAGCCTCGGGTAGGAATTAAAATAAGAACTTGTTCTCCTGAGCATTTTGTATGGTGTCTGGTTTCTCTTCCCTATGGCCAGTTCAGCTATATGCTTTTACAAGGTCTGAGTTATATAACTTAAAACACAAGGTTTTGGTTTTTTAATCAAGGAGTATATGGGTTTTGCAAATGTCTGATAGTTGTTCCCATTCAAAACATCAGCTAATTCCAATTCCACTGACCATGGAAAGGGTTTGAATGGCTCAGCTCTGGTTAATTGTCCAGCCCAGGGCCATCCCTGGAACAGCGCGTGGGCTCCTATTGTCCAAAACCAGAAGCTGTCACTGCCACATTATGGGTGGTTGTTGAGCATGGAGCGGGGACAATGCTAGGAGCATCCAGCATCACCTACCAAAAGCTCTGATAACGGTGTCGTGGTGAAAAGACCATCTCGGTTCTGCCACTTGACAGCTATGAAACCTTAATTCACCCATCAGCCTTTCTGAGCATCCGTTTTCTCAGCTGTAAAATACAGAAAAGAATAATCTCCCTTGAGTTATTTTGATGATTAAATAAGAGAAGACTTGTGAAGTGTCTAACAGAGGCTGCTCTGTAATGGACACACCATTTTCTTCGAAGTAGCTATAGTGCAAGCATGTGGTGTATAAACTGTGGCTCTTCATGTGGCCTACCGAAAGAGGGAAAGGGGAAGATACCCGAGGCTGAACCTCTGTAATGGTGTCATCCAGCGGAATGACGGAAGCCTTCTATGTTGTAGAATATGGTAGCCACCAGGTACACGTGGCTATGGAGCCCCTGAAACGCGGTTAGTGTAACTGAGGAACTGGATTTTTAACTATTTAGTTTTAATGAATGTGAATACAAACTTAAATAGTAGAGTTCTAGCATGGTGGTTTCCATCCTAGCTACACAATAGGATCAGCAGGAAGATTTTTAAAACTAATAATGTCCAAATCCCACTTTCAGGTTCCTGTTTAATTGCTCTGTGATAAGGCCCAAGCCTTGTTTTGGTTTGCTGGTTTTTATATTATTTTATTTTGCAGTACTAGGGATCAAACCCAGAATCATGAACATGCTAGGCAAGTGTACTCTAACAACGAGCTACAAGCCCAGTCCTTAATTTCTTTCTTGCTTTTTCTTCCTTCCTTCCTTCCTTCCTTCCTTCCTTCCTTCCTTCCTTCTTCCTTCCTACCTTCCTTCCATCCCTCCCTTCCTTCTTTCTTCCCTTCCTTCCTTCCTCTTCTCCTCTCCCCTCTTCTTCCTTCTGCTCCTCCCCCTTCTTTCTCCCTCTCTTTCTGTCTGTCTGTCTCTGTCTTTCTCCTGACAGTTGAAATCCAGGGCCTCACACATAATGGGCAAGCACTCTACTACTGAGCTATATCCCCAGCCCCAACCCTCCTTGGGACTTTTGTTGTTTTTGTTTTGTTTCATTTTGCAGTACTGGGGATTGAACCCAGGACATTTGCACTGAGCTACATCTGCAGCCCCCTTTTTAAAAAAATTTTTTTTTTAAATTTTTTTGTCTTTTTATGCAGTTCAGGCTGGTCTTGAACTCACTTTGTATGCTAGGCTGCCCTCAAACTCAATCCTCCTGCCTCAGCCTCCCAAGTGCTGGGATTACAGGTGTGCACCACCACACCAGGCTCCTCAGCCCCTTTTGATTTTTTGTTTTGAGGTAAGATCTAAGTTGCTAAATTGCGCAGCCTGGATTCAAACTTGTGATAGTCCTGCCTCAGCCTCCTGAAGTGCTGGGTTACAGGTATATGCATCATGCCTGGGGTTTTTAAAAGCTTCCCTGGGGCTTCTATTTTTTAAAAGCTTCTTTGGGGCTTCTATTTTGCAGCCTGGAATGGAGTATCACCGGTAAGGAGAAGGCAGAGGAAAATGGAGGCTCAGGAAGTCTGCATGGGTCCCTTTCTAAACAGTGTCCATGCAGCAGACACTATTTCTGCTTTGGGTTTTACTGCTCTTTAGGCCAGGTATTTCTGCTGGAACATTCATGTTAATCAGCAACACGTGACTTCAGCAAATGTCCCTGGAGCAGCCATTTACGTCCCTTTCCTATAGCACCTCTCCTCTCCCTTTGCCAGGGTTCGTGTGAGCCAGGATGGGCAGTTTCTGCACTACATCTTTCCATACCAGTTCCTGGACTCTCCTGAGTGGGAGTCGCTGCGGCCCTCCGAGGAAGGCCTCTTCCAGGTAATCGGGGGGCCTTGGCAGCCCTGCTTTCCCCATCCTACTGTGAGCCAGCAACGTGCACGTCTCCGACCTTCCCCCTCACCGCTCTCCTCTGGCCCTAGCACGGGGATGCTGGGGTGGGACCGTGACCACACTCTGCTCGGTGGAAGGAGCCCTGGGGTCTGGGCGAAAGGGGGAAGGATAGGGAGGCACTGCTCATGGACAGGTGGTCATGCCGCTCCCAAGTCTAAAACTTCAGTCCCCTCGGCTGCCTCTCCAGCCCTCCTTTCCACATCCGTTTTGCTCACACTGGCCATGCTGGACTACTGGTGCTTCCCTAAACACAACACGTTGTCATCCCACGTCGTGCTTGGTTCCTACTGTCCCTTCCGTTGGAATGCATTCTCGCTTCTAGGTGAAAGACCACGGCCCCCCACTTCCGCTGCGAAGCCTGGCCAGACCCTCGCCCCTGTTTCCCCAGCAGCCTCCCGTTCCTGCCTCCCTGTTCTCCTCCTTCCACTCCCGCTGACTGCTGCACGTGATGCACATTGTTCTAATGAGCCAGGTTCCTCCTTCCTGTCTTCCGTGTGATGAAACTCTTGGAAGTAAAACTCCGAGTTTCTCCCTCCCTCTGTTCTCAGGCTCCAAAGCACGGCCCCTGGGACACAGTAGGTATCAACACGGCTAGCTAAACCGGCTGGCCAGGGGACAGTTCATGGCTAGGAGGACTCTATTGGGCGCTCAGATAAATGCCCCAAGGAGAGGGGCAAGGAGAGTGGCTGCTTGGTCCCTCTTCTCTTCTCTGCCAATCCTTTAGATGCTGCTACTTTTGCTGTAGCTCTTCCTTACTGAATGGCTAGCATGTAGCAGGTACTGCATGCTGTATGCCTTTGGGTTAGGTATATTATTACCCCACTTAGTAGATGAAGCAGCTAAAGCCCCAAAACGTCATGAAATTCAACTAGAAAGTTGCAAAGCGCAGTTGCCCAGATCTACTATTTATGTTCTTTTTTAAGAATAGAAGGACCGTCGGAGCAGTGGAGTTTCACACATACACCCTTAGGGACTCCCTGTCCAGATAGTCTGCCAGCACTGGACTCCGTATGTCACCCACCACTTTTGTCAGGGAGCCTCAAGCCAGTGTATAAGCCAACCCCAGAAGAACACATACCAGGCAATGTCACTTGGCCGGGTGTGTTTCCTTCCCCACCCTGACAGTTGGCTTGTGGTGACGGGGCCTGAGAGGCAGGGCCACCAGCTATAGTTCCCTCCAATCAAAATCCCACCCTGCCCTCCCCACACCCCCCCCCCAGCACCCAGTGACCTCTGCAGGGAACTCCCTCAGGCTGTAGAAATGTCCGGGAGGGCTGAATCAAGGCCTGAGCCGGTCCCACCAGGGCTCTGACCCTGACACGGCGGAACAGGTGGTGAGAGGCTGGGTTCCTCCCCTGAGTTATGCTGGAAGGAAGGGCCGTCACCCCAGATGGCCTCTGCGCCTGGGATGAGAACGGCCACTTGCCTCCCATTTATATTTTTAGTGTGCATCTCCTTTGGGTGCAGTGAGATCCACACGTCCACAATTGGCTGTGTAAAGTCCCATTTCCTCTTTGCAAATATCACATGTCCTTAGCATCTAACACAAGTCATCACTATTCCTCCGATCTGCATCCTATTTTACTGGACTGAAAGCCTATTTGCATGTTATCTCACTGATCTCGCCAACGAGCCTCTGAGGTGGATATGAAATTATAAGCTAGAAAACTTTCTGATAGATATGCCTGTACATACTTGGGAACCAAGCAAGAAACATACCTGGAGTACCTTTGTGAAGCTTTAACGCAGGACATGAGAAAGTGACATTCAGTTGTTTTGCCCTATACAGGATTGGTAGTCTTCACTTGATTCATTCATTCAGTTCAGTAATGTTTATTGAGCACTTATTTTTTTTTTTATTTTAAAGAGAAAAAAATAACACCATTGAAGACAAAAACAGGACAACACAAAAACAATAAAAACAATATAGGATTTCAAAACAAGATGACAGGAGTTAACAGTGATTGTTATATTACAAATTGTTATCTTCAGTGAAGATGCTGAGTTCCCCAGATGTAAGAATGCAAGATTGATCAAACCATTGTTAAAGACAATAACAAGTAAAAGAAAAATTAGAAATGATACAGAGCTTCATTAAACAAGATGGCAGGAATTTAACAATGATTGCTATATCCAAGCACTCACTGTTCAGGGTGCTTGGAATATATCAGGGAACAGAACCAATGGAGGTTCCTGCCCTTATGCAATTTGCATTCTAGTGAGAGACATGAAAAGTAATCTATACACAAAATTAATGAATAAATTATGCAATATGTTACATGATAATAACTGCTAGTTTACAAAAACATAAAGTAGTATAAGGGAGAGATGGTTGCAGCTGTAATGAGGGTGGTCATGGAGGAGCTTGGGAAGCAGTGAGATTTGAGCAAAGACCTGAAAGGGGACAGTGTGAGCTGCAGTGTCTGGGGAAGAGCATATCCGACAGAGGGAGTGTGAGTGCAGACCGAGAGGTGGACTGGTGTGTTAAGGATGAGAAAGGGGGCAGGACACAGGGAGCAGAGGAAGGGAGGAGAGAGATTCGCTGGAGGACGCTGAAGAGCTAAGGGGAGCCCGATCACGGAAGGTGCAGAGCTTGATTTTCTAGATATGGGCAACAAGGCTTCCCTGCGACTTTGATGTGGGATATGAAGGAAAGAATCGAGGAAGCCCGAGGCTCTGATCCGAGCCGCTGGAAGGATGGAGCTGCTGCCACCTGAGAGCCGGTTGGGGGATGGAAGTTCAGTTTGAGAACCGTAGGTTCGCATCCCCTGGGGACTGTGAAACGGAGATGCGGAGTAGGCAGTGGGATATTTCCCTCTGGAGTTCAGTACCAAGGTCTGGGCTTGAGACAAATGCTTGAACATGTGGAGAGAGAAGGGATTCAAGAATGGCGTTTCAAGAATTAAGCAGTTGGACAGAAAAAAAGGAAGTCGTGAAGGAATCTGAAAAGGAGAAAGCAGGAAATTTGCCCCTGCAGCGCATGGCACCTGGGGACCTAGAGCAGGAGGTGTGTCAAGGGGCAAGGGGTCAGGTGCAAACTGAGTGCTGAATGCCCCCCTTCAGAGGGCTCCACACATGGGAACTTCTAGGCGCAAAGCCTTATTGATTTGACAGAGGGATTTGAGACAGTAAGCAGAGATAATTTTTGTTCAAGGAGTTTTGCTAAAAAGAGGAGCAAATTAGTGAAGTGGTAGTTAGCCAGGGAAGTGAGGTAAAATATTTTCATTTCTTTTTAATTTTGTTTTTTTAAATAGAAGAAGTAAATGCATTCCTACAGGAGTGCCTGCAACCTTTGTGTTTGGCTTTAACGGACTGGTTTCACTGAGATTAGTTCTTTGTCAGCCTGATTTCTTGTTTGGGAATTCTAAGTACCGACTAAGGTACAGGCGATGCTGTGATAACTACTTGCAGAGCTGTTGTTAAGTCTTATTTTCAGAATTCTATCTCAACAGGCAACATGGACAGAGTAAGTAACCCATCTGATATCACATATCTGTAAAGAAGTAAAGCTGAGACTGCTGGCCTTGTTAGTGTAATTTAGGGTCCTGCCCACAGTGAGAACCCTCAGCAGGAGAAGCTATAAGAGGCAGATTAATAAATACAATAAATATAGGGGAGGCACCCCAAACATGGAGGACAGGAAAAGGGAAGGGAGACCTACCAGGCGGGGCAGGAATTTAAAGGCTTGCACCTGATCTAAAACAGAATGTGTGGGAAGTCAGGCCTACCTTTGCTTTGAAAATCCACATAAAGTTCTTAACCAGTGCCTGGCGCATAGTCACCTCTCAGAAAATGTTCGCTGCTGTCATTCACAAATACCCATCCTAATCTCTGCCAACCCAAAGTATTGGGTTGATTAAATTATGTTAAAAATCATGAGGTTCTGTACCCTTTTCCTGTACTGTCCTTAACACGTTTCACTGTAATCCCAGCTTTACCACTCGGTATTGTTTTAACAAGGATTTTTTAAGTATCCACTGCACTTCAGGTACATATTATTGCCTAATATAATCCTGTGTCATCGGCACACCGTGAGTGCTCAGAAACTGCTAGATGAATAAAGGGGCCTTTGGCTGTCACTCAAGGGTTTGTTTCCTTGTGACATTTACCTCATTTAGTCATCAGATCTTTTTAGTTACTTATAGTGGTCAATAGTAGTGTCTTGGTTAATTTTCTCTTGTTGCTGAGACAAAATACCTGACACTCAAATTAAAGAGAAAAAGGTTTATTTAGCTCACGGTTTGTGGAGGCTTCAGTCCATACTCAGCTGGCTCCAGAGTGGTATATGGCACAGGGCAACAGTTGGTGGCAGAAGACAGCAAAAGCAACAAAAGCAAAAAGGGAGGAGCGGCAGAGAGCAAGGCTCTTTTCCTCCCTTATATTTTATGCAAACTACCTGCCCCAGGGCTGGTGTAGCACTCACGCGCATAATCCCCGCATTGGACCATGGATCAATCATAAACTCTAGAAGCCCGCCCCATGACTGCATGAGTCTTTGAGGGGACACTGAGACACCAACCATAACAAGCAGCTTGACGTACTTATCAGAAGCCTCCTCTCTAATGGAACTTTTCCCCAGCTCTACCCCAATAGATTATGGTTCTTTATTCTTAAAAGTGAGTGGTCACCTGCATTTTGACCTCTCTTTAGAGCACAGGACCCCCAGCCCCTACCCTTCGTCACATGACTCAGAACCTTCTGCGGCCATTTCTGGTGTCAGCCATGGAGCTGCAGGCCATGAGGGGTGGGGACACTGGACATGGAGACTGAGCTGCAGGAGGTAGTAGGCAAGTGAGTGAGTGGCTGACCCCAGGGCTCCTAAGATGGACACCTCCCAGCTGGGTGCACGCAGAAGTCAGTGCTTGGGTTGCCTCCAGGCAAGGCATGGAGGGGACTTCAGTAAAAGTGAAGCCGCTGGCCAAGAAGCCATAGGTTTCTCTGTGCTCAGCCTGGACACACTCTCCAGTGCAACCTTGCCTCTGTGCTCCTGATTTTCTCTTGTTGTTTCTCCTGATTTTCTCCCCTCAGGTCACTCTAACTGCCGAGACTGAATGTAGCTACATTTCCTGGCCCCGGAAAAGTCTCCACCATCTTCTGACCAAAGAACGATACACCTCCCGCCTCTTCGCAGTCCTGCTGGGCTATGACATCTCCGAGAAGCTCTACACACTCAACGAGAAGCTCTTTGCTAAGTTTGGACTGCGCTTCGACATCCGCCTCCCCAGCCTGTACCACGTGCTAGGTCCTTCTGCCTCGGAAGGGGGGCCAGAGTCCGAGAAAGACGAGGAGGAAGGCTTCGCACCAGCCAGGTCTCCTGCTCCAGTGGTGCCCACCTCTGTCCAGCAACCCCCACCTTGTTCTCCCCATCCAGCTGTCACCAACCCTCCTGCACCTCTGTCCCGGGCCCGGATGTCCAGGCCTGACAGCAGCGTCCTGGGTGAGGACTCCACCAGTCTGGTGCTGGAGGATTTTGAGGAGGTGTCAGGATCAGAGTCGTTTATGGATTATAGGAGTGATGGGGAATACATGAGGTGAGGGCAGAACTAACTTGGGCACGGTCACCGGCTCAGGACCCACGTAAGTACGGACAGGGCGGCTGTGCACCTTCCTGCTGGCACCTGGCCTTGGCTCAGCTTGTAAGGGCAAAAGCACTGTTTTACAGGGCATTTCCTCCTAGCAGCTCACAGAATGCGGCATTAATCCAGCCTCGTAGACAGCAACTCACTCCGGGTGCATGCAAGGCATGAAGGGATTTTTAAAACTCATTCATTATTAACCCCGATTGCATTTGGAAAGTGGGCTGGTAGGCATTTTGAGCAGGCAGGCAGATTGCTAAATTCTTTTGCCAAGTTGTGCTAATAGCTAAGGCCTCCACTGGGGTTAAATGGGGTTTTATTTGTGGCCTAAAGGCAAAAAAAAAAATGCTAGTGTGGTTCTACTTCCCACTGATTGTCTTTCTGGCGTAGAGTGGTTCTGGAAAGCAGTTGTTAGCCCAGACGAAGGAGGAAGCTGTTAACATCACATATTTTGTAATAGGCTCATGGAGGTGTTGGTCACTCGGGCAGCGGATTGGAGGCTGCTCTGATTAAATGCCATTATGACTGGATGGATCCCTGGCTTTTCCCAAGTGCCCACACATTTGAGGGTGGGCTGGGCATGAATTTGGGAGTGCCTGACGCTGTGCACAGGATTTCCCCCATGGGAGTGTGGACAGGAAAGGCCTCAGTTCTGGGAAATTGCTTTCATGTTTCCCTTGGCTGCCCTCCCAGTGCTGTGACATTCTCCTCTGGGACTCTACCCAGCCATGGTGGAGGCCCGCCTTTTCCTGAGGAAAATCCCACCGTCTTCCATTTGGGAGGCGTTTTAAGTGAAGGAGTACTAAGAAGCCCAGCCATCTTTGGAAAGAACCAACAGATTTCTTGAGAAACTAGCCCAGGGAGGAAGGCCTCCAGGCTTTACAAAGTGAATGAGCAGATGTATGTATAGTTCCAAAAGCAGCTTACATAGATGGTGAAGGATAAGAGGAGAGCTATTTGACCTTGTAGATAAGAGGAGGGAGTTTGTCATCTCTTACGGTATGGGGATCCTGAGAACCACCACTGAGCTCATTCTGGGATAACAGGGATTCACTAAGCCCTGTGATCACAGTGCTGGCACCGTCTACTTGCACTGCCTGCCCTCCCGGCCCTCCCCGCCTGTCATCCTGGTTGCCAGCCTGTGATGCCCCTGGATCCCTCACTCTGTCCAACGTGTGGACCTACGTGTACCCTCCCTCAACAGCACGGGCTCTCTGCTGTCTCATGGCATCCTTCCTTGTCTTCTCTTTTACTGGTTCTACTTATTTTCTTTCTTTTCTCTGACTTCTGCCTAGTCCTTAGCTGCCTCTGTTTTCTGCTCTTAAGTGTCCCTCTTCTTCTTCCCAGATCTTTTCTCACACTTCATTGGGACTCTGTCTTTTCCTATTTTATTGCTCATATATTTAGCATTCCTGGTGCCTTCTTTTCCTTTTGCCTATTTTGTGGTCTTGCTATATTATTCTTTCTCTCAAACTACCTCATACCCTCTTCTTAATTTTTTAATCCCAGCACCTCCAAGATCACTAACTTTTCTCTATCAAGAGAACTACTCGAGTGAAGGAGTAAAAATTCCCAACTTTAGGAATGTTTTCCAGTCCTCAGGTGGCAGCAACATGGTAAACCAAGGACCCCAGGACTGTGAATTCAAGGTCCTGGCTTCTACTTGCTATTCTTTGTAGCAGGTCTGGATGTGCTATAAACCAAACCTGTGACTTTTTGCAAACCATACAACCTCACTGAATCTCAGTTTCTCTGTTGAGTTGCTGGGGCCAGCTGTCCCCAGGAGCCCTTTGGATTGATGTGAGCAGACAAAGGGTGAGCTTTTCAGATGAGGGGAGGAGGAGCTTCAGTCCCTGGGCGATGGACACAAACCCCAGGGCATCTGTGTGTCTCTCAGCAGGAACTCTCTGCTACATTTCACTACCATTTCTCTGTGACTCGGGACTGTTTGCCTGGCTGGGGGTGAGAGACTCTGCTGGGCTAGAAGATCCTGTTATTCTGTACTGTGAAGACTATATCTGCTGCTACGTGACCTATAGACACTGTGTGTGCAAGGCCTCAATCATTAATAATCACAAGTGCTCAATCATTAATAATATCCTATGAAATGCCTCTTTCTAAATTCAGCCTTTTCTGAAACTTGAGATGATAAGACTCCTCATGCATTGTTCTCTAAAGTAGTGGCACTTGCAATATATAAAGTACTAGCTTTTGCAATAGTAGGTGTTTTATGTTTGTCTAAGTAATAGAAAAGAAAAATATACTGCTTACTTTTCAAACCATAGAACTATTTGAAAACATGACCAAATTGCCCAAATTTCATCAATTTAGAGTGCAATAATGGGACTTCAATTCAAGATCTTGTGAAATTGTGTTTTTTGGATATTTCGCTTGACTTATTTGCCATCAAACTCCTTATAGGGTTATTACTATAAAGAATAAGCATATTCCCTTACAAACTGATTGGTAGCAATTTATTTTTATTTCCTTTATAAGGTAGGACACCATTCATTGTCTGTTTCCCGGCTCCTTGACTACCAGAAGTTTAAACTCATTGCTGTTTGTGCCAGCGCAGCACTTACGTAAGAGGCACGCAGCTGGCTGGACTCTGCGTTGTTAGGAGCGGCCCGGCCTAACCCTGTGGACACCAGTGCTCGCCCCTCACACCAATCCAATTTAAGAACATCTAAAAATAAATAGTCAGAGCTTCCACTGGAGCACTTTTCTGAAGATAATACATTATTTTCTCCCGGTGACACCCAAAACTGAGCTGAAAATGGAAACTGCTTCTCGTAACAAGTGAAGCAGTGCTGCAGGGTGATGTATCCGTGTGGCGTCTCTCACAGATCCTCATTATCCACACTTCACTGGGATTTTTCAACTTAATTCTGTGGGCGGCCTCCCCGGGGTTTCATTCTGTGTCTTACTTCTAGGAAATGCTTGGTCACTGGGGGACCCATACTGAAATGCATTTCTGAGGTGGTCAGCTCAGTTAGATAAATGATCCATTATCTCAGACTAAATTGGAATCTGCTCGCCATTTGGCCAGTTGTCATTATTTTTTTTTTCCTGTTGTCTGAAAACTCTGTGGTTGGCGTGGTAAACCACATTTTCTGTTTATTATTTAAATAAGTGAATGATAAACTCATTACTAAATGGAGACAAACTGTGGCTCGAGGAAGGCGGGCCAGACCAGGGCATACTATCAAGGGCCAGAGAACCAACTCGACGTTTGCTCACTGTCTAGTCTGTATTTCAGGCAATGTGCTCTGTAGCCTCGTGAGAAACAGTCGAAGGAGTTGAACACGTTTAATCTGCAAGGAAAGAGAAAGTACAGCATCTTCAAACTTTTTAAAAATTGGAATAGAATTTGACTTAACTTAGGGGCAGAAATTGAATTAAAGACTGAAAGTGCGGAAGAGAAGGATCTCAGCTCAGTGTTAGTAGTGACATTCGTGGAGCAGTAGGTGACTTGTCACTGGGAGAGGTTAAGCAGGGACCAGAAGAAATCTTTTTGAGACTTTATGTGATTAAAGCCCTGGGAGAAGGATACCTTAGATCAGTGGTGGCGAACCTGTGGCACACCTGTCATTTGTTTTTCTTTTAAGATAAAAGATATTAATGTATGAGTTGTTTTTTCTAAACTAAGGCTTTTGTGTTCGGGTTTAATTGCAGGGCTGGCACTTTGCAGTAAATAAGTGGGTTTGAGTTGCAGTTTGGGCTCTGGTCTGTAAGGTTCTGAAGGTTCACATCACTGCCTTAGAGCATTGCTCTGACTGCTGCTTCTAACTCCGCCGCCCTGCACCTCTGCAGTTCTACCAGCTGGGGCCCCAGTCCTGCCACTGACCGCTTTTGGGAGCTGATTGACCTCTGTCCACCTCCCTGGGTTGCTGGGAGGGGTACCGAGATAAAGGCAGTCTGTAAGGTGTAAGCACGAGTCAAGTACGTAGTGAAGATTAAAACTGTGGTGTGCACAGCTGTTCAGGAGTCTCCCTGGCCCCATTTTGTGCTCTGTCAGAGACACAAGATTCTCCTCATTTCTCCCAGTCTGGCTTTCCAGGGGAGGTGGCAGCAGGCAGAGTCCCCTGACGAAAGGATCCACCAAGATGTGGAGGCCAGAAGAGAACCTGTCTCCTCAGCTCCCTGGCTGCACCCTGTTCTCCTGGGTGTCTTCCGGAGGAGACAGTTCTCAGTCACACCGTTTTCATATTCTTTCCCTCAGAAAGGTCTGCAAAGTGCCTTGGTGGCTGGCACTGCGGTGAACAACCCTTCCCTTGTGGAACCTCTGGAAAGACTCCCAGGTGGTCCCGAGGCCACCTGCTACCTCCACCTGCCAGGGGCCTCCTGCATCAGCCGGGAGACCAGCAGCTGCTCCTCGTGTAGCCTGGGGTGCCCCACAACCCCGCAGCTCCCAGGTCCCTCCGCTTTTGTTGTTCAGACTTCATTTTCCTAAAAATAGAAGACAGCAGTCTTACAAGTCTTACCATATCTCAGTATAGACTTCTTCTTCTTCTTCTTTTGGTTCTTTGAGATGGGGTGATGTAGTCCAGGCTGGCCTCGAACTTGTGATGCTCCTGCCTCAGCCCCCAAGTGCCAGGATTGTAGCATGTGTCACCAGGCCTGGCTTTGTTTTTTTCTCAAACTCATCCATTCTCATCCATTCTATTCTCAAACTCTATCCATTGTTCATAGGAAGCAGCAAAAGGAGATGTCTTGGTCTCCTCACCTATCAAAGAGGTGAGGAGACCAGGTAACCTCAAAACTGACTCTCTCCGATATTCTAGGATGAAAGTGTTCAGAAGCACCACCGCCCCTACTGTCAGGCCTTCGGCACGGTCATCACTGGGAGTCAGTAGGGAGCAGAAACACGAGAGGGCCCGTGAAGTTGGGCAGGCTGTCTGCAGCCACAGCACTGAAATCCTTTCTCTTTTTCCTTCCACAGCTTCTGGAACTCCACTTCAGACCTCCTTTCGAACTACGGCCAGGATCAGGGCCCCTTTGGCTCCAGTCCACACTCCAGAGCTCTAAGGATCCCGGGGCGGTCTTCTGTGTGGCCAGGACAGCTCTCTTGAGTGTTCACAGGACGGTCACTCGTGTGCTCACCTCCCCACCACTGGAAGACTCTCGGGCGAGGCAGGCGTGGACACGAGGTGCCCACACTGCAACTGCTGAGGGATGCAGCAGAACTCACCCTCAGGAGTGAGTTCCTTGTTCCAGGGCAAGCCCCAGACACTGTTCTTGCCCAGCTGAGGACCGCGGCAACTTGTGCACCTTCTGGGAGCCTCATCCTCTCCGTCAGTGGATTAGAAAGCCCACTCACAGGGCTCTTGTGAGGATCAAATGAGTTGATTTTAGATGAAGCACCTAGACGTGGCATGGCACCTGTGAGGCACTCAATAAATCACCCTCCTCCTTTCCCTGTGTTGTTTCTTTGTCCACAGGTTTTCCCTGTGGTTCATTTTTACTTTTCTAGTGAGATTCAATTTACAGAAGCAAACATTTCAAGAACCTAATTTTCCTTTAGACTTTCACATTCAACATAAAAATATATTGTTCTCCTTATGAACCTGGTATTAGAAAATAGTTTTTAGAGGGATTTTTACTAACTCAATTAGGTTTCTTTAAACACTGAAAAGTAGATTTATAAATTTAATATATTCTCTTTTTTCCCTAAATACATCAGCATATGTTCTGCTTGTCTATTGCTGCGCAGTGCTTATCCCTGTGGTCATGATTTAAAATGGCCCCAACAGTTCCTTTTGCTCATGAATGAGGGAACTCGCCTGGGTTCTGCGAGGTGGCCCTCATTTAGGGCTTTTTGTGCTGCTTCTCACTCAGCTCTGGCTGGAGCTGGAATCGCCTCAGAGCCTCTTCACTCACCTGTCTGAGCCTATCCTGGCAAGACTCACACGGCAGAGGGGTGGGACTGCTGGGGAAACTTCCCCTCTCTTCCCATCTCTATCACAATAGTTTGTTTATTTTTTGTTGCTGTATAGTATTCCATTCTATGACTATACCACCCCACTTCATTTATCTGGTCTACTATTGCTGGATATTTGGGTAGTTTCTAGCTTGGGGTAATTACAAATAATACTGCTGCAACATCCTTGTGTGTATGCGTGGACATGCCTATGTATATAGTTCTTGAGTATATGCCTGGGTGTGGAATTTCTCAGACTATATATATATATATATATATATATACATATATATATATATAATATATATATTAGTTTTATATAAATAACACTATATATGTATATTTGCTATAGTTTTATATATATGTATATAAAACTATAGTAAATATAGCCAAACAGTTTTCATAAGACATTATACCCATCTCCACTCCCATGAGTCATGAATGATGTTAATGAGAAAGAGCCCCAGCTGCTCCCATTCTCTCCAACTGTCACCGTCGTGTGTATTTGCATCTCAGCCATTTGGGCATAGTTAGCACAATGTCACTGTGATTTTAATGTTCACCTCCCTGATGAAGAATAAGGTTGGGCACCTGTCCTTCCTTTTCTTTCATTTTTATGTCATGTGGACACCTTCTATTGAAAAGCATCTTTTCTAGTTTCTTATGTACATCTGTCTATATGTCTATTATGAAGCAACAATCAAGATTCCTAACTTTCCATGTGGATTCCAGTGACTGAGCAGTGTGTATTAAGGTGACTATTCTACCCCGCTAGTGTCCAGTGTTCCCTTTGTCAGAAATCAGACGTCCTTATATCTGGAGGTCCGTTTCTGGATCTTCTGTTCCATTGGTCTATTTTTCTGTCCTTTGACAATACCAACTTATAATTATTATAGCTTTTTAATGGATTTTGACATCTTCAAACATTTTTCCTTTTCAAGCCTTGTTTAGTCTTGGTGTCTCCCTTTGTATTTCCCTATGAATTTTAGAGTCAACTTGTCAATTTTGACTAAAAAAAACTCACTAGGATTTTTTCTTCCTGTACTAGGGATTGACCCCAGGGCATTTGCACTGACCTACATCCTTATCCTTTTAAAATATTTTTTAGTTTAGTACAGAACCTCACTAAATCATTAAGTTGCTCCGGGCTGAGCTTGAGCTTGTGATCTTCCTTCTTTAGCCTTCCAGAGTGCTGGGATTACAGGTGTACACCACCATGCCAAGCTCTGTTGGAATTTTTACTAGAATTGTATTTGCACTGTGGATCAAATTGGTAAAGAATTTTGATATCTTTTAATACTGATTTTTCTGTCTATGAACATAGGCTTAATACTTCATTTATTTTGGCCTTAATTTTGTTTTAATAACATTTCATGCAGTTTTAAAAAATACTTAATTCTAGGTATTTGATAAATTTGACAGGATTATAAATGCTGTCATTTAATTTATTGCTAAATTTTTATTGCTATGTATAATACAATTAATTTTTCGGCCTTCCACTTGCATTCTGTGATCTTGATAAATTAATTTATTTCAATTCTAATCATTAATTCATAGTTATTTCTTTCTTTTCAAACTATAACTTCCTCCTCCTTTCTTCTCCTCTGGTTGCTTGTTTCACCGGGTAACACCTGCAACTTGGGAATGAATATCAACAGTGGTAGAAGACACTTTCCCCTATGCCTGACCACTAGGAAAACATTTTCAGTATTTCATCATTTATATGATATGTGGCGTCAGGTTTTTAGACTAATTTTATCAGATTAAAGAAGTTTCATTTTATTCCTAACTTGTTAATTTAAAAATTATGAGTGAATATTTCACTTTATCAAGTTATTTTCTGCATTCATCAAAATTATTTTTCTCCTTTGTTCTGTAAATGTTATGAATTATGCGAGTAGACTCATAAATGTTTTTTAAAAGCCTTTGTACTCCTAGAACAAAACCAGTTTTTACCTGGAATAAACCCAGCTTAATGATGTAATTTCTTTTTACGTGTTTTTGGACTTTATTTGAAAATATTTTGTTTAGGAGTTTTGCATCTATGTATTTTTTTTGTTTTGTTTTGTTTTTTTCTGTTTTTTCTCTGGTACCGGGAACCGAACTCACGACCTTGCGCTTGCCAGGCAGGAGCTTTGCCACTGAGCTAAATCCCCGGCCCCTCCTGCATCTATGTATCTTGTAATAATTGTCATCTTGGGTGTCAAGGTTATACTGGCTTTATGCCTCTCTCTCTCTTTCTCTGCTTCCTCCTCCTCCTCCTCCCAATCACTTTTTCTCATAATTTCTGAATCCCACCGCACTTGCCTTACCCCTGCTCACCACATCTTGTTCCTCCCCCAGTTGCTCATGCCCCAAACCCTGGAGTCTTCATCAGTCCTGACAGTTCTGTCTTCAAGATAGATCCTGAGCTCAGTGCACACTCTGCGCTGCCGCCCCCCCACCCCCGAGTTCAAGCCAGCGTACTCCATATCCGTATCACCCGTGACAGACCTGTGGCCGGCCACCAGCTTTCTCCAGTCCTTTATCCCTGCAATCAATTCTACGCATGGCAAAGTGCTCATTTAAACTTGTGGGAATCTGAATCTTTTTACCACAAGGAAAATAAATAAATGAACACATATCACATCTCATCGCTGTCTAGCTGAAAATTTCAAGTGATTTCCTGTTAGACTTAGAATAAAATCTGAACTTCTTGCCATGCGGTATTAGTCAGGGTTGGCTTAGTTAATAGCACCAAGCCTTATTTCTCTTTTATTCCAAGTCCACCAGAGTCTGTGTGACTTATAAGAGAAGCTGTGCTTCAAGGTATGACTCAGTGGCTGAGCCAAGCGGAGCCTCGGGGGCTGCCGTGGCAAAGAAACAGTAGCCCAAATTCCAGTGCCAGCTCTCCTCTTCCTCGGCCCGGAAGTGGCCACAGTCCATTGACAAGAACTAGACACACGGGTGCACGTAATCAACCTCAGCTCTGCTGACTGAAGGATGAGAAGTGCAGGGATGCAGATGGTACCGGATGATCACCACTCTTCCCGCCCTGATGAGCCAAGGCCCTTCCTGCCTCTGCCTCCAGCCACACCTCACACTGCTGCACTCTTGCTCACCATGATCCAGCCCTCAGCTTTGTGCTGTTCCTGAGGGATGTCCATACCTTTTACACCTGGGTTTGTTTTTCTAAAAATGCTTTTTGCTTATGTCCCTGGCTGGCTTCTTTTCATACAGTTCTCAGCTCACACATCACCAGCCCAGCCAAGAGACCCACCTCATCAAGTCATCACCTCTTGCCCCAAATAGAGGTTCGGAGCCCTATTTCCTCCTTCCCTCCTTTTAGGATCCCAGTTATGCACTTGGTGGCACTTAGTTGTCCCAAATGGCTCTTAGATGATTTTCGCTCCTGTGAAGTCACATTGTATATTTATCCCATGTCTTCATGCACATTTCATGGTAGAAGGTCGCTGTCAGTCTTGAATGATTCAACTGCTCTCCTGTCAACTCTTGAGGACTGTTGTATAGAGTAAATGAAGGAATAATATACAAGGAGAGAACACTGCACACTGTAAATGGAGTCTCCTCCGTCCCTGGGTGTGGTACCCTCCCCAGTCTGAAAGCTCACCAAGGCAGGGCTGTTGTCACACACCTGCGGTGTAGTGCAGTGGTTCTGCGGGATGAAAGGATCAGACCTTGCACGGAAGAAGCTGTGTTTTTATTACCCAATGGTATGAGTAAGGCAAAGGACATTTGGACTTAAATATGATTTTTAGATAACTTTATGAGTTTTAAAAATTAAACATAAGGTTCTTTATATATTTGAAAAAATAGTATTGCATATGTGATATGATCAAAAACATGGTTAATATATTTAAAATTTTTTAAAAGATTTATTACAATAAAAAACACGTCAGTCCCCCTCATAATATTCCTCTTCACTTGGCACTTACTTATCCCTTTTTTTTTCCACTTTCTGAAGCAGTTCTGCAAGTCCTTTTTCATGTCTTTAGTTTTTCTGTCATAGCTGTCTCAATTCCTGAATTGATTCAAAATGTTTATATTTTTACATGGTTTAGATCTGAAATGTCCTACTTTGGTGGGGAGGCACTTGCTGGGGAGCACTTGGTGGGAAGAGGCGGGTCACTAGGGGTGTGACATGGGAGCCTATATCCTCATCACCAGCTTCACTTTTTTCTCTCTGCTTCCTGGCTGCCCTGTGAATAGATTTCCTCCACCTATTTTCGCAAGGCCATTTCTGCCTTAGAACTACCTAAGCATGGATGGAACCCACTGAAACTGTGAGCCTAAATAAACTTCTTCTTAAGTTGGAGGTGTCACGTATTCTGTTCCAGCAACGAGAAAGGGATTGATACAGAAAATTGGTACTGGAAGTGGGACTGTTGCTATGACTCTATCTGACCATGTGATTTAGAATCCTTTGGAATTTGTTTGTGTGAAAAGTTTGGAAATGTTGGGAGACGCCAGTTAGAGAAACTCTAGAATGTTGTGAGAAGTGTTTGATGTGTGAAACTGGACAGAGCTCAGAAGAGTAGAATGTTGATAGGAGTGTAGGCTGTAAAGGCCAGGCTTAGGAGGTTTATGCTGGGAACAAAGACTGTTGGCAGCTGGACTAGAACACATTTGGTGCTCAGGTTTTCAAACATGCAGAATACTAGAGGTATGGAGTCATGGTGGCTTCCGCCTAGATTACAGAAGAAGACCTGGGAGGCCAGGAAAATTGTGTGACAGGATCACAGTCCTTGCCAGGTGCCCCTTACAGGGTGATATGTGAAGCTATAAGAATGAAACCAAGATGTAGTGGAGACCTCACACAGTTAGAGATGCCAGAAACATGCGAGGTCTGCTGAGAAAAGCTATAGGCACTGAGGGAAGTCAGAAGAGAAAAGCCATGTGGGCTGCAACCAGCAAACCAGGCCCAAGTCTGTTGGAGCTCACATCTCACTACGACTTGCCCTGGATGCTGGACATGCAGCTATAGGATTTAATATTTATCTTGCTGGGGTTTTGTCTTGCTTTCGTTCAGTTTCTATTCCCAATCCCTTCCTTTAAAAAGGAAGTGTTCACTGTATGCCATTGTATGTTGGAAGTTTTTAACTTTCTTTTTAATTGTTACAGAGGCTCACAGCTACATGTTTGCCTTATATCTTAGAGGAAACTTTGGACTTTTCAACAATGCTGGAACTGTCAAGCCTTGGGCAATTCTTAGGTCTGGACTAAATGCATTTTGCATAGTGAGATGACATGAGCCTTTTGGAGGGCAAGTGTGGAATGCTATGGTTTAGATCTAAAGTGTCTGAAAAGTCTCTTGTTTGGAGCTGGCACCTGGTCAGCATGGGTGGTCACTGGGGACACGACTTGGAAAGGTGTGTTCTCATCCACATCTCCTCCCTTAGGCCTCTTTTTCCTGGCCACTGTGTGCTGGACAGTTTTCCGCCACCACGCACTTCCACCATGCCTTTTCTGCAGTGGAGGCAGCTGGCCGTGAATTGAATCCCCTGAAATGGAGCCAACGTAAACCTTTAAGCTGTAGTTGGCGGGTATTTTGTCCTAGTGTGGGAAACCTGACTAAAACACCTTTCATGTTAATAGCAAAGCGTAAGGATTTAAGTTGCATAGTGCCAGACCTGCTAAATAAAGTGGACAAGGACACATTACAATGTTCTTATGAGGCTGCCTTTCTATTGGGTGGTACTCAGCAGGAGCATTCACTGTATTTTTTTTTTTTTAATATTTTTTTTTCTGGTACTAGGAATCGAACTCAGGGCCTCACGCTGGCCAAGCAGGCACTGTGCCACTGAGCTACATCCCCAGCCCTGTATTTTTTTTAAATCACACCTCATAAAGGTATGAAAGAGAACTTCCAAAACTGCTTCAGAAAGTGGCAAGAATGACAAGTGTGTTCAAAGCAAAAATGAGTATTCTGAGGGGAATTAATAGTAATGTGTCTTTTACTATCATAATTTTTTAAAAATTTAACCATTCACTGGATAGTATTTTGATCATACTCCTTGTATCTGTTATATTAATCTACACAAATGTTTGATGTGATATGAATTTTAGGCCCATTACAATAACTCCACACATGTGGAAAGAAAATATGTGGGTTTTATCACAATATTTTCAGCAATAAAATCTGACATAAAATCAGGTTTGCTCCAGGGACAGAACAGTAAATATTCTTTTTTAAAAAAATTTTTATTTTAAAGAAAATAAAAAAAGAACAATAGCAAAATAACAACATCGTAGAACAGTAAATATTTTTTTATCTCATAAATACTCATGTGATCAACACCAGGAGCACACTGGATACTCCTAGGTGAGTCATTCATGCTCTCCGACCTCAAGCACCTCAAATCTAGAAAAGGAGATGAAGGAGTTACAGAACCCTCTCCCACTTCCCGGCAAGGCCTTACTAAGTTAAGCTCCCTGGGCCTGACTCCTCTAAGGATTAATCTTTCCCGGAAGATTCCTCAGGCCCTGTGTAGCTAGGCTCTGCAGCTCACAAATAGTTCAAGGTGAGGCTGACTCCTCGATGCAGACACCAGTGAGCACCCGGCCAGTCAGCTGTAGGAAGCATGACAGGTGTGGCTGAGGCCCACCTGAGCTGCAGCGGGGCAGATGACGGCACTCACTGTTGCCCGGCTCAAGACAGATGTGTAAGAAGCTGACTGAGCTGTGCCTTTGAAGACAGAGATTGGAAAGACAGAAGCCACTCAGGCGGGAGGAATAGCTCTGAGTGACACTATTTCAGAGTGAAATAGCTCTGAGACATAGCTATGGAATCCTGGCTCTAATCATAAGGCAATAGAGAGGCAGCGAGAAGGCAAATGGTAGGGTCAGAGCAGTGCTTATGGGCAGGTTTTGGGCAGAGTGTCACTGCCTCTTAAATATTCATGTTCTGATGGACTTGAGCAAGAAGACAAAGAAGTGGTCAGCAGGCCTGGGAGCCCCCCATGCCCAGGCCCAGCTGATGGCAAGAGGAACCGAATAAGAGCCCGGGAGAGACCTGGGGTGCGCGGCCCCGGGGAGGGAAGCAGAACCCTGTTCAGAGCTCTGCACCTTCTCTCTGTGTTTGTGATGCCCCATGTGCTAGAATATGTAGGGGTTTTATTTATTTATTTATTTATTGGTACTGGGAATTGAACTCATGAACTTGCGCTTGCCAGGCAGACATGCTCTGAGCTATTTCCCCAGCATGCCCCGTGTGCTGCAGGCTCCCGCACAAATCTTGAGGCCTGGAGCGGTGTGAGCAGTGCTGTCGGAATGTCACTTCCAAATGTCACTGGACACACACCCTGACACATCTCTTGCTCGGAAATTTACCTGAAAATCACAAGACTTCGCTTCACTTTCGGCTCACTCCCCTGACATGGTCCTTCGTGCAAGCGGCCTCTTTTACACAGCACAGTCGCCAGCTGTCACATGATTGCCTCATTGCTCTGGACACATTTGGTACACAAACCAGATTGATCCAGCCTGTAAACTGAACTTTTGCTTGGGTGGCCTGCAGCTGCCTCCACCCTCGGAGCCTCTGAAACCCTACTCATCCCGCGAGGCTGATGCAGAAGCCCCGCCCTCCCCACATTCTCTCTGCTGCCAACCCGCCCCGGCAGCGGTGACTAGCGCCCTGCAGGGCCTCCCTCGGCATTCTTCTCCCTTGAGGCACTGCTGGGCTGGACGGCTTCCTTTTTATTGCTGCTGCCCCAGTACCTCCCGCGGTGTCATGTTTGACATTTAGTTGGTAAGTGTTAGATGTCTGTTCCACTCAGCTGCTAACTGGAATGATCCACGGCCCCTTTTAAACTGGGAAGGTTAACACTTGGGATTTTAGGGATATCTAGTTCCACTTTCCAGTTTTCTTTTGCCTTTCTCCCCTTTCTCTTTGACGCTCAGGTTACTGAGGAAGAAGGTTCTTTCTGGGTGATTTCTCCAGACTTGCAACTGCTCAGGTGTGAGGTTCCCATCCCCTGGCCCTGGGCAGCTTCAGCTACGTGTCTCCTCCCTCTAGGATCTGAGAGAAACGTGTCAGCTATCCTTTCTGTATCCTCTACGGTTTCTTCTCTTTCCCCTGAGTTTAATGTCTTGTGATTCATCTTTATTCACTATTTATCTTGTTTATCCTCTCTTCCTCCTCGTCCATCAGCTCCTAAGTTATTTTAACACTTGTCTTTACTTCAACATAAAGATAAATGTGCTTTTAAAATCCTCACAGTTATATCATGTTACTTTGTTTAACCCAGTAAATCCCACTTCAATGCAACTGAACTGGTTGTGAGTGTGGGGGCTTGCACATGATCCCAGGGGTCCCCAGGCCCAACTAGAGCAGCCCCTCTGCTTGGGGTTTCAAGTACCAGAGCCACCATTAGCCCTAGGAGCCAGGAAGGATCAGGAGAATCCTCCACTTTTCCCTCCATGGTCAAAGTTCATTGCCTCCATTCTTGCTTTTGGTATCATACTTCTTTGTTTTGAGGAATCCTGCTGTAATTATTCATTTAAAGACATAACCTGTACATGGCTGTATATTAAAATAAATTGGGAAATAAAACAAGACAGCCATGAGAGGTGATCATTACTGAAGCTTGATGATGCCTATATGGGAATTCACTTTACTGCTGTTCATTCAATAAGAAAAATAAAAACCCAAGCTTATCTCAAGAGGTTGTTGAGCCAATGCAGCGATTCTCCATCTATATCATCTATATGCATAATATCTGTATGTATATGATCTATATCTATATCTAATTTATATCAGCATTGAAAACTATGCCTGGCACACCCTAAGCATCCAATAATTACAGTTATTATTACAGAGCTCACCATCAGAACAGTGCCTAGCACACAGGCACGCAGCAAAGTTTGGCTGAATGAGTGAATAAACATTCTGCTTTTGTGATTGCTTGCTTCCAATCTCACCTATTTCCCTGCACTCCCCAGATTAAAAAGTATGGCAGAGGGCAGGTTCTGGATTGAACCATGGGTTGAGAGTGAAAGGCAGTATTCTCGGGGGCAGGGAAAGGTTAAATTTCAAATCCCAACCAGTGGGGCTGGGTGAGCATGGTGGGAGTTTTGAAGTTGGGAGGGCTGGTGATGACAAGAGAGGGACATTTTAACTGACTCAGTCTGACCCTGGTTCTGCCCAGTGATGAGTTCCCCTTCCGGGCTGCCTTCCAAGGATATTTACGTAGAGCTTCCATCTCTGCATGCTCCAGTTGTACTCAGAAAAGTCATCCATCAACTTGCTGTGTTAGGCCTGAGTAGATGTTATGGATCCAAAGCTTCAAAGCAGCAACACAAAAACACTGTCCCTTGCTTATCTTCAAAGGTTATTAAACGTCTCTCACGAGTCATTAACATTCAGTAGATGTTCCTTGTAGCTTGAAAGTGCAATACAAATGGAAAACTGTCTGTGCTTTTGTCTAGTGGTGGTTTGACTTCAGACAATTCCCGCAGAGTTTCTGGGCCCCCGTTTCCTCTGTGGTTCTCTAGTAATAATTATAGTGGACCAACTCAGCTGGGGCTAAAACTTCTCTGGGGAGAGAATAAGAAAGAAATCAAAAACAAAAAGAAAGCCACAGAATTTCCTGAATTCTAGGTTCAAAATTCAAAGAAGGCTTTATTCTAAAATATCAGGAGGGCCCATAAAAACTGTGGAGCAGGAGAATAAGTTTAAAGTAGTGTTAGAGGAATTACCTGGTGGATAGAAAGGACTGGAGAGAAAAGAATCTGGAGGAAAAGCAACGAGGACAGACGCTGGCACCAGTCCTGAGCCTTCTAGAGGGAACAGACAGGAAGGGACCCGTCTAGTTTCCTCTGAAGAAACTGAGAGGCCGGGGCTGAGTGTAAATCAGGCATCAAGGGGAAAGGCGGAAATGACTTTTTTATTTTTAGTACTGCGATGTTCTGAGTCAAAGATGACTCAGGCTTTGGGCCGGGGCAGCTGAACGATGGTGGTGTCTGTCGTAAACAGAGGGGGAGCAGCTTAGCAGAGGTGTCGAGGCGTTGGAAGGGTCGAGTTGGGCATCTGTCAAGACACTAAGTGGACACATAAAGCACGCAATTTCTTCTATGAGGAGCGAATACTGAGCTCAGAAAGGATTTCAGGGCCCTCACACTCCCAAACTCTCTTCAAAGCGAAGAAGCCAATGTCCTCGGGGGTAGGGTCAGGGTGCTGTGATGGTCATTCCGGGGTTTGCCCAAGGTTGAGGTCAGAGTTGTGTTTGATGGTAGGGAGAGCAACATATATCACTTTCATGAAGTCAGGATTGAGCCGGGCGAGGTGGTGCACGCCTTTAATCCCAGCACTTGGGAGGCTGAAATAGGAGGATCACTGTGAGTTTAAGGCCTACATAGGCTTCATAGTGAGTTCAAGGTCAACCTGAACTGCTAAGTAAGACCCTGTCTCAAAGGCAAAAAAAACAAGAAAAGAAAGAAAGCCAGGCTTAAAACAGCCAGGCGTGGAAGCCCATGCCTACAATTTCAGCTACTCAGGGGACTAAGATTTGAAGACGGCTTGTTCCAGGCCAGCCTGGGAAACGTAGTAAGCCCTGCTCTCAAAGACAAAATAAGAACAGTTGAAAGAGAATATCAGAGTAGAGGCCACTCATCAAGGAAGTCAAGGGCTGGGGGAAATTCAGCCTTTAGGGAAAACTTATGTTTGCATGTAATATCTTTTTTTATACAAGCATGACTTCCTTCCATAGAGATTTTAACACATCGTAATGGAACACTAGCAAGTAAAAACTTGCTACAAAATGGATAAATGCAGGGGCTGGGGAATTAGCTCAGCGGCACAGCACCTGCCAGGCAAGCACAAGGTCGTGAGTTCAATCCCCGGTACCAGAAAAAAACCAAAACAAAAAAAAAAAAGATAAATGCAGATTGTTCTGGACACTTATGAACAGAGTAATTGCTCCTTTAGAGCTAAGCCTGACCTTTCCCTGCTTTTGTCTACTCCAGTAAGATCAAGGAGCTTCTCTTTCCTGCTTCCAGTGACTCATGCTGTAGCAGACACAGAGAAAGAGAAGCTCTCACTTTTAAGGACCTTCCTGTCTCATCATAGAAGCCTGACATAGACAAAAAGATGCGTTATGTACGTGTACCGAGTTCTCATGGGGAATGTAATCATTATGTACTGCGACCGTGTACTAATAAAAAAAATTGGAAACAATAAGCTATCGGGGCAATTGCAAGGCATCACAGGTACTAAAAGACCATATGGGGACCAGGGTTCAAGGAGACAGAACTGGAAGCGAGTCTGAAAGCCTTAGCAGCAAGGGCACGGCACCCCCCTTAGGCAACCCCAGTCCACCGGGGACATAGAAGAAAATCTCCGTGCACTGTCTGTAAGTTTTCCACATCTCTCTTATACTTGATAACTTCTTGTTTTTATTAGACCAAATAGGCCTGGGTCTCAAAGGCTTCCGCAGGCCATGGCATCTAGTTGGAATTTTAAACACGTGTGTCCTCACTGTATTTATTCCTAGAATTAGTTTACGAGGGAAATTGGCTTCCATGTAAGGTAATGATCTAGCATTTCTGATGGGGAGCAAAATAACACGTGAGTGGGTTTAACGGTGCTTGAAAATAAGAAGATATTATCAGTTAAGAAACACAGGGTGGTGCCCCAAAGCAGAAGAACAGAGACAGGGAAAGGAGGCTGGGTCAGCTTGACCTCAATTAGAAACAGTGTCATATGACATCATTTTCATCAAGGAAGTGAAGCAAGGAACACCGAGGAAGACGCATGTGTCAGACCCCCCTGGGGACACTCTCACTGGGAACCTGGTGGGGTGAAGAGAGAATGTAAAAGAAAGGGAATGGCAAACCTTAGTGGGAAACGTGTGGCTTCTCCAGATGTGGCTCTCTCACACTGGCTGTGACAGTGTAGAAGATTCAGCCTTGTGGGGGGAGCAGTTCTCAGAGTGTCACCTTCTCCTTTTCCAGCATTATCATAGCCAGAAAAGCCCCAGGCTCTGCCCTGGTGGTTAGACCCGGGTGACGTGATTGCAGCCTGCTTCTGAAGTTGTTCTTTCTGCTTTTGTTGCAGGAGAGTGATCAACAAGGCCTCGGTTTCCTTTTAAAAGCACATTTATTAGTTTCAAAATACAGTTGATTTAAAGAAGAGAAGAATCCAGGGGAGAAAGTAGTGAAGGCGCATGTCAAACCTCTGTTCCTCCCAAACGTTTTCTGCTCATGCCACCCCTTCTCCACCCTCCTCTGTCCTGCTGGATGCACCAGGGCTGTGGGGTCACACTGAGGGGCTTCTGTTCTCTGGCTTCTGGCTGGCATCACCCAGCGGGGAGCACCAGCAGGAGAGCGAGGGAGGGAGGAGAGCGAGGTCTGAGCATCTGCATCCCTGGCTCCCCGCAGGACCGAAGGGCTGGCTGCGACCCCAGCTACAGGACCACAACTGCCCACAACACGCCCAGGCCTAGGTGCTCCCTCCCCTCTTGTGCCAGGCCTAGGTGAATGGCAGCCCTTACTGCCACTTGTCCCGGGAACTGCACTGTCCCTTGAGTCTCCCCACAGAGGACTATCAAGAAAAGGGTTCTCTTGTTAAATCCTCCTCAAGTTGCCCAGCAGCTGGAGTTTTGTTCTGTTTTGCTTCCCCCACCCCCAGAACATGGCCAGTGCAAAGTCATTTATGAAGATCAAAGTTAGGGAAAGACTGACTCAAAGAAAATCCCGAGAGGTCCCTGAGACCCTCCAAAACTTCTAGATAAACAGAGGAGGTGACGGTAAGGGATGATGACGGAGCCATCTTCTCCTACCTCCTTCCATCCCCTCTCTGGTTCCAAGAATTTTTTTCAATTGCTATTTTGAAACAGAAAATTCAGTATCTGCTGTTTTCTCCTATCCCGTAACCTATAAATCGTTTTTCAGTGTACCGGAATTCTATTCCAATAAAACAAATGACTCAGATATTCCGTAGTGTTTTATTTTTTAACAATCTATTTTTTTTTTTCTCTGTACATGTTTCCACTGAATCCTAAGTACAGATGCCAAGGCATAAGGCAATTGCAGTTACATAGGAATAGGGAAGTGAAAATAATATCTACGTAAAGCTTTTCAGATCGGCAGTGGAGAGATCAAATTCTATCAAGTGAATCATCTTTTCCTTCCATGGAACTAGTTTTGAGAAAAATAACAAGGAATTTGAACTTCTTCCTTTGTAGTAATGGTCCGAAATAACTTGTACATGCACACACACACACACACACACACACACACACCCCTCAGAAAAATCCAGGGAGATGTGTCTTGCCCGGCCTTATGTCATACACAGGATATTTTCCAGTCATGAACTACAGACTTGCTCTCTTGTAAGTTCACTGGCTCAGGTAAGCAGACCGTATTTTTACTGCAAGAAAAGAGCAATAAGATGCAGGTTCTTGGGTGGTCAGGAGAGAAGGCTAGAAACTGTGTGGCATTGTGATCCCATGAAGCCTAATGAAGAGTCTACACTCATCTACAGTAGAGTTTATTCCTGTCCTCTAAGTGTCAGAAGGGCAAGACTGAAAATATCCTTGCCTGTTAGAGGCAAGGGGGAGAGGACCTAGATTCTAGGCCCATCCCCATGAATGTGACCAGTGACACAGCTGAAATGGAGGCTAAGAAAGAGGAGCTATGCAATGAGAAGGTGTTATTCCAATAAACTCTCACACAGAAACCAAAAATAGAGGGCAGATAGAAAGGAGTTTCTTATACTGAAGTTGGGGAGGGGAGTTAAAGCCCATCCTCTGTCTTTCTAACATCCCCAGCCCAAGATGGTCCCACAGGAGGTGCAAGAAAACCCTGTTTTTGTCATCTCGGCTTCTAAGATGGGAATTACTGTGACAGGATTGAACTTCATTGAGCAAGGTCAGGGCTGGGGGTGGTGCCGCGTGTGTGCCTGGGGAAGAGGTGGTATGGCTTACTTGTCGTTGACAGGCAGAGGGGCTGTACAGAACTTCCCGACAATGGTAGTCGTGTCTCTTCTCCAAACTTGACTGGAAGCCTGAAGCTTGAATTTCACTTGGTTTATCTGGCATGGCGGGTTGGGGTGGGCGATGATTCCTTTTCCCTGGAGCTGTTGTCTAGCTCTGAAGGGAAAGAGAAAAGGAAAGTCAGGGGCACTTTCTGTTTTGCTTTCCTTTAGCTCTGGCCGTGCTCTGCCACTAGTATCAGCTGGCTTCCGTGTGCTGCCAGCTGGCTCCTGGAAGGTGGGGGCCGTGGTGCTTTGTATTTCCCTCTCTCACCCCTCTGTGCACGTGCCCCAGTTGACCCAGGAAAACCTCACTGAATTTTGAGAGTGAACAATTTGGACACTGCAGCTAGAATAGTGGCTCTTAAATTTCAGGTCTGGAAAAGATGCCCCCCCATCTTGGATTCCTGGGTGGAGGACATATGCACATTTAGATCCAAGTTTCTGGAACAGAGGCTCTTTTTAGGGCCTCTCAGTTCAAAGAATTTAATGTGGGGCTGGTCTGCTTTAGGGTAGGTATGAAAGTGCATAGAAAAAACAATAACAACGAGATAAATCTTGAAATCTGATGGAGCTGGGGTGGAACCCAGCTTTTGACTCTTCCCAGCTGAGTGGCTTTGGGTAAGTCCTCTAGTTTAAGGTGGCCATGGAATCACATAGCCCTAGGTATATGGAAATGTCAGCTTCCCCACATTCTGCTATGATCTTGATCTTGGCCCATAGGATTTTTGGTACCTATGGACTTCAGCCCAGTGGGCCCCAAGTGAAAACAGAATCCAGGTCTCTCTTAGCCCATGCTCTTGGCCTTGGCCTCAGTTTCACCACTACTGTGCAACATTCGGGTCCCACTGTAGACTGACCCAAAAATGAGCAAGGAGACTTGGATCAAAGTGGGGCAAAAAAGCGGGAGAATATGGGCTGACCAGTCTAGTCCGGTGCTTCAGAAAGGGTGGTAGGGCATGCTTGGGGACTAACAAAGGGAAGAAATGGCGGGATCCAAGTGTGAGGGAACAGGCCCGTTTTGACAGTGACCCATCTGGGGACAAGGGCAGGGTCGGGTAGCATCCTGCACTGCACAGGAGGAAGGAGCTTGCCTATGGGCCCTGGGCTGTCCACTGCCGAGACCCTTCCTGTTTCTCCCTGGGTCCTGAGAAAGAGGGAGACGAGGGGAGTGCTATGGCCTCCCCACCACCACACCGCAGGAAGGGGGAGCCCTCCTCAACATCTCGGTTTCTCTTTCCTTTCTGGCTTTTACAGAGTGATGACATTTCCCTTGGTGTTAGGCACTCAGTTTGTCTTTTCCTTTGGTGGGAAGATCTTGCATAACTGTTTAAAAGCTGTTCCTTCCCACTGTGACCCAGAAGTGTTTTGAAATATGGTAGAGAAAAAAATAAGATTGTTCTCTTTAGGAAACTGCTTAGAAGGGCTTATAAAACACAAAGAATATAAAAAATGCTTTGTGGGGATGGTTTGGGGATTTGGCCCAGGTAATACCTCCAATTAGAAGAAAATGCTGCCGTTCATGGTGGGGCACACCTGTAACCCCAGCATTCAGAAGGCGGAGGTGGGAGAACTGTTACAAGTTCGAGGCCAGCCTGCGCTCCCTAGTGAGACCATGTCCCAAGAAACAAAGAGAATGAAAGGAAATGTTGGGGTTGCACAAAGTTACAGAAAGTGGGAGAAATACCACACTTTGCCCCCAGCATCCCTCTCCCTGTTTTCTGATCTTCAACATCAAGAAATCAAGGAATTGAAAGTAAAAGTTAAGTGTCCTGGTGGCTTCAAGAGTCACGTAAATGCCTCTGGGGAGAGCGGCAGCCATGGGGGGTGGGGTGTCCTCTAGAATCACTCAGGGACCCTTTGCAGTTGGTCTGGGCTGGGTGCTTGGTGTCAGTATCTGTCAAGTTCTCCAGGTGATTCGAATATGCAGCCAGAGTTGTGTGTCACTGTCACAACTCCTGCCATTGCCACTGTTCTATAAAGGATGAAGAGGAGATGAAAACACCCTGCTAGAAGTAATGTAGCCAGGCGTGGTGGCACATGTCTGTAATCCCAACACTTGAGAGGCTGAGGCAGGAGGATTGTGACAAGTTCGAGACCAGCCTGGGCTACAAAATGAGTTCAAGGCCAGCCTGAACTGCATAGTGAAACCCTGTCTCAAAAAAACAAAAACAAAACAAACAAACAAAAAGAAAACCTAGAAGTAATGTAACCTTGAACGTGTCTAACAGGAAGTACTAGCATTACCGATTCCCCAGTGGAATCCAAAAGGCCCTACAGGCACCTGCAGATCTGAGCGCCAGTTCTGACCGCTGTGAGTCCTGACTGCTGTACCCAGCAGTGTGATTTTGGGCAACTCCACAGGAGCCCTGGGTGTCTGGCAGCCCAGAAGAAGGGCACCTATCTTCTCTCACCACATAGCTCAGAAATGTTTCCACACCCCAGGCTGACTTGATTATTTTGTTTGAAATTTGCAGCAACTCTCTAAAACTGCTCCCAGGACAAAACCCCTCACCTTAGCCTGTCTTTCGCAGCTGACCAGGCTCTGCAGACCTTGACCCCGGAACTCGCCCTCCCTTGGCCCCTGCTCTCCACTGCAGGTGCCTGGTGCATCACATGCACGAACTTGAGACCCACGTCGCTCCAGGCTCTACTCAGCACGTTCCCAGAGCGGCTCAGCTCTGTCTTATACACTGTCACAGCGTTTATCACCGTTGACAAGTGTACACGGAGATGTGTGTGTGGCCTGGTCATTTCTCTCCTGCCAGCATGTGCCCGTGAGGGGTGACCCAGGCAGCACGCACAGGTGGGCGACTGCCTGGGAAGGGATTCTGGAGGCGCTGCATTGCCAGTGTGGTTTCAGCTCCTGCAGGGCAGCCTCCCCCATGAACCCAGCTGCAGGGCTCTGCCATCATCGCCCCTGGCTTTGTCCCTCTGGTGCCTCCGGTGCTTCTACTGTTCTGTCTCCACATCGCAGCTGCACCTCCACCTCCCCTCAGTTTCTTAGCTGTCCTGACGTCTGTCACCAGTGTGCTGCATGAAATCCCTTCCCTGGATCTACCTTGCAAGGGGTGTTTTCCTGATCAGACCCTGACCTAGAAGTAACATTAGCTGACCAGCCTGTTTCCTGCTAGCTTGTAACTCAGCCATTTGCTTCTAAAAGTGACATATACCCCTGCCATTGACTTGTAACCCCCAACCAGGCTGGTGGCTCCCTACACTTGAGGCTCTTTGCACTCTCACTTCAAGCCTGGCCCCGCCAAAGCGACATCTAACAAGTCTTCCCCAACAAGAGAAGGACACGGCCAGCCACAGTTTCAGGCACCAGCAGCACCCAGCACCCAGCCCTCCTGGCCACCGAGTCTGGCCCTTACCTTGTACTTATTCACTGATTGAGCCTCCACCTTGGATTCTGTTTTGCTCTGACTTCCTAGGAGTGGGGCTTCCCAGGCTCTGTTCAGCCTTCCCGGGGCCTTCTACCTGCTGGTATCCCTGATGTACCCTTGCCTAGGTTCCTGGCACTGTTCCCTACCTGGGACCTGACTGTTATCTCCTACCCACCTGTTGGAGGTGCTTGTTGTCTGCTGTCATGTCAGCACACTGTGCTTGGGCCCAGTACTGAGCTTAGACGTGGGACACTTGCCCGGTGTGTTCTACGGTGGGCACGGCCCCCAGCCCAGGCAGCCAGGCCCAGCCACTAGCAATGACACAGTGCCTTCGCTGGGATGTGTGGGCCACTGCACATATGTAAATATGTAAAATGAAAGCACAACCCAGAGAAGAGGGCAGCCGCATGGGACAGTTACGTACATGGTGATCTTGACCGAGGAGGTGGCATTGCTGCTCACAAAGCTGATCTCAATGCTGGTGTCCTTTTTTCTCGGATTCTGCAAGTAAAACTCCACAACGCTGTGATGCACTAGGAAACCAAAACACAGCAGAGACGGGGCTGGGGCAGAGATCAGTGAGCGGAGAGCCTCATCCCAGCTCTACCTCGTGGTAGCCTGTACCCCAAGGAAATCATCTACCGTCCCTGAGCCTCAGTCTCCCAAGGGCATGGTGGGATAAACAGATAGGTATCCACAGGTCAGATGGGGAATGAAGAGGGCTTAAAGAGGTTCTCAGGACAGTGCCGGGGCCTAGGAAGCATTCAGGATTGGTTTATTAGTTGTAGTGCTTGAACGTTTCAGTCTTCTCTGTCTGGTGACCTTGTCGTGGTGATGTAATCTTCAAAAAACTGAAAAGGGCCAGGAGTGGTAGCGCATGCCTATAATACCAGCAAGAGGGAGGCTGAGGCAGGAGGATCGTTGTAAGTTGGAGACCAGCCTGGGCTACAAAGTGAGCTCAAGGACAGCCTGAACTGCATAGCGAGACCCTGTCTCAAAAAGACAAAAAAGAAAGACGAAAAGGATCTACCATATACTACTGCTGTTTGAATGTTTGTTCTCTTCCAAATGTCACGTTTAAACTTAGTGCTCCATGCAGCAGTACTAAGACCTGGGGACTTTGGGGAAGCGATTAAGTTGGAGCTTTCATTAGTAGATTGAAATTTGTAAAAGGACTCCCTAGCATTAGCTACAGCCCTTTCTGCCTTTCTGCCATGTGATGACAGAGGGACACAGCAACAAGTGCCAGCCTGAAGCAAAAAGAACAGCCTCATTGACACCAGGCACCATTGACCTTGGACTGCCCAGTCTCCATAGCTATAGGAAAATAAATTTCAGCTCTTTAGAAATTACGCACTGTCCAGTATTTGCTATAGTAACACAAGCACACTAAGACATACACAAAATAATGAACTCACAGAAGGTACCAGTGCCCCACCTCCCCTGCCCACGTACACAGTATCAGGGGCCTGAGCTATGTGTATGTAAAGGCCAGTCCCCTCCTGGGCCAGCCGATTGCCTGTGTGGCCTCTGGACTGTCCTCTGAGCAGTGTGATGCTGGACCTCTCAAAGTGGGTCTCAACACAGCCTGGCTCACGGTGATTCCCCCAGGACCTGCTGTCCCTCTGGCTGGAGAGGCGAAGAAAGCCGGACATGGTGGTGTATGCCTGTAATCTCAGCACTCAGGGAAGCTGAGGCAAGGGGACTGCAAGTTCAAGGCCAGCCTGGGCAACTTAGTGACTTAGTGAGACCTTGTCTCAAGAATATAACACAGGCTGGGGATATAGCTCAGTGTGAAGGCCCTGGGTTCAATCCGTGGTACAGACGGGGAGGGAGGAACACACCTTCCCTAACACCCTATCCTTCCTCCAGCAAGCGGTAAATACACCTGGTGGAATTTGCAGTAGTTTTGGTCTCAGAACATTTTCCCAGGCTCCTTGAGTGATGGAGACATAGCTAGAGACACAATCCTCCACTTCCTTTCTCTCTGCACTGTGGCATTTGTCATACTTCCCGGGTGACATCAGCGGTACAGATAGACTCAGCGTGAAGCTGGATGGGCGCTGTGGTCCATCTGGGCTCACTGGGGTTAGTAACATGACTCACTGATGGGGCCAAGACGCCCAGGACTCACAGGAAGAGACAGCCTTATGTACTCCCTCCCCCAGAGAACAAAGCGTCAGATGTCTCCCTGCCCCGTCTCTGTCTCTGCCTGTCTCTCTGTCTCCGTCTCTCTCTCTTTCTCTCTCTCTCAACTCTGTACTACGGGGTGTCGATTATTCTGGGTTGGGCAAGATCTGAACTGGGACAGATATTTGCAATGTGGAAAAAACGCCTAACTTCAAAAGGCTTTAGGCATTTAAGTCTCCGGGCTGACTTGATGTCACATTTTCCTTTGCTGACTGACTGGGTCAAGAAACTTTCCTAAGCTTTTGCTTCCCTTTTCTCTACACTGCCCTGGAAACTCCAGAGAGCCAGGCCTGACACTGTGTGACGGGAAGTGGTAGTGAAATCAAATCCGCACGGCGGTGTGACTCGGGTAGAGTCCTGGGTAGTTAGTCCGGCCCAGCTTGCTGCCACAAGGTGGGCCCCCACGCTCATGCCCCGACCCCTCTGTGTGCCCCACGTCCTTCCTGTGAGCAAGAACCCCAGCGTCTCCCTACGGGAGGTGGCGAGGATGCAGGGGTCGTGGAGAGAAGGCACTGCGTGAACAACTGCTCCTCAAGGGAAAAGTAATATTGTGCAAAAGTCTTATTTGGTGGGAGATCTGGCTCGCGCCCGGCAGAAATCAAGGGCGACCGCTGTCCTCCTGAGCGCTGCCGAGGTCAGCGCGGGCCAAGAGTCTGCACAGCGGCCTGGCACAGCTGGGGAGCGCGCCCACCGACCGCTCGCCTGAGCGCACCCGGGTGGGTGCCCAGACGCGGTGCTGGGAGGGCAGCCCCTGGCACCCTGGAGTGGAAGGGCAAGCAGCTCCTCCCCTGCCTCCGCTGTTTCTGAGCCAGTAGGACCCCGTTTCCGGCCTGTGGAGAGGCGGCCTCAGGACACATATGAAACAGAAAAATCACGGGTCTGTGACTCTCCCTCTAGGGAGATCTCAGAACGCTTTTACCCCACAGCTTGCCGCGCACCAAGCCAGCTGAGGTTGCGGCAAACCTGCTGGAAGCTGGCTGAGAGACCCGGATGTTGGTCCCTCCGTGCCTCTTCCGCCTCATACCACATCCTCCCTGTGTTGATCTTCAACGGGGGGCGCTGGCAGGGCAGTGGGCAAGGAACAGGCCCGTGGCCGCAGGCCCGTGGCTCTCAGGGAGCAGAGCAAGTTCGGTGGCGCATGCCTGTAATCCCAGCACCCTAGGAGGCTGAGGCAGGAGGATCCCAAATTTAATGACTTACTGACACCGGGTCTCAAAATGCAAAATAAAAGAGGGCCGGAGATGTAGCTCCGTATAAAGGCCCTGGGTTCAATCCCCAGTATCGGGAAAAATAAATAAGTGGGCGCACAGAAGCAAGAGTGGGGACAGGAGGTACCATGGAAAGGGCAGGGATGTCGGAGTCAGGAGCCCTGGAGCGAAATCTTGACTTTTCCACCCAGCAGCGTCCTTGGGTCTGTCACTGGATCCCTCGCCTGTCTTCACCCTTCCTTCCTCTCAGAGCTGGGCTGTCCCACCGCTGTTCCCATACCCACTCTGTCCCCCAGGGGACCTGGCATTCTTTCTGGCAGGAAGGGAGAACCACCCCCACCTGTGCTAAATCCTCTGACTGACCAAGGGCAGGGGATGATTACTGACTGGGCTCTGTTCGCTGTGCCAGAGATTTGCTGGATACTATTTTATCCTCACAGTGGATTCTTGTAAATCCTGTTATTGTTCTCATGTTTCACAAAAAAGTTTAAGTAATTTAAACTCGCACAGCTGGTAAGTAGTGGAGCTGAGATTCAAGTCCGAGTCTGTATGCCTGGTGTCTATCCAGGGCCTTTAGGTAGACCCGCTGTGGGGTATCTCCGACCCCTTCAGCCTGAAGAAGCCAGATCGGTCACTGCCCGTTGCTCCCTCACAGCAGTTCGGAGTGCTTCTCCAGAGACAGGAATGTTAGAGACAGCTAAGTTAGGTAGAAATGTTATTGCAGGCAGTCAGACAGGGCTGGGCCCTCGAAGGAGCCAGTGCAGAAGAAGAGACACCACGCAACTGTGGGGCAGACAGGCACGTCTGCTGAGGGCCAGACCTCAAGACAAAACATGAAACCAATGCACCTGCATACTTCCCTAAGAGTAAACAATAGTGGTCCATATGCTAACCAGGTATTGATCGCCTTGGGAAAGCCAGGAAGAGCCACTGACCCGTCCCTCGCAGGAAGATCCCCTGTTCTGTCATGCCCGCTTACTACGTGACTTGCTTCCCCATTTGATTCCAATTTAATCGATTTTACCTGAGCAATTATGCTCATAAAATCTTGTTGGTTGACCATAGTTTTGTCCCATTTCATGCCCACTTTGTGATTTCCCATTTTTCCCCACCTTGGACCTGCCTTACCTCGTGGTTTTGCTCTATAAAAATCCCTAAGAAAGGCAGTGTCCTTGGCAATCCACTTGGGACCCCTTCTGTCTGTCTGTCTGTCTCTCTCTGTCTCTCTCTGACAGAAGCTTTCTTTCCCCAACGAACACATTTTGCTCTTAAAAAAAAAAAAAATCCATGTCTGTGGGACACAGAATTTCAGTCCTGGGCTTCATAGCACATTGCCCTGGGCCTTCCAGTAACAGGGAGACGTAGCCACAAAGCCCTGTGCACACCTGACCCAAGCTGATCAGAAGGTCAGCTAAAATTAGGGCGGCCACAAGCTACCATCCTCACCCACATACTTGTGTCCTATGCATACCACACAGCAGACAGGAGGAGCTCGAGACCACAGGCACACAGCAGGAGAACAGCTACCCTCATCCACCTTGGTCAGGACACAGACAGCTGCGGGGAGGACCATGGCCCAGCTCACGGCGTGTCCCTTGGACTCTGTGAGAGACTTTGCTCTCCCCTGTTACATCTTTTACAATCACCGGTGTCTTAGCTTCAAAGAAATGCAGTGGTGACAGCAGTGAATGCCTGGAGAGCATCTGTGAAGGGGAGGGCACGCATCCCTCGGTGACCCCGGCCCAGGGCAGTGCAGGTGGGGACATGTGTGGGCACCAAGGAGGGGCAAAGAGGCATGCAGGAGAGAGGGAGCCACAGTCTCTCCCAAATACCACTCTAGAAGAATCCCCAAGCTGCCCCCAAGTTCCCATCGGTAGAGCCATTGATTGGACTCACTCGTACAGTCCTGGTGCTGTCTGAGAGCAGGAGCTGTTCACCACCTCTCTGGGTATCTTCACCCCAGGCCTTCACCTCCCACATGGGCTCCCACACTGGGCTGGAAACAGCTCAAGCCAGCCCCTGGGCTCTTCTGGCCAGCGACTGGCAGGGCTGAGCCCGTGCACAGCCCGACTCACCACAATACGGGGCCTTAGAAGTGGTCCGCAGGTAGACTCTTACTTCCTTGGGAAGCGGCTCTATCTTAACACCACCTTGTTCCACCAGCCCTGGGAATAAAGAAGCAAAGATAGCAGAGTCCTGAGGAGGCCTGTTCGGGGCCCCACAGCACCCAGCCACCAGCTGATTAATTCAGCACCCACTCTTCTATGGGCATCCACACTGTGTGCTCATTACTGCCCATGCTCGGAGGTGAGTCCCAGGACCCAAGCAGCCCAGTGGGGATAAACACACAAGTAAGCAGCAGATATGTTCTTCAGAACACAGGGCCCATTCTCCATAGATAATCACAAGAAATTTAAAATCACGTCTCTAACTTGCAAACAGTTGTTTCAGTGGCATTTGTTTCCAGTGAAACAGGAAAGTTTGACCTGAAGATTAGAGGATGGCAGTCCAAAGAGGGCATCTGGGACAGACAGCAGCTAGGGCAAAGGCCCATAGGATGAAGAAACATGATGCACTCCTGGCAGTGCATGCGTTGGCATCCCCAGGTATTCAGTGCGAGGGAAGCAGGGAGAGAGATGCCACTGGCAGAGGATGTGCAGCAGCTGTCTCATCAGCTGGTCCGCCACATCCGGGGGACGCACGCCATATACCCCCTGGGTAGGGAATAAAGTTGCCTCATTTTGCTATGGGAAGCTACCTTTCCTTTAGCATCTTGTCAAGCTGGTACCCATGTCATCGTATGAGCAGTGACAAGCTGCTGTCTTTCTGAGTGGAAGCCAGGGGTGGTGAGAAAAAGGAATGCAGGGGAAGAGGGAGGAGTGATTTTCACCACTTAGGAGTTTTTTCTTGGAGTTTTCCATCCCAGGATATTCATAGCAATGACCTGCGCAGGTGAGTTAGAGGCCAGATCCCTCAGCCATCCTGGAGCCTTTTCCCCAGACCAGCGTGGATCACCCTGGAATGTGCACAAGCTGCCTAGCATTTTAGGCCACCGGGAGTGCACTCCTTTAAAGTGGGTGGCTTGGTGCACCACTCTGGGCAGTCCTCAGGGCAGAGCTGAGATGAGGGATGGTGGACCCAGCTAGCATTTGAGGGATGGTGGACCCAGCTAGCAAGACCCTTGCATGCATATGGGCCAAGGGTGGGCAGAGGCTCTGGACCTCCCCAGGTTTCTACAGAGCACCTGCAGTGGGACTTCTGGGAGAGAGGCTGAAAGGGGAAGGGTAAGAGCAAAGCAGAGGTGGCCACAGGGCACAGTGTAGAGAGAGGGGAGAGGCAGGAAAGCGACAGCGCCTGGCACTTCCAGTGAGAGCAGGCTGAGCACCTCACCAGTTAATTTTTGTTTTCCCCTGTTGACTAGACCTCTTGACCACAAGAGACCGAGACATAAAGAGGTGGCAACTGACAGACTTGAACTTTCCCCAAATTATCAAAAGGAGCCGAAAGAGTTATATTTTACCTATCCTTGGACAGGAAAACAAAAAGGGGTTAAAGCAATCCAGACAGTGTCCAGCCAGGAAGGACTTGTAGTTGGCACAGGGAAAGGCCACCAAGGGACAGGAATTCTCCAGAGCACTGATGTAGAGGTGGACAGCCCTCATGTGATCACAGATCAGATAGCTGTAACCTGAGCAGGGGAAGAAAACCACAACCAAGGTTTCAGTCAGGACCCATGGAAACTCCCTCCTGCTATTTACTGTAACTTTGCTGAACTTTTTATCCCAGAAGGTTATAAATACACTGGGTGTCCCCTAAGCCATGTTTTAAAAATATGAACAGACGTGGTTGTTATATTCTCCCCTTCCCTTTGAACATTCCCGAGATATGTAAACTCCAGGGAGATGACCGGGTTGGAGCTCCATTCTGTGTGATTGTGCAAAGTCTCTTTCACAAAATGGGATCAGACAGAGAACTGGGGGAACTGGGGACGCAGACTCCATTTCCGGAAACGGTTCTCTGCCTGCACAGTTTTATCTTCATCACCCACACAGCCAATCATTTCACTCCTTCATTATGCCCAGCCCAGCAATGAGGTCACAGTCAGTTTGCAGATCAATGATGCAATGAATTTACCAAATTTACCAAATGCAATGAATTTACCCTAATTTTCCTAAAGCTCAATTTTGTTGTTTTTTACTACTTAAAAGGGTATAGTGACCCATGCTGGGTGGGTTGCTGGGGCTGAGAGGGAAGTAGTAAGCTGCAATTCCATAGGTTGGGCTCTTCAGATTCCCTGTGTGTCCTGGGACCCTCTCTCTGGGACTGGCAGTGAGGGCTGAGCTGAGTATTCCCTTCTTTCCTCTGTGGAAGGGACACTTCCTACCGCTGAGTTCATCCCAGCAGCATGGCGAAACTGAGGCAGGGACAAACTACACCCTCCTCAAATTAGGTTATGAAGAAGATATGAAAACTGGTCAACTACAATATACCACATGCGTGTTCCAAAGCTGCCGAAATCAAACGGTCCCATGTGATCAGAATGGCTGAACATTTTATTAAATTGTTAAAAGAAGCATATATTTGGAAAACTAGTAAATCTGGTAAAGTATACTAGTGATTTTTCAATAAATTGTCAAAGGAATCCTTAACACGTTAAGAATTTGGCAAAGCAGGAAAAACACTAAAAACATACTAAATCGAAATCCCCATTTAAAATTTTCCACATGAAATGCAGATATACTGTTTACAGTCATAAACAAAATATAAGAAAGCTAAACAATTCTTAATGTTTAGCTTTTGACAAATTTAATATTATTTAAATTAACACTATGATGAATATATTTTCTCTTTTTTGGTATAATTTAGATATAAATAATGATCACATTCATCATAGTGAACTTGTACCTGTACATGATATATCTTGCTTCTTTTTTCCCCATTCCCCTCCCCTCCCTTCAGCTGCTCTTCCTCTCTTTATTTACAAAAGCTTTGTCCCCTTTTATTTCCTTCTTTTCTTTTTTCTCCCATTTCCCCTCGTCATTTGAACATTTTCTTCCCATTTCCCAATATCTGTTAAACATTTTCGTCCTTATTTACACTTTCAGTTTCTCACACCAGAGAAATAATGCAGTATTTAAACATGTGTGTTCAATTTATTTCACGTAAGGGTATGGTCTCAAGATGTATCCATCTAGCTAGAAACGTCTTAAGTTCATCCTACTTTATGGCAGAGTAATACATTGTTGCATTAAAAAACCTTTTATCCATTCATATATTCAAAGAAGACATCTCAGAAGAATATATTTAGAAAAGAAGAAATATATATTCACTGAATGCATGCAAGAAGGTTATCTTGAAGACACTTGTGAGGAGCTGACAGGGTTAGTAAGTTTAGTGGCATGGGCATGCAGTGAGCTGCCCCTTTGATTAGCTAGCATGGGGCTCACTGGCTTGCTTCTGCCACAGCCATGCTCTGTAGAGGATGCTACTAGTGTGGGCTCTGCCACGAATCAGAGCCCAGCGAAAGATAAGAGATCATTGGTTTGAGTGATAGCAAGACCTAGCTTAAGTGGGGAGGGCAGCACAAACAGGACACGGGCTTCCGATATCAGGTACTCTCTGAAATGCATGGGCTCCAGAGATAGTAAGTTTTGAGTAAGGCATCACAGGACGAGCAAGGCGTGCTGCTGGGAAGACCCTCCGTGGCCCACACTGATTCAACACGCTGGTGAATTCCAGTCTGTGGGGCAGGCAAACGCCAACTCTCTGGCTTTCTCACCTGCATGAATAAACAGGGGACAGCCCGGCTGGTCCTGGCCTCCGTTGACAAAGTAGTCCACGTGGCCCACTGGAATCCGAATACCCAAATCTGGAAGAGGGAGCGCACCATTAACATCTTACTCCAAGGGCCACTGGCAGCCGAGGCCAGCCCATAGGCGTCACCTCACTCCCAAGGGCTGTGAGACTGCAAGGTGCACCAGGCCGAGAGGAACCAGGGGAGAGTCCATCCACAAGATACTCATATTTGCTTAATAAAACCTAGAAAATGTCCCTTGGCACAGGTGTATACAAATCAGTAAATGTTATAAATGTATTTCTTGGTGGACAACTTGTTTTCCTTTCATAGTTCAGATTAATACAGCTGGGGCCATATTTCCACGATGTCCCACAAACCACACTTTTGTGCTCTCCTGACTGATGTGGCTACAAAGAGCTGAATGTAAGAGAAAGGCTGCAGCCCTCATTTCGTCCCTGTGGCTACGTCCCAGGCGCTCCTACAACGGCATATCTGCACCCTCAGAGGAGGCCAGGCCCAACTGCCAAAGGCTGTGATGTTCTCTTTCACATAATCTCCCACTGTTGTACAAACCACTGGTTACGTGCTGTTGTTTGCCGTCTACCCAAGGGGTGCCCAGTCATCCTGGATTCCTGCCTTTTCCTCACTCACCTTCTCAGTCCATTACAAGTCTGGGCAGTTCTTCCTCTGGCTACAGATGCAATTTTTCTACTTCTGTTTTTTACTGCCGCCACCTCCGCCAAAGCCACCAATGCCTCACCTAGATTGCTACTGAAAATACCCTGTAACAGGCCTCCGGGCTTCCCAGAGTGACCTCCACTGTCTGCATCAGAGTTGCACCTGTCCTTTAAGGAGAAATCTGCTGGTGATTTCTTTAGATGTGCAGAAACTTTTCAGTAGGATGAGATCCCAGTTGTTGATTCTTTTAAGTGTTTCACGTGCAGTTTGGTTTTTGTTCATGAACTCTCTGCCTACCCCTATATCTTCAAGGTTTTTACCTACTTTCTCTTCCAATAGATTTAGTGTTTCTGTTTTAATATTGAGATCTGTGAACCATGTTTCTATCTGTTTTCATGAGAAACCATTTTGAAGATATCCATATGTAATACAACAAGGATTGTTAATTTCCTACCACTTTGTTTGTAACTCTGTATTGTCTGTACTGTTCTTTTGCTATTTTGTAAAAGGTTGTCTGTTAATGTTTTCCTCCTTTTATTTTTAAAATTAAAAACAAAGAGAGAGAGAGAAATCTGGCCAGGCATAGTGCTACAAACCCTAAATCCCGGAAATCTGGGAGGTAGAGGCAGGATCATCATACATTCGAGCCCTGGGTAACTTAGCGATTTAGTAAGACTGTCTCAAAATTTAAAAGGTCTGGGGATAGGGGGTAAGCTCCTTGTCACAGGCAGCCTGGACTGGCTCCCTCTGCTCTATACCTCTTCTTCCCTGGAAGCACTCTCACCGTACAGTTCTCTTTCCCGTCTCTGAAGCAAGTCAAATCCTCTCCCACATGCAGGCCTTCGTGGGGCGGTCCTCTCTACCTGAAATGCTCTTCTCCCAGAGCTGAAATCCTCATCCCCTACATCTCGCTTTTTTGGACGCACATTCCCTAATAATCCTCTGTGAAGTGGATCCCACACCCAAGTCCCTCTCACCTGTCCTTCATCACAATAATCATTATGTGTAATGATCTTGCGTATTTACTCCGATATAAGCTCCACCACCACAGGCCTTTGCCTGTCTTTTTTTTCTGCTGGGTCCTCAGCACCTAGCAGAGTCTCTGGCTCAGAGTGAGCACTTATGAAAGTTACGGAATGACGGGTGAGTGTGTGTGCCACGTGGTCAGGGACTTTCTCTGAGTCCTTGTTCGCTGCTGTGTTCTCAGTGCTGGCTACACAGCTCACTAAAGATTGCCCGAATGGAATTATTTTTTTCAGTACCATCTGGAAGACCCTCCAACTTTGAAGGGTCTGAGAGGCCTCTCTCAGGTAACTAGGGACGCTATTTAGCAAAATAGGGTGATGCAATACGCTGGTGAATTCCAGTCTGTGGGGAAGGCAAACGCCAACTCTCGGGGACTCTATTTAGCAAACGTGGGGGCGGAAGGCATTCATTCCTGTTATTAATGAACAGTTAATTCCCGAACATAGCCAGATAGAGTGTCACAGACTTTGTTTTCCTACCGGTGTCATGAAGGTGGGAAAAGGATTAGACAATGTGACCATGTGGGTTTCTCCAGGAATCACACATCTTGGGGTGTTGGATACTAAAGAAAGGCTTTTGGCACATGGGAATGAGACGTGGACACCTCTCATGGAACTGCAAGCTAAGGGTTGGGAGTGTAGCCCCATGGTAAAGCACTTGAACTGCAAGCTCTTCTGGTCAGGGATAGACATTTCTCCTTGCTCCACGGACACGGAGCCCGGTGCCTGAGCCCAGACTCTGTTGGCATCTTATACCCAGTAGAAATGAGGAGGGTTGGCCGACTCCTTTCCCAGTTGTGCAGAAGGGCTTGATTTTCTCAACAGATCTGAGAGTTCAGGGGTCTTTCCTGGGCCTATCATTATTGGGAAGGGGATTCTTGTTCTCCACTGGACTGAGTCTGTCCTCCGGGGAGGAGGAAAGTCCTGATGGGCTCATGTGCCTGAGGAGCGAGCGGAACGTCCCAGTCCCCAGGGCCGGCACACTTGGCCCAGAACAGCAGCATGGCTTTCCTGTAAGTCAGCCAGGCAGCAGTGTCGCTCACCCTAGCCCCACCTCAGCACAAGGTTTGGTGTTGAGTCAGAGAGTTAGAGACCCAACAAACAATTTGGGTCCAATAGTGAGAATCCTGCTGCCTACCGGTGGCTAAAACAAAACCCTTTCATCTCGGTGGCCACAGAATGACCACCAGCAGAGACTTTCAAGATCATCCTGGGAAATTCCTCCCTGCACAACACAGCATAAAAGGGACAGGGCCTCAGCGCCAGACTGCAGCTCGAGATCCCAGCTCACTGTCAGTGTCTGTATGGATGGCTTCCACGAAGAGAGCGTCTCCAGGATCCAAGCGCTCCTCCAGGCTGGCCCTGGTGTACTCCGGTCCCGCGGGGTCCAGGCCTGCAAGGACAGACTGGTGTAGAAGCCCCCTTTCTTCACAGCTGCAGGAGCCACTGTGGATCTACCACAGACCTACCTGGGCCCCTCCAGTTGTGACCAGAATTCTACGAGGACTATGCACTGGGAGAACTAACCCATCTTACCCAAGAAACTTTACTCTCTTGAGGTAGCCTCTCAATGATCCAGTGTTTCTGGCTGTAAAATGAGTCTGACAATACCAACCATGTGGCAAAGGCTGCATGTGAACAATATTTACCTTCAGGGCCAACTGGGTATCATTCCATAGGGGTCTATCTGAGGGATTCTATAGAACAGAAATCAGAATTGCCCCCTGAAGGGCTGGGAAGCTGGGGTATTTACCACATAACCTTAGTTCCTTGTTGATTAAGAGAGACTCCTGACACATGAAGTCCCCACACCTTCACAGGTATTTAACAAAATTGTGTGAAGGTGATGTCCACAGTGGGCCAAAGAGATATGGGCTACGTCAACCTGTTTTAGAGATGTAGACACTGAGACTCAGAAAGAAATACATGGTACTGATATTAGAGATCATGCAATGATAACATAGTACTGTTTTAGGCAAAAAGGACCACAATAAATAAATCACACTGGCAATAGATGACTCAGTAATAAGAACAAAAACTCAACACACCCCCTGCTCACATCAGAAGAGGTATTTCCAGGGCAATCACTCTCTACTTCTAAACCCTGGGAGAAAGAGCAGGGAGCAAGGTTACCTGTGATCCGTCCCAGCTGGCCTTTGTAGAACTGTCCCACCATGCCCCCAACGTGAGCTCCTAGGCTGACACCAATGATGTGGATTGAGGACTCCGACACACCCAGCTCCTGGAATAGCATTGACAGTGACTTCATTTGACCGCAGTGGCTTTTCCCTGGGACTTCAGAAGCTGAGAGCCCTGGGCACAATACACCCACCAGACAGATTTAGAATAAAGGGCAGACCTCCCAGCCATTAATCACTTAGGCCCCCCACACTGACAATCCCCTCAAAGTCTGTGAGTAATGACCAGGGTCATTTCCTTTTGAGGATCTACTAAATGCCAGCCAGCCTGCACTCACTGTGCAGTGGTGCATCTTATAGACGAGGAGTGAAGCTTCCTTCAGCACCCTACCAATGTCAGCACTCCAAATGGCCAACTCAGGGTTTGAGCCAAAGCCTAACAAACCTCTGGAGGTCTCTGCCTCAGTCCCCCACCTCCTTGGGGCATACTTTTTCCTCCTGACCTTCATGCATTCACAAGTGGCCAAAGTCACCCTGAGCTCTTCTGCACCTACCAGGAGTTTATTGAGGAAACGGGAGATCTCTAGGCTCAGCTTAACCACATTATCCACAGCTGAGTAGTAGACGCCTGTAGATCCGTAAACCCAATCCACAGCAATGACGTTAGCATCTGCTGCCCTCAGAAGGGCTCTAATGAATCCATCGATCCAGGAAGGCTTTGTTCCTAAAGCCCTAGACATGGGTCAAAAAATGAAGAGGAAAATTACCCACTGAGCTGATATTCATTGCCATGGAAACCTCCATTAGTCTCAGATCCAGAGAAGAAGTCAAAACCAAGGAGAGGGGATGCGGGGAGTGGATGTCAATCACACAGTGCTGTGAACACAGGGTGGACGTAAGTCCAGAGTCGCCAAGCCTTCACCAGCACACATGGAGCCTCTGAAAATTATAAGGCTGCTGTCCGTTCCCAGCAGACCGTGGTCTCATACCAGCACTAGGGTTGGATTTTACCCTACTTACCTTCATCAACCACCTTTGTGCAGTGTCTACATTACGTAAGCCATATGTTCCGTCTTGCCTATGTGTGTGTTATTTGTGGAAAAGAAAATAGTTTTCACCTTAAAGTTAGGAATTGCAGTCCTAAATCCCATTCTAGAACGTAGGCTCTTCCCTTAGGGATCTTCATTCATTCATTCGACATTCATTCATTCACACATCCATTCATTCGACAAATACTTCCTGAGTACTTGTAAGGCATGCAGTGTGCTAGGTGTTTTCCAAGAAATAAAGGCAATAAAATATAGTCCCTATTTTTTGGGAACTTATAGTATAATGAAATTTTGCTAGAAAAGGAATGGTAGAAATTTGTTCAGGAAGCTTTCCCAACAGACTGAGGCCAGGAAAGAAGTTTTTCCGGTAACTCCCCCAATAGGAACCGTGCGAACCTGTTCACACGGCCAGAGAAGTGCAGACTGGGTGTGTGCTGTGGGACGTGGTTTTGGGGGATTTAGCAGCAGAGCAAGCAGCACAAGCCTGTTGAGCTCTTAAGTCGCTATCCCTGGTTGGAGTGCACACTCAGCTTTGTGTTTTGGCTGAATGGAAGACTTGCTAGAGAATTTGAGTATGTGTTTGAATGTGAGAATTAAAGAGACAGAGAGAGGTCAAAAAGATCAGAAAGTGGTGAACACTGGCAGTGCCTGTGGCCTCCCCTGTAACTCTAACTGCTGTGTGGTGCCGTGATTCCACCAAAGCCACGCCCTCTTTCATCCCAGAAATCTTCTTGTGTTTTTGGTCTTGTTTGTGAGTTTTGGGGGACAAATATTTGAAGGAATGATGGTGATGGAAATGAAACCTGGTGACTATATATTATAACAAAATTTGCACTGTAGAGTGTCAGAAATTGCAGAAGTAGCATGCCTAGCTCCTGAGAAATGTTGATCTCTGAGTACAATGGAAGTAGCAGCCTGAATAGAAATTTATCAGGTCGTGAAACCAGGGAAGAAATACAAAAGAGGAAATAAAATGCTGAGTGAAAACAGGCTGCTTCTTCTGAGTAACTGCAAAAAGCCTGTGATTGTATTGCCTGAGATGAGTCACGCCATGGAACTCATACACCCTGGGTAGCAGCGTGGTATTTGTGTTCATTCTTTCCCATTGTTGGATGCAATACCCAACACCCACAGCTTAAAGGAAGAGAGGTTTAATTATTTATGCACAGTTTCAGTCAATGATTGCCTGATTCCGAGGCAGAAACCCCATGGTGGAATGACATGGAAAAGCAAACCTGCTCATTTCATGGTGGCCAGGAGGCAGCGCAGGGGACAGTGACAGCAGAGCGGAGACCAGGGACCAGAGACAGACCCCAAGGCCTCACCTCCATGGCCCACACGAAGAAGTGTGCTCCACCAATCCTCAGGGTGGATCCCAAGGCCAATCAAGTTGAAATTCCACCCTCCCCACCACAGTGTTTTTACCCAGGGACCACTAGACCATCCCTCCTACGTCCTCTTTAACTCAGATGTGGGAATTGAAGATCCGTGTTTCGCATAATCTATCCAGGGTCATACACGTGTCCTGTGTGTGAGTATGTGGACAAGACTGAGCAGAGTAACGTACACGACCAACAAGGATAAGCAACATAATACATGTCCAGGATTACCCAAGGCACCTCCAAGACAGCAGGCCGTGAGGGCTGGAGCATGTGAGAGCCAGTAAATCTGCTCCTCCTTTTGCTCTCCACCCACTTCCTGTGGCTTTATGGGCCCTCCCCACATGGTCATTACTCAAGGAGGTCCTATTGGTTGATCAGTTCCCACCTGAATCCATGAATAATTAGCTTGGTTCTGAGAGTGGCATTGAATCCAGAGTTTTGGATGTCACTGCTCTCTTCCAGTAGCTGCCCACAGCTAGGATCTGAAGGCACAAAGAGGAGATACTGGACTTTCAGGTTGGTCCCTCGGAGGAGGTTGGCATTCTGGAAGTCAGTGCATTTTGGCTGTGGGGTCGCAGGTACATCTCCTAGAGGAAAACAAAACAAAACAAAGTCATGTAGAATGAGGGCATCTGTTTTTAGAAGAAAGAAATATGCTCTTAGAAGGAAGGAACAGTGGCTTACAGCCATGGGCTTTATGAGAAATCAGCTAGGGCAGTGATGATGAATCTTTTAGAGGCGAGTGTCCAAACCGCAACCCCAAACCTGCTTATTTATCACAAAGTACCAACACTGAAGTTAAACCTGAATACTGAGCTTCTAGTTTAGAAAAACAACTCATAGGTTAACATCTCTGGTCTTAAAAGAAAAACGAATAATACCCGTGCCATAAGTTTGTCACCACAGAGCTAGTGCGATCATCACTCAGTCATAAAAGGTTCTATAACAAAAATGTGTGATTTTTTTAAGCCTAAGGATAAAATACCAGAGGGAAATATGGATATTGTTCAACTAGACGAGGCTAAAGGCCATGGTGCAATAGCTATTGTCTGGGGCTGAATGGAGTGCCCCTGAATGGTGAAAGTCCTAACCACTAATACCTCAGAATATGGCCAAAGTTGGAGAGAAAGTCTTTAAAATGTAATTAAGTTAAAATGAAGCCAGTAGGGTGGCCCTAATCCAATATGACCAATGTCTTTATAAAAAGAGAAAATCTGGACAGGTGTAGGGGAAAGACAATGGGAAGAGCCATAGGAAGAAGACAGCCACCGAAAAGCTATGGAGAAGCCCAAGACAGGTCTTTTCCTCATGGCCCTCAGAAGGAGATAGCTCTGCTAAGAGCACTGTCTCAGACTTACAACCCCCAGAACGAGGACATACAACAAATTTCTGTTGTTTAAGCCACCCAGTGTGTGGCACTTTGTGATGGCAGCCCTAGCAGAGTGAAAAAAGAAAAATATTCCTGGAGAGAACTCTGGGCAACCAAGCAAGCAGTTGCCCACGTCTGAAGAACCCACCCAAGGGTTTCAAACCCACTTCTCCACCCTAATCACTTCTTGTCTTTCCCAAGGGCCAAGCTAAGGCTCGGTGGGGCTGCCTAGCCCTCGAGTAGAAAAAGGCCTTAACAAGCTACAACTGCCCCATAGCACCTTACTACATACACACAGCAGGCCCTTACACCGGATTTTTTTCCCTCGTGGAAAGGCCTTTTAAAATAAGAAACAGAAAAAGAAGCAAACAAAGTTTCTTCCATAGAAGCTGAAAATCAGGCCCAATTCAATACCCGGCATTCTGCCCCCATGTTCATGTCTGTGATAAAGAAGTATGGAGTTCCTGATTCCCAGAACTTCTTACGGGAAGAGACTGGCAGAAGCAGCAAGCACACATCCTCATCACGGCACTGCTGGCATTCCCCTGGCATCAGCAACAAAGCGACTCACAGAAACAGTGGTCTGGAGGAGAGGTCCAGGTTGCAGACTTTGTTCTACGCAGGCCCCTTCACTGAGCAAGACAACAAGTTTTCTGCAATAGAAAACTGCTAATAGAGATAACTGGGGAGCATATACACAACATGGATGTGGGTCCAGCTACCATGGGATTGGTGGTAGGAATGGATTGTGGGAACCCAGCCCAGAGAGAATACCTTGTGCCGTCAGGCCTTCTGGAACACCACTGCCATCACTGCTTCTGGATCCCAGACCTTGTCCCCAACCCCTGGCATCGCTCTTCCAAGCACCCAGGTCTTGGACCCTCCTGGGATCAAGCCCAGTCCTAGCACAGACTCCTTGAGCTCCTCAGCTTACAATTGGAGCTCCCTAGTGTACGAGAGAGAAAGACACCTGCCTAGACAGTTTCATCTATCGTCTCCAGACTTTGCCTTTTAAAAAAAGGATGAAAAGTCTCTGGTTGAGCAGGAGATCTGAACCACATAAATTAGTAGATCTGCTCTGTTGGTTATACAGAAGAACCTGTCTCTATCAAGCAGAATTAAGAATCTCTTAAAATAGTGTCATATGTCACAAAGCAAGTGCTATGGTTTGGATATAAATTTGGGTGTTTCCTAAAGGTTCTTGTGCAAGTCTTGGTCCCCAAGTAGTGGTACTGGAAGGCACAGTGTGACATTTAAGAATATTCTTAAATGACTGAGGAATAACCTTCCAGGGGATTGTGGGGCCCATACACTCTCCTCTCTCAACTCCTGCCTTTTGAGGTGAATTTTTGCTTCCTGCACTCCTGCTGCCATGTGCCATCCAAATGAGAGGCCATGCCAATGAGGCTACTCATTTTAGACTTGAACCTTCAAAGCTGTGAGCTGAGTAACACTTTGCTTTTTAACATTAGTTGCCACAGATATTTCATTGTAGTAACACAAAGCTGACTTGTCCAGCAGGCTCCAACAGACATCAAAGAATCAGTATTATCTCAAAGATATTATCTAAATAAAATGTGATACAATTAGAAACCAATATCAGAGATTATTTACAAATATATTTGGAAATGTAACAACGTTCCTTTAGGCAATACATGGGTTAAAGAGTGATCACAAGGGAAAGAATATTAAAAACTAAGTTACAATAAGGACAATACATATCAAGATTTGTGTAAAGTGGTTAACAGCACTTGTGATACAAAAATGATTTCTTGGGAGTCCGGTGAGAAGTTAAGTGATTAGACCGAGACAGCTTTAGTGCTTGAGTTCCTACCTAAGAAAACCAAAAACCCACTCATAGAGAACAGTTACACCCTAGGAAAAGGAAACCTAAGCTTTACCAATCAGAAGTTGCCAACCAATCTCTAACTAGGGACATTAAGGCTACAGCACCACCGTAAACACTGATCAAGTATTTTCTTTCCTTGCTCCACACCCACCTTTTTTAGATGAGATATTCTTTCACTATATTTAGAATCAAAATATCCCTTAAAATATTTACATTTTACAGTAAAAAGGATAGCAAAACACAAGATCGTGTACAAGCTTAAGTACTCAAGTTTCTGAAGGACCAAAAAATGAAAAGAAAAGCAATGGATGTAGCTGTGTGTGACAGAGCTAAAAGCAAAAAGTAAAATTTGCAGGCTGCTTCAGGATGATATTTAAATAACTGCAAATGCTGTACCTTTCTCTGATTGCCTGCTGTGACTGCCCCATCTTTTAAGTTCTTGCTGTTGGTGGTTTGCAAAACGCTCGGTTCTGTCCGTTGGTGCAGAGTTCTCTGCACCAGAGCACGTCATCCCTGCATACAGAACCTAGCTACGGGAATTTAATATTTTTTAAAAGTTTTACATTGATGTATATTGAAAGATTTGCTTTATTAATATGCATTAAAGGCTTAGACATTTTGGTTTTTATTCCTTAACTGGTAAATATGATTAACTATGGAAAATACCACTTCTAGTGAGTATCTTTTACATAACGACTACTGGAGAGTAATGTGTGCTCGTAAGTTTTGAATTGCACTGTTTTTAAAGAAACTGTACAGAAGCAACAAAAAGCCAAGCAACTCCACCCACAACCTTTTAAAAGTTTTCCCCTTGCATCTCCTTGGTAAAGCCTGGAACTACTTTAGGAGCTGCCCAATTCATGAACCACTGTTAAAAAAAAAAACTGCTAACAGGGAAAATGTATAACTTTAAAAGCAAATATTAGATGAAAAAAGGGAAAGAATCAGATGAGGTAGATTAATCTTTTAATTTAGAAAAGAATGACACAAACTATATGCAATGGGACACACCTGTAATCCCAGCTACTCAGCTGGCTGAGGCAGGAGGATTGCAAACTCCAAGCCAGCCCGATAACTTAGCAAGACCTTATCTCAAAATGAAAAATAAAAAATGGACTATGGATGCACTCCGTGGGGGGAGGAGGGCAGTTGACCGTACACTGCAGGAGTCCTCTGCTTTATCCTGCTTTGCTTGCTCTGTTCCAGTCAGCTGCCCCCTCTCTTCACCTTCATCTGCTCCTGGCCTCTTCCCTGACTGTGCCTTCTGCCTGCCACACTTCCCCTGGGCATCTGCATGAGTAACCCCTTTCCCTCCTTCAGGTCTGCTCGTCAAGTGCCACTTTCTCTACTCTCACCACCCTATTTAAATTGAAACTTGCTCACACACCTCACTCCAATTCTCTCCATCTTTCTTACCTCTATCTCTTACTTGTGTAGCAATCATCAGTCTCTAACCTACTCTGGACCTTACTAATTTGTTGTACGTAGTGTTACTGATTCTAACCCCTCATTAGAATATACTTTCAAACAAGGCAAAGAATGTATCCATTTTGGTGAGTCTACTGCTTAGAACTGTGCCTCCCACGTATGATAAACTCTACAAGTTATTTTCCCCAAAACAATAACAAACTAGATGCATGTTTGATAAGATAGCTGAAGGAAAGAGGTCACAAGCAAACAATATCAGGAGTAAAAAGAAGTTATAAAAATAGATGTGGCAGATTTTTTTCAAGCTGTCAATGAACATGTGTACACCTACCCAGAAGATGGAAATATGGATATTTTCCTAAAGATGATAATTTACTAGAAAAGACTAACCAACCAAAACTGGGTCAAAAAGGAGAAAAAGTTAAAAATCATGTAACACAGTAGCATAAAGTGTTGAAAATAATAGTTTTATATCCATCCATCAAAAAACTCAATAGTTTAGACAGTTTAACAGAGAAGTTCTACTAACCCTTCACTCCTCAATCTACCCTTGTTCTAGAGAATAAAACAGGAGACAAACTAGCTCATTCTATGAGGTTAATCAAAATATCAAAACTACATAAAATATCAGCAAATTTAAATCCATTAGGATAACAAAAGCAAAAGGTATAAAAACATACCAAGGGCCAGCAGTTCAATCCATGAATAAAAAGATTTTTAATACTCAAAAATATTTTAAAATAAAAATCTTATGTTTATTTCCACAGATGCAATTTAAAAAAAAAAAAAAAGGGAAAAGACCGCCTGTTACCACTGCTTCTATTAAATGTTATCCTGAAGGTCTTAGTCCTAGCCAGTGAAACAATACAATGAAATGGAATAAAGTTATAGAATTTGACAAGCAAGAGAAAAATACTGCCAGTATGTGAAGACAATAAAATTCTTGCTGGTTCAACAATACAGACCATGGAGTAGTGAATCATACTCTGATACCCACTCCCCCAGCCGTCACTCCAGCTAAGGAACAAGGAGACACAGGTATAGAGAGAGAAAAAGAAAAGCCAGGTGGGGTGGTATATGTCTGTAATCTCTACACTCTGGGAAGCTGAAGCAAGAAGAACCCAAGCTCAAGCCCAATTGGTTGTTTTGGCAAACCCTTTTTTCAAATTAATTAATTTAAAGGCTTGGGGGGAGGTTCGTTCCATTGGCCTTTTTTTTAAATTCCCCGGCCTTTTTGGGGGGGGGGGGGGGGGGGGGAGGGGGGGTTGGGGGGGGAATTTGAAGGTTTTTTGTTTTTACTTTTCGTTAAAATTCTTTTTTCAGTTGGTTTTTTTTTTTTTTTTTTTTTTTTTTAACCTGCTGAGATGAGTATATGATTTTTCAACTCTAGTTTGTTCATATGTGAATTATATACATTGACTAATGTTCTTTTAAAAATCCTTTTATTCCTTGCATTCAACTCTGCTTGGCCCCAGCGAGGTTTAGTTTGGGTCCTCAGTCCAAGTTTTTACTTAGCTCTTTTCTATATGCAGTATCTTATTATTCTACCATTATGCATGTTTGTTTTGTTTTCCTGTACTGGAGATTGAAGGCAGGGCTTTGCATGTGCTAGGCAAGCACTTTAGCACTGAGGTACATCCCCAGCCCTTTTTATTTTTATTTTGAGAGAGAGTTCTACTAAGTTGCTCAGGCTGGCCGCCAACCTGCAACCCTCCTTCCTCAGCCTCTGAAATGTACCATAGTGTACCACTATGCCTGGCTTATGCCTGTTTTTATTTCACTTTTGTTCTCTTTTGAGACAGAGTCTCACTATGTAATTCAGGCTGGCCTTGAGCTCACTATGTAGCCCAGGCTGGCCTCGAACTCCCTGTAATCCTCCTACCTCAGCCTCCTGAGTGCTGGGATTACAGGCATGCCCTACCATGCCCGGCTTATTTCACAATTTCTATGCCCTATCTTTTTTATCCTTTATGTTATCAGCATACTTACTTTAAGGTCCCATTAATAATACTCATTTTAAAAGAATTTCTTACCTGGAAATGAAAAACTCATGGAAATAAAAAAAGAATCAATACTGTAATATTTAGCACAGAAATAAAAGAAACGTTTAAAATGTGAAAGTAGAGTTACAAAGTAGATATAATAGGTGCAGAGAAATAGAATGTGAGAAAAGCCATATTTTAAAAAGTAATTATTAAGAATTTCCCATAACTAAAAAAAATATGGGGTAGGGAGGGAAAAGAGACACAAAAAGAATTAAAAATGAAGATGTGTTATGTACATGTACCAACTCCCCACGATGAATATGATCATTGTGTACTGCAAACGTGTACTAATAAGATAAATAAGAAAAAAATTAGAAGTGTGAATTCTCCAATCAAAAGTTATCCTCAAGGTAATGAGCAAAATAAAATAAACAAATCTAGACTGGGCCAAAGGTTGGGAATAATGAAGCAATCTGATAACACTGAATATTAGTGAGAGAAGAAATGAGATCGTGTCCATTTCTGGTGGGGCTGTAAAATGGATGAGCCACGGAGGAGGGCAAGTTGGCTCCACCAAGGAAAGCTGGAGAGGCCAAGGGGCCTAGGAACTCCATTTCCAGAAATAAGCCTTAAAATTTTCACATTGCAGCACTGTGTTTAATAAAAAGAAGAAGAGGAGAGAGGAAGAGGTCCTGGAAACAACCTAGCTGTACTTCCGTGGCCAGAAATTAGTAAAGAAACTGTATGTAAGTTAGTTTTTAATTGAATAACCTGAAATATTTAAAATAAGGAGGACTGAGGCAAGAATGTTAGCACTGGTTAAATCTGGATGCTGAGAAGGTTGGCACAAGCCTGTCATACTATTTGTCGAAGTTTCTTACCTCCTTAAATTATTTAAAAATTTTTTAATTCACCAAAATAGGGCAAAAAATTAAAAGAATTATAACAAAACATTAAAATGTATTTGTCTGGATGGTGAGTCATGAACAATATTCTTTCCTGTCTACTTTATTGAATTTTTTACATAATTTTTATGTAATCTTATTTTCCAAGCTTTTGGTCATGAATCTATATTACTTTTTTAAAAAACAATTCAGAATAGTGCAAAGGAGTACTAGAAGTGGTATACACTATCTCTACTTAAATAATTCCTATAGATCCCTAAAGAATAAAATTAGAAATCTTAAACTTTTTCTCCATCATCTCTTTCCAAATGTACTGTAAATTCTATGCACTTTTTTTTTGTGATTCTTTCCAGGAAAAAAAAAAAACTGTATATATAAACAGGCATAAAATTAGGTATATTTATATATTCCTTTGGTCTTGGTTTTATAGTGGAAAATACCTAGAAATTAGCCAGAGAACAGAATTCAGTTCTGCAAGTTCAAAAGCCCTGGGGCTTAAAGAGTATGTCAGTCGACAGAAATACTCAGAGTACCGGACTCTTCAGAGAAAGGGGAAGTAGCTGAAAGAAAGAAAGACCTCAGAACCTCTTCTAGGGTACCCCTTTCTCAGAAGAAATGCAAGGTGGTGAGGAAAAAGAAAATGTTTCAAGCAGTGGTCACCATAATTCCTAGGACTGGGAGTCTTTCTCCTGGGCTGGTTAACTCCAGAGGAGATGTTAGGCTCAAGGGGCTGGAATTTCCCCTTCAGGCAGGCCGGGCTTCCCAGGTACAAGGTCCTCATTCACGGAGGGTTTGAAGGACCAGAGGACCCACTAGGCAACTGTTCAGCTGGAGAGAGCCTATGACTCTCATCCTGGGAGCCGCAGGTACACTCACCTGCGGGGCTCTTTGTCAATAAAGTTCCTCAGGGGCCCAGAGGGTGCTCCTGGATAATACTGTATTACTCATCTTTAGCTTTCCTCTTGGGAAAATAGGGTTCTAGGCCTTGGTAAAGGGCGTCTGGAATGGGAACCGGAGAAACACAATAGTCTTGGCAGGTGACAAGCATGGGAGTTAAGGAGGGGCTGGCGGTGGCAGTCTGCCTCCTTCACCCTCATCTTTGCAAGGAATTCTTGGGGCAGACACACGAGGGAATTTCCATCTGCATTTGCCACACCTGCCTCTCACAGTATTTTCTGCCTTTGTTCCAGCCTCTTTCATTTCTCATTAATAAAGTTCTGCAGGTCACCAGGTTGCCTTATGACTATACCAGCCCATGTCCACCAAAAAGCCATGAGAGACTCCTCAGTCAGAGTGCGAAATTGTGTTCAGTTGTGATTTGAGCTGTGTTTCCTCTGATGCTCACCACCAACCGATTCTCAGTACGGGTAGATTTCATCAAGATGCTAGAGACTTCGCCATGCGTCTAGCTAGTGTCATAGAGGAAATATGTAGTCCTGCCCTCCCAGAGACCATGCTCCGGCTGGCAATGTGACCAAACCAGCAGGTGTGGCCACTGCATTACTGTGGAACCGGGGCCAGACTGTGAATGAGGGACCAAGAGCCTGGTGCTGGGAGCCTCCCCAATGGGGAGGCATGGACAGGCTAGATACCAGGCTGCTGGAGACAGCTGGGAGAAGAGAAGGCCAGAGCAGGGCTGGTGGGGCTCCGAGGGTGTCAGGATGGGGATGCACATGGAGGCCCAAGGCCTGAGCTACAGGAACGGGGGCCCTGAGAGAGACTATACAAGCTGGATGGGCATGCGGGAGTGAGGTTTTCTGAACAAAGGAAGGGAAGTGACAGTGAATTCTGGAGTCTGAAAAGTCTCAAGGATTTGAGGAAATTGAAAAGGCAAATCTCCCATCCTCATCTAAGAGGCCCACCATATGCAGTATCTGCTGTGAACTAGTCTCTGCAGGACTACCCAGGCCTACTTTCAGGCAAGGTAAGTAAAGAACAAATTTGGTCCAGACTCACTGAGGATTTGCAAGTAGAATCACACAGTAGCTGGATGATTCAGAAAACCACGAAGTATATAGGCAGAAGAGCAGGAGAGAAGCACTTATATTTCATATGCCAAAAAGCTAATTTTTATAGAGCCCTAACAAGTCAGTTAAGGGAGAAATGACCCAGTAAAGAATGAGGCAAAGGACATAAGCAGGCTATTAATTGAAAGCAATTGAAGACAGCCAATAGATGCGCAAAAAATTACACCTTAGTCATAAGAAGAATTAAGCAGCAAGAAAATACTATTTTTCCTATCAGATTGATAAAACTATAAATGTTTAATTTTAGCAGAATGTTGGCAGAGATGTAAAGAAATGGCTATGCTCAAAATACTAATAGTTACAACTTCTGCAAGGCAATTTGTCTCACATATGTAAAAAAAAAATGTAAGTCCATTCAGATCCAGTACATAATGTATAAATAATCATTAAAAAGAATTCTGTAGCTCTGTGTGTTGATATGGAAGGAATTCATGTGCAAGAGAACACAAATATATAATATATGTACATGTGACAAAAAATATACCATATATAAATATAGTGAAGTCATATTATACCTTCATACAATTTTAAAAATTTTTATTAGTACATGTTAGCTATGTATAATGATTATACTCATTTGGGGGAGGTTGGTACACTTACAAAACACATCTTAATTCTTTCTACTTCCTCCCACTCCCTCTGTCCCTCTCCCCATTTGCAAAAGATTTATCTCCCTGTTTCTTAATATCTATCTTTCATTTTGCTTGTTAATTTATTTATACTGTGGATTTCTCATGTGATATTTAAACTTGTGTATCTGATTTATTTCACGTAACATTGTTGTCCCAAGCAGCATCCATTTCCCTGCGAATGACTCAAATGTATCTTCCTTTATGGAAGAACAGCATTCCAGTGTGTATAAATACCACATTTTCTTTATCCATCCATTTGCTGATGGACATATAGGCCACATCCAGAATTTAGCTATTATGAATTATGCTACTGTAAACATAGGTATGCATGTATCACTGTAATATGATGTCCTAAACTCTTCTGGGGAGATAGTTAGAAGGAGAATAGCTGGGTGGAATGGAATTCTACTTTAGTCTTTTTGAAGAATCTCCATACTGATTTCCACAGAGGCTGTACTACTTTACATTCCCACCAACAATGAAGAAGAGTTCCTTTTTCCCTGCAGCCTCACTGGCTTTTGTTATTTGATTTCTTGATGATAGCCATTCTTTCTGGAACAAGATGAACTCTCAGTAGTGTTGGGTTTTTTTTTGTTGCTATTGTGGTTGTTGTTGTTGTTGTGTACTAGGAATTAAACTGAGGATCTTGCGCTTGCCAGGCAGATGCTTTACCACTGAGCAATATCCTGACCTCCCAGTAGTGTTTTCAATTTCATTTCTCTAATGGCCAGAGAAGTTAAACATATTTTCACATGTTTATTGGACATCTATTCATTTTAGTTGGCTGTTTTTTTAACTGGGTCTTTTATTTGGGGGAGGGGTCAAGTATTTCACATATGCTAAATATTAGTTCTCTGTCCAAAGAGTACCTGGCAGAAAATTCTCCCATTCTCTAAGTTGTCTTGTAACTCTGTTGGTTGTTTCCTTTGCTGCACAGAATGTTTTTACTGTGATATAATCCTACTTGATACTTGATGCTATTTCTTGTACAATTGGGGTTCTGTTATTGCCTATGCCTATGTATTCAAGAGTTTTATATTCCAGTAGATTGTTTCTGTTTTAAAATGTAGATCTTTGATCTATTTTGTTTTTATTTTAGTACATGGGTCTGGATCCAGTCTTCTGCATGTGGATAGCCAGTTTTTCCAGCATTATTTGTTTAAAAGGTTATCTTTCCTCCAGCGTATGTTTTTGGCCCCTTTGTCAAATGGGCCAAATAGCCGGATGTGCCTGGTGTTGTTTCTGCATCTTCTCCTCTGCTCCACTCATCCACAGGTCTTTCAGTACCATGCTGTTTTTATCACCTCAGCTTTGTAGTATAACTTAAAATCCAGGATAGTGATACCTCCTGCTTTGCTCTTGTTGCCCAGGATTGCTTTTGCTATTCTGGGTCTCTTCTGGTTCCATATAAATTTTGGGATTGTTTTCTCTAGTTCTGTGAGGAATGCTGTTGGTATTTTGATTGGAATTGCATTAAATCTATATCTTAGTTTTGGTAATGTAACCACTTGGACAGTATTGGTTCCGCTTATCCAGGAACAGAGGATATCTTTCCATTTTCTGATATCCTCTTCAATTTCTCATGTTATACCTTTACAGCTATGTGAGTTTTGCCATGGGCATATATTCCCATATATTACCCGTACCTTTCTGAAAAAAAGTTTGACTCTCAAAAATTGCAGTTTTCACTTGGGTTCATTTTATTTCTGAGACATACCCAGCAGGCCATAAGCAGAAGAAAGGGACTTATAAGCAATAGAAAGGAGGAGTACAGAATTAAACACTGGCTTGTCCAAATCTGTAAAGAGCCCATCATTTTCAATTCTTGGTTCTGAGTGCTGAATAAATGTTAAGGAAAGGTTATTAACAGCCAGGCAGTGCCCACCCTTAGGACACAGACACACGGCGCTCCCTTTCAGTCCCTGGGACACAGGTTGACTCTATGATCTATAGATGTCAGAAACAGCATCTCTCAGTTCCTACATTTACCTACGTTAGGTGAGTTCTGCAGACCAGTATCTCACACATGACTTTGTTTCCTAGAAGTTTTGCTTGTCTAAGACATTCTGATTCTGTGGCCTAGGCCCAGAAAGGAATGGAATGCAGAGTGGGCTCAAAACCATAACTTTGTTGTCAAACACGGAGAAATTGGAGGATCCACAGAAGAGTGTCCTGGCTGTAGGGCCCGCTCTCCCACTGCCAGGCTGCTCAGTGGGCACTGCAGGGTGGGAGGGAGGCAGAGGTCCTGCTACAGCTAACTTGGGCCTGGCTGTTTTCAGACATGCTGGGGGCAGCATCACCTGCAACAAACCTGGCCCAGGCTGGCTTCTGAGAGGCCAGCATCACAGACCCAGTCCGGGCTGCTTCTACTCAGGTTCTGCTGTCTCCAGCCCAGTGCCATGGCCCCCAGACTTCCTGCCATCCCTCTGAGGCCCCGGCTCCTCAGCACACTCAGCCATATCGTTCCAGGCCTGTGGGTGGCTTTGTCAGCAGCGTAACAAAAATGGGCCAGCCCACTCCTTCTTGGGTGGACATGTTGTGTCAGAGTGAGGGTCAATTAACTACTGTACCACAAATGTCAGGAAATGGAAACAAGGCCTGCAACCCACTCGGTTTCTTCCTCTTAAGCAGCTGGGGCCTTTGGTTTATAGAATGGCTTCTCTATCCCATGTCCCAGGTGAAGCTCTGGTAAATACAGGATAAGTAAGATGCAAGCCATAGCTGCCCGCAGGAGCTCATAATCTATAGGGAGAAGTATAAATACACAGGAAAACCTGCAGGAAGAGGGGACAGGAGACCCGTGGCCAGGAAGCCCAGGTGCTGAGAGAATACCTAGAAAGGCCCCTTACCCAGGGAGCAGGAGACTTCAGAACCACCTTCAGGAGAGGAACTAGACCCAGAGACACAAGGGCCAGTGTTGTCCCCACCTTGCTTTAGTAGAAATGGAAATTTAAACCAAAGCAGGAATCTTTGGGGAAAATTCCTTAATTGGAAAGTAGAGAGAAGATAGGGAAAGTTCTTCGGCTTGAGTAGCTGAAGCAGGCGCACTGCAAAGAAGAGGATCAGACTGGCCCCTAAACAAGGAAGGGGTCTCATGGGGTACTGCTGAGGGCTGGGGTCTGGCCAGCCGTTGTCTCAGTCCGGTGTTGTAGCTCCGGTGGAATCTTCATGGCTTGGGGCAATTCTGTCCTCATGGAACTGCTGTCTTTCTTTGTGGTGGTTTCAGCCATGTGAGCCTGTGTTTTTCATAAAATCCCTGATTTTAGGAAACTGCTGGTTTAGGACAACGGGTGGAGAATTTTAGGTATCATTAAAGAGGGGTGGGGGCGGAGGGGGGGCCTCTGAAACTGGATGTGATAAAGCTGGTAATCAGATGTCCCTGTGAATCTTGAAAATCACTTTAATTACACTTATCTGGGTGTTCTCTGTCTTGAAGGGGGGATGAGACAGCTCTGGTAAATCTCACGCTAACTGACTTTTTTGTACTGATGTTTCCTAAATGAGTAAGGTACCTATGGCCAAGGTTTCAAGCTGCCTATGGGGCATTTATAGGCCCAAGGGAAGATGCATGGGTTTTATCAAAAACTGCTTTTAAGCCCCTGACTGCCTCAGAAGAAAATACAAATCACGCTTTTAATGAACAACAGTTTAAGGGTCCGGGAGTTTGTCTTCTGTGCCAGTAGTGGTCTCTTGGCTATGTCAATTTGATGAAGGAGCAGGCTCAACTGTCTTGACCTCCACCATTCAAGCAAAACACTGTTTGTGTCCTGGGTGAACCAGAAAAGTGAGCAGGGGTCACCCTCCCAATAGCCCGGTGGGCCAGCTGCTGCCCGATGTAATGAGGGATCCTCCTGACCGACAGACACCCAGCGCCTCCTCCACCTCCATGCCGTCCCTTCCTTTCCTTCACCTCAATGTCTGTCTTCTCGCCAGCTTCCCGTGGGCTCCCCAGTGCAGTTACATCTTGACTCCAATGCCCCCCACAATGCTTTTCACCAACCCCCCATCTCCGCCTCTTCACCAACTCATTTAATGCTAAGGTAACACTTTCAGAAGAACAGAAAACATTAACTTGATAAACACTGGCTCCGCTGACCATACACTCGGCTCCAGTAAGAAGGAGGAGATGGGGATGGGAAATTGAGAACAGTCCACAAGGCGGGTGTGAAGAGAAAGACTGAAGCAGACAAATGTAAGGGAACAGAGCAAGGACCCAATCCTGGACCAGCAAATAAGCTATTATGCACTCACTCCCTGTCCGGGGGCTCGACCATGCTCTCACATGGGACGTTGGAACTGTATCCATTTTTGCCCTGACCCCAGCGCTGCTGACTCAGGATTTCTGAGCTCTTTCTGTCTGTGCTGGAAGCCCAGGCTTGCTGAAAGGTGAGGTTCCAAGAAGAGTTCGGAAGCTATTTGCCACCAGTCCTCCCCACCCCCACCACCCTCTTTTCAGTACTGGAGATGGACTCCAGAGCCTTTGCACTGAGCTACATCCACAGCCTTTTTTTGTTTGGACACAGGCCCTTGGCTAAGTTATTAAATTGAATTGCCCAGCTTGGGCTTGAACTTGTGATCCTTCTGCCTCAGCCTCCCAGAGGTCTGGGATTACAGGCCTGTGCCACCTCACCAGGCTCCACCCTCAAATGTCAAATCAGGACGCCTAGCAAACGCTTCCTAGCCCCTTTGCGGGCGCAGAGTTGCTGAGCAAGGACAAAGTGGCCTGCCAAGCCCACCGCTCTGAATGGCACCCACAGCTCTCTTAGGCACCTTCAGGGACTCCTCTCATCTGCTCTCCTAAGTGGCTCATGACAGCTGTGTTCCCTCTTCTTCCACACGCCCAGTGGCCCCATTCACTAATAAAATCACCAGAGAATAAACAACTGCAGAAAGTTAGACCCCGTGTACCCTTGTTTAGTCCTTACAGTGTCCCTGTCTCCTAAGGATAGTCTCCCACTGCAGATAAAGTAAAATCACTTCCCCCGGGAGCTCCATCTCACACAGTAGAAGAGTCCTACAGCTACTAAGAAAGAGCCAGAGTGCAGGTCAGGGTATCCTGAGCCGCAACCCATGCCCTCTCTGTTCAGTACCTTGCCTCCTCCAAGCAGCAAGGCAGCAGCATTCATTAACCAACCACTTGCGTTAAAAGAGGCAAGAGCCCCGAATCCTCACCTTGTGACTACGAATGATAGGTAGAGAAAGCCTGCAGGAAGGCAAGCAGCACCTTGAAAAGCTACCCAGGCTGCAGGGAGAGAACTCACCCAGGGAGCTGCACTTTAGAGCAGGGAAGGAGTGCTGGACAGAGGAATGACGAAAGAAAGGGAGACAGGACGCTCTCTTGGAAGATGCGAAGAACAGAAATAAGCCAACTCCAAGAAGAAGGACTGGCACATACTAAAGCTGAGGGATGAGGAGCATCTACAGAGAAGACGGAGAAGCAGCCTGCTGTTGGAAGGGGGTGGGGGACGGATTTTCTGGGGCTGCTGCTGCCCCTGGTGGGCTGAGGAGGGTGCGTACGTGTGTGTGTGTGTGTGTGTGTGTGTATGTGTGTCTCCAAGTGTGTGTGCTAATTTGCTCTATTAAGCAAGCAGTTCCCATGGGCAGGTTCTTTACCAGGGGAAAAATACAATGCAAATGCGATCAGAGAGAAGCTGCTCTAATGGGCATCTGTGGCTAGCAGGGACTCATTTCGTAATCCAGCCTAGGGGATCTGAGCTTGCGTTGGGTTGGTAAAATGAGAAGGAACATCTAACCATCTCTAGGACAGAATAGCGACTGGTCTGGGAATTTTAAATGTTAAAATTAAGTCTGTCTTGGAACAGTGGATATTTATAAGGCGAAAAAGAATATTTTAGAATTAATCCAGAAAAAAGAATTAATCAAATTCTATTTTCTTCTAGTCTTCCTGGCTTGTGCGAGATGAAAAGGACTGAAATGCAGGTTTTAGAAAAATGAGTCAGACAACCGGGGAAAGTTCAATTTCTGTGACCTAAGTAAATGTCCTGTTTACCACGGTTCCCATTACGATAATGGGGTTTTTCTCCCGCCTCTTTTAAATTCACCTTGGAAACGCAGAGGACTTTTAGGGGACCTTCCAACAGTTAGAATTGCATAAGCAGACAGTTGAAGAAATAGAGTCACTAGCTGAAACAAGTTCCACCCAGGCCTGAGCTCTCTGCCTACCTGCACTTGGCATGCTGAGCCACAGAAGGACCCCCCACAGCCAGAAGCTTCTCTTGCAGGGGCTCCGGGGCATCGCCGAGCTGGAGGTCTCAGGGCTGGTGTGCAGTAGACCTCTAAACCAGGGAGATCACACACCCCGGCCTTTCAACAAACTCCCCCTGCCAACTCACTAATCATTAACTGGCCTCATAGCCTATAAGAGAAAAATAAACTTTCTATTTGCTTAACCTCCAGAGTTCTCAGTTTCTTCTTCTCAATGAAAATAAACACTTTCATTTTATTTTTTTTCCCAGCCAGGGAACATTGAAACATGCTGTTCTTCCTCTTTGAGCCAAACATGACCAGGAAACTATTCCCTGCACCTCTCCCATTTCCCATTATGAAATGTCAGGAATGACCAAGACGGAAGTCTTTCATCTCCAGGTGGTCACAGAACCTTCATTGTACTGGGATTTTCTGTGGACATGTTTGTCTTCCTGAGAAGACTGAGCAGCTTGAGGGTAGAGACCTTCTCTTTTGGCCTGGGGAACTTTTTAATCCCCAGGGCCCAGCCGAGAGCAGTGCCAATGAGATATGACACTGGATAGAGTAGCAGACGGAGTTTGCTTCTGGGGAGTACCACGTTTCATGAAATCTTGGGGCTAAAACTAAAATCCAACCTCCAAGAAGAGATGTGAATTCACAGATTTATTTACTGAATTCACAAATAAAGGAAATCGTTGAAAAGAAAAACTACCTATGGAGACTCTGTGGATGGAGTGGCTTATCTGGGCCTGGAAGCAGGGTGGGTCCAGTGTACCTCTTCACCCAAAGGAACGGCAGAAACCACAGGGGGGCTACTTCTTGGCAGGTGGAGGGGATGGGTTTGGGCAGGTAGAGGGTGTCCAGCGCTTCCTAAATCATTGCACATTGCTGCAGGGCAGAGATCCCAGCAGCGAGGCCCGGGATCATCCTTTCTGAATAACAAAGGATCCTCTCTGTGCAGAGTATGGCTGTCATGCAAGCTTTGGCTACAAGAACTGAAACTTTCTGTGCAATGAGTATGGTCTACTTATGTGTTTTACACAGCAGTCAGGGCCCAGAAAGGTTTAGTAACCTTCGCAGATCATGCAGAAGTGGGACTCAAAGCAGACCATGTGCTCTGAACCAGTGCACCGTACAGTTTATTCGTTCAGGTCCTTGGGGAAGAATACATCAGGGTGGGACTAGATACTCAGGGGGTTTATTGGGCCAACGGCTGTGAAGAATACGGGGTGCTGAAGAAGGTAGGGGTGGTCTATATGTTGGGTGCAGTCTGGTCTCTGTGAAGGAAAGAGGACAACAGGAAGAGTCACAGAACAATGCCTACCACAGTGATGGTGAACCTTTTAGAGACTGAGTGCTCAAACTACAACCCAAAACCCACTTATTTATCACAACGCCCCGACGCTGCAGTTAAACCTGAATACAGACCAGCCATGAGAAATCTCAGCGGAGTTACAGCTAATGACTTGCTGCTTGTGACGTCATTGCTTGATGCTGCTATTCCCTTCCAAGCATGTGAATGGCCCCTATGTGTGCTGTTATCCAATGCTCTGCTGCTGGGGTACTGCTGGGGTGACTTGTCTGGTTTGCGGACAGACAAGGCACTGTGTGGCCTGCAGCATGTATCCTAGGCTCACTACCACTGACCTAGAATATTCTGGACAGGCCAGGGGGAGTCCTCTGGTCAAAGTCTCCTTTTAAATAGTTTCAGTTCTTGTAGGCAAAGCTTGCATTGACAGCCATACCCTGCTCAGGCATTAGCTGGGATTGGTCTCAGCACAAAACGAATGTGCCTTTACTTATTTTCTGTGTGGCAGTGATGTGGGCCGAAGGAGTAATGGTGAGTTACTGCCCACAGGGGAGTTGGGTGGGGAAGTACAGCTGTAAAACAATATTCGGAAGTAATTCTAGGCTGCACCAACTTGAGACTACAAAATGGCCACATTAGTTTTTTTAAAGTGTGAGTTCTACATGTACATCCTTTTTAAAAATCAAAAAGTATAAAAGCAGATGCTTAAAAGTAAATCTCTAACACCCCCCCACACACCAGTTTCCTAGATCTCGTACAAGGCGGTCATTGTCACCATTTTCATGCATATCCTTTTGGAGATATTCTCTCATTTTTTTAACCTACTACACAAACATTTTTGAACCTTACTTTCCACTCTTAACAAAATATTTTAGACCTCATTCTTTTGTTTAAGATTGCCAACATCAGATAGAGTGGTTATGAAATTGTAGTGCTCAAACTGAAATGGTTCAAGTCTTTATCCTATGATTTTCAGGAGACCCAATCTTTTGCCAGGCTCTTCTCCAATTTGAAGTGAGCATGATTTTGGAGTGTTCACTTCTGATGTATTACACATAGACATGCACACACAAATGCTTTTCAGAAAGTATTATTGCAGCAAACCTGCCCAGCTCTCAGTGGTCCCAGGGAAAAATGATGAGGGGATTTAGAAAATATAGATGGACGAAAGCTGAGGTCAGGTGGAGTAGCCTCTTTCCAGATAGGAAAAGAGGGTGCTGGGGATTTAGCTCAGTGGCACAGCGCCTTCCTGGCAAGCGCGAGGTCGTGAGTTCGCTTCCCGGTACAGAAAAAAACAAAACAAAACAAAACAAAACAGATAGGAAAAGAGGACTGGACAATCACTGTAGGGGCCTTTATTTATACTTTTGCAAGGTAGTATCATGAGACAGAGGGTCCCTAGGGACTAATGACTGGAATTGCTTCAGGCAAGATGTTTTTCTCAGGACCAAAAAGTATCTCCAGCTTCAGCTGCTCCCTACATGTTATAATGTACAAACAAAGTACAGGATGGTTCTAAACCAGCCTAGTGCTGATATAGTTCTCTCCTTTCCTTGAAGTTCTCCAGAATAATTGTACAACTGTATAGCCATCTTAGTTACTTTTCTTATTGCTGAGACAAAATACCGGACACCCAAAGTTAAAGGGGGAAAGGTTTATTTAGCTTATAGTTTGTAGCAGTTTTGATCCATAATCAGCTGGCTCCAAGGCAGGGTGGCACATGGCAGAGGAGCAATAGTTCATAGTGGTGAAAGACAGCAAAAACCGTAAGAAAGAGGGAGGGAGAGAGGAAAGGAGAAGGAGAACAAGCCTCTTTCTGTCACTTATATTGCATGCAGGCTACTCATCCTAGGGCGGGTGTAGCACTCACACCCTTAATCCCAGCATTGGACCATCACTCAATCATAAACTCGAGATTCAACCACCTCTGAAAAGCCCCCACCCATGAGTGCATGAAGCTTTGGAGGGACACCTAGACACAAACCATAACACTAGGACAACCAGGGCCTTAATAACTCTTCTGCTCATGTGTTCCAGGAGCTTGTAATTAACAGGTCACATGAATTTCCACAGTCAGATTTGCCACACCCTAATCTCCTATGTCATTTCCTCCTGACAGAGACACAAATCCCTATAATTCTTTATGCGGTGCTGAGGAAGTAGAAGTCTCTGTCTTCTATAGCTTCTTCAAACTGAAAGAGGCTATAGGCTCTATCTACTGGGGAGCACATACTCCCCAAATACTTTGGGGTGCTGTGGCACTGACTGGGTTGAAGAAAGGAAAACCTGTTAGAAAACAAGGAGAAAAGAGTTAATGACAATTGAGCTTCACTGTTAGCCCAAGTACGAGGAGTAGGTCAGACTTCTGTGCTTCCTATAGCAGCACTGTAGTCTTGCTGTTTGAAGAGAAAACTCAAATCTTCCAGAAGCTTGCAGGAGTAGCTTTCTCTTTTTGGGTATCTTGTTCTTGGGTATCAGATAGTTCAGATGAGCCTGACTTTATTCTAGAGTTGCAGCCTTGTAGTAAATTTTGCCGGCACACACAGGGGCAGGCAACCAGGAGGCTGCTCCCTCCCTGAAGGTCTGCCAGTGTTTTTTTTTTTCTCTCTCAGACTATGAAAGGATAACAAAAAAGAAAAACAAGAAAGCCTCTGACTGATTGAGTTGGGAAACATCAGTATTGGACTCACATGCCCAGCTCATTGGCTCATGTGTGAGAGTGGGGCATGGAACCTACAGGGCCACTTGGAGAGTGACAGAGCCTAGAGGCCCCCAGGGAGAAACACACCAGTGGAGCAGAGCAGTAAATGTGCACCACAGCAGCTAACTGGGATCTCTAGAAACAGCAAGGTGAGAGACCGCAGCAGTGGCAGAGGTAGTGAGTTGGACGGACAAACTCCTCCTGCCCACTCCCAGAAGGATGAGGAGAGAGATGTGGGACTCAGCGCAGCTTTGGGCTACCGCCATGGCAGTGTCCAAGGTAGTCAGCCAGGCCACAACACCCAACCCCGCCACCCACTCCCAGTGGTGTAAGAGAGAAGAGAGATATGCCAGCTGAGTGGAACAGAGGACGCTGTGCAAGGGCTGAGAAGGGCCGCCTGAACATGGGACTCTGAGGAGCCTTGGGCTGCCTTTGTCTCAGGGAACCACAGCAGCTGAGAAAGCGATGAGGAGACATACAGGGTAAGGAGACATGGGTGGGCCACCGAAAGACATCCAGAGAGTTGCTGACTGAAGACTCCGGCCCCACCTCCCACATCCAGAGGCCAAGATTAGCTCTGCACCCAGCACTAACCCTACTGCATACTGGTGCGGTTATCCAGCACAGATCTGAGCTCTGATTTACACACAACCACAGAACTGTGGACACCAGAGGAATTCTTTCTTTCTTTTTTTTTTTTCCTCTGTCTTTTTTTTTGAGATTAGGTTTTTGTTTTGTTGTGTGCTGCTTGTTTTGTTCATCTTTTTTTCTTTCTTTCTTTCTTTCCTCAGCTATCTTTTTTTGATTTTTTTGATGTGAGGCAACAGTGTGACTAATTTTTCTGGTTTGCTTAAATATTTTTTTTTTTTTTTTTTTTTTTTGGTTTTTCTCCGGTACCGGGAACCGAACTCATGACCTTGCGCTTGCTAGGCAGGCGCTTTGCCGCTGAGCTAAATCCCCAGCCCCGGCTTAAATATTCTTTTGCTTTCTCCTTCATTCTTTCCTGTCTTATTCTCATTTTCCAAAGGTTGGGTAATTATCCTTTGTCTTTCAGCCTTACTTCCACTATATTTCTCTTCATTTATTTCTCTAGTTTTCCTCTTATCCACGACCACCACCATGGGGTAAAATCACTGTACTAAAAGAAAACACACTGAATACAAGTTCCTGGTTTATGTTGCATTTTATGTTGGATATATGCCAAGAGCCAGCTACACCTAGAAGATGTCTCTGAGAAATAAGTAAATGTAAAGGAATTGAAATTATCCCATGCATATTATCAGACCAACCATCATGCAATAAAGTTGGAAATCAGTGGCAGAAGAAACCACAAGAACTACACAAACACATGGCATTAAATAACACTCTCCATGTTCCTCACCAACACCCCTCCACCTGCAGTGCCCCAGGGTGGCTGCTGCCCCCCCCCATCCATTCCTCTTCTTCCAGAGGCTGGGGGCAGGGCCTTTCCAGTCCTTGGCACTGCCGCCCGCCCCTCCTCACTCAGGATGGAGGCCTCGAGTCCCACAAGTGCAGTTGCACAGTACTAGCTGTCACTGTCTGGCTTTATTTAAAGGAAACACAGTAGGCTTCCACCACAGAGCACTGCAAAGTTGACTCCATAGAGGTCTTGCATGTTTTTACCTGGTCAGGTATTCCTCACGTCTTTTCTTATCAGAGTACCATTCCAATCTCTTTAACTTGCAGTTGTGTGGAAACTGTTTTGTAATGGAAGATCTTCACTGGGGGATTGAGCAGCATTTAATAAAGTCTATGTCTGTAAAAAAAAAAAACAAAAAAAAAAACAACAGAAAACACCCTCCTGAACAAACAATGAGTCACAGATGAAATTAAACAAGAAACTATACAATATCTACAATTACATGAAAATGCCAATGCAACATTCCAGAACTTACGGAACACAATGAATGACATCAGTCTCATGAGGGAAATTTATAATGGTAAATGCCCACCTCAGGAAAACAGAGTGAGGTGAAATGAACAACCTAACACTGAACCTCATGATTCTAGAAAAAGAAGAGTATTTCTAGCCCAAACCTCACACAAAGGAGGAAATTACAAAGATCAAAGCAGAAATTAACACAATTGAGACTAAGAAAACAATACAAAGAATCAATAAACCAAAGAGTTGGTTCTTTGAAAGAGTAAATAAAATTGACAAACACTTAGCCAAACTTAACAAAAAAGGAAAGACTCAAATCCATTCAGTTAAGAATGAAAAGGGTAAAATCACAATGGAAACTGCAGAATCCAGAGGATCATGAATACCCACTTTAAGGACTTGTATTAAAATAAGATGGGAAACACAGAAGAAATAAAGAGATTCCTAGATATATATGAATTTAAAAAGCTGAATTAACAAGATATAAGAATTCTAAATAAGCCAATAGCAGTCAATGAAATTGAAGATGTAATTAAAAACCTACCAACAAAGACAAGCCCAGGTCCTGATGGATTCACTGCTGAATTCTACAAGAAATTTAGAGAAGATTTATTGCCACTACTCCTCAAACTCTTTAAGGAAATTGAAAGGAATGTAATACTCCCAAACTCACCCCAGGAATCAAGTATTACTTTGATACCAAAACCAGAGAAGTATCCAAAGAAAAAAGAAAACTACAGGCCCATCTCCCTAATGAACATAGATGCAAAAATCTTTGATAAGCTACTGGCAAACAGAATTCAGCAACTCATCAAGAAGATTATACACCCTGAAGAATTATACACCCAAGAAGGATTCATTGTAGTGATACAGGGATGGTTCCACAT
>NW_004955427.1:19286211-19287694 GCF_000276665.1 Chinchilla lanigera | reverse complement strand
TCTTGTGCTTCAAAATTAGAGCATTAGCTTGTAAGGCCAGTTAGTAGAAAAAAAAAAAGAAAAAGATGGCAGTTGATGTAAGCCCACATCTAGCCACATGATTCCATGTAAGCAGTGTGGGGCACCCTTAATCCCAGCATCACACCAAAACACAAACTGAAAAAAAAAAATTACGAAAACATGGTAAGCAAAGACAAGGTAAATTTCCAAAAAGAGCAGCAAACCATAGCAAACAAGTGCATAAACAAGGACCCACAGAGTGAATGCAAGCAGCTAAAAAGAAAAATAAAAGCCTGTATTCCCCTCCTTCATCTCCATAGCTGGACCAGGAAACCCCTGTCTGGCGCCTTAAGAAGAGTCCCCTGATTCCCAGCTTAAGGGAGAGTGTGAGTGAAAGAAGGAGAGAAGAAAAAAGCCTAGTGGAGAGAAAAACTGTGCCCAACATGGACCTTATCTTGGTCTCCAGTACCTGAGATGTACTCCTGGCTGGCTACACCAAAATGTTATTGAGTAGCTCCTAGAAACTGGCTCACCAAATAAATATTAGTGAGTTTTGGGTTGCTGACCTCTCCTTTTGGAGATGGAGTCCAAGTTCTTCTCATCTCAAACAAAGAATTGAATGAGATGAGCAAAAAAGCAGTGACAAAGTTTATTTCAAAAAGTAAAGATGAAGAGGGAGGGAGAAACTTGCTCTGCAAAGTGAGCTTGGGCTGAGTAAAACAGGAAAAAGCAAGATAAAAGAGCACCCTGGAGGATGCAGGGTGAGTTATCCTAAGGAAGGTCATGAATCCTGAAGAATGAATTTTAAAGGACAAAGCAGGTTAAGAGTACAAAAGGCTTATTGGAGAATAGGATTAGTTCCTGAGAGACAGGAGGTCTAAGTGGGTTGCCACCAAGGTCTTTTTTTAGGAGTAATTTATACAGCAGAGTCACAATGTGAGTACAATGTGGGTCAAACTACAATCAACCTATAGGGTTACAAGTATAGCTATTTATATTGGTCCAATAGGGTAATGGGTCACGTAGCAAGGGTGCATGGAAAGAACAAAGGCATTTTGGGAAAGGGATGGGCCTGGATGCTCTGGCCACCCACCTGGGTGTGTAATGTATGTTTGGACTTAATTGAATAGGTGGTATTAATTATAGTACAGACTCAAGCTCTGTTTATCACTCAGAGAAGTATGTGAGTCTGACCATTGTGATTTTATTTTGGGATCTTGTCTTTTTTAGATGTACCTCTAGCCACAATTTCGATGTCTTTATTTTTTACTGACTAATATGACCTTAATCCCACTCCATCTGTATATTGATTTGTATCTAGCTTAACTGCCTATAATATTAGGACTGGCTTTGGAGAGCTTCCAAATTGCTGAATGTTTGGTAGTTCTTGGAACATGTGGCCTGCCTGGACAGGGCACAGGTTCCATTCCCCCTTCCCACACACCTTGACTATGTCTCACATTCATCTGGCTGTCCTTCCTTT
>NW_004955427.1:19246777-19285020 GCF_000276665.1 Chinchilla lanigera | reverse complement strand
TTTGAGTCTTTGGCATGTTGCTTTAGTCTTTAGTTTTCCAGCACCATTTACTAAAGAGGCTATCTTTCTTCTACGGAAAGTGTTTGGGCCTTTTGTCAAAGATAAATTGGCTGAGTGTGTTTGTAGTTGTTTCTGCATTTTCTGATCTGTTCTACTGATCCTCAGGTCTGCTTTTTTGCCAGTACCATGCTGATTTTATGAAGTAGCTTTGTAGTATAGTTTCAAGTCAGGGATTGTGATACCTCCTGCTTTGCCTTTATTGCCCAAAATTGCTTTTGCTATTCTAGGTCTTTTCTGCTTCCTTGTCATTGATTTCCAATTTCATTGCACTATGGTCAGATAATATGCATGAGATAATTTAAATTCCTTTGCATTTACTTAAGTATGTTCTATGGGCTAATATGTAGTCTATTTTGGAGAATGTCCCATGTGCAGCTGAGAAGAATGTGTATTCTGATGTTGTGGGGTGAGACACCCTGTAGACACTTACTAAGTCCTTTTATTCACATATTGGTTTTAATTTTGATATTTCTTTGTTGATTTTTTTGGTCTGGTTGATCCATCTAATTGTAAGAGTAGGAGTATTAAGGTCTCCCATTACAGTTGTGTTAGTGCTTATTTGATTTTTCATGTCCATTAATATGTGTTTTATGTACTTGGGTGCACTCATGCTTGGTGTATATATATGATTATTATCTCATCCTCTTGGATTCTTCCCTTAAGAAGTGTGTAGTGTCTCTCTTTGTCTCTTTTGATCAGTTTTGATTGAAATTTACATTATCTTAGAATAGAATAGCTAACACTTGTTTCCTGGGATCCTATCACAAGGAGTACTGTTTTCCATCCTTTGACTTTCAGTTTATGAATTTCTTTTTGAGTTAAATGTGTTTCTTGAATGTAGTATATTGTTGGATCTTGCTTCTTAATCCATTCTGCCAGTCTGTTTCTTTTGATTGGTGAGTTGAATCTGTTTACATTGATGGTTACAACTGATATGTATTGGGTTATTTTTTTCATATTATTTCCCTATTGTTGGTTTACTGTCTTTCCCCTCTGTTTAATTGCTTGCCCTGTTTAGTGGCTTCTTTCTATTGGTGCTCTTGTGATTGTGGTCTTCATTTTCCCTTTCTAATATATGCCTCAGTGTATTCTGAAGAGCTGATTTGGTGGTGATGAATTTCCTCAGGTGTCCTTTGTCATGGAAGTATCTTATTTCTACATCAGTTTTGAAAGAAAGTTTTGCAGGGTACATCCATCTTGGTTGTAGTTTTTCTTTTAAGGCTTGAAACACTTCACTTCAAGCTCTCCTTGATTTGAAGGTTTGTGCTGACAAGTCTGCTGTGATTCTGATAGGCTTTTCTTTATAGATGATTTGTTTCTTTTCTGTTTTAAATATTTTGTTCTTGTGCTGAATTTCTGGAGTCTTGATTATTATATGCCTTGGTGTAGATTTATTTTGGTCGTGGCTGTTTGGATTTCTATATGCTTCATTTATTTGTATGTAAAATTCTTTGTCCCAGGGGCTGGGGATTTAGCTCAGCGGCAAAGCGCCTGCCTGGCAAGCACAAGGTCATGAGTTCGGTTCCCAGTACTGGAGAAAAAAAAAAAAAAAAGAAACCAGTGGTAAAATTCTTTGTCCCTGTTTGGGAAGTTTTCTGCCATTATTTCTGTGAAGTTTTTTTATGGCATTTATGCTGTCTCCAGCTTTCTCATGATCCCTAATCAATCTTATGTTATTTTTCTTTGCACCATCTTGTAGCTGTTGAATTGACTTTTCATAGTCTTTTGCAATTTTAAGATATCTTTCTTTTCATGACCACTAGACAAAATTCTTTCTTTAAGATCTGATATTTTTTCCTTATTTTCATTTAATCTGTTGTATATAGTTTCAATACAGGTTTTAATCTCTGGGATTTCTATTTTGATCTGCTTCATGGATTCCATTTTTTTTCTATGTTGAGTATTCAGGGTTTCCATCAATTTACTAAGCTCTTCTATTCTTTTATCTGTGTCTACTCTCTTTCATTTTGAGCACCATTTTTGTACCTGAGAGATTTTTTTCTACATACTTTTCCACTTTTTTTTTTTCACTTCTGTTTGCTATCATTTCAGAAAGTTCCCACTGTTTGACTTCCAATTTTCTTTATCTCATCATGCTCTGGGGTTATTCTGGGTGGGTTGGGGGTGTGGGGTTGCACTTTGCTTCTACATTTGTCATTTTCTATTTTCTCTTGTTTATTTTGTTTTCTGTGTTGATGCTTTCCAATTTCTTATGATAGATAGCTTTATCACTATTGTCAAGGCTTCCCTGGGAGATATATGTTCTTCAGTGATGTCTTCTAAATGTAAATGGTTCTTTATTCTATCCCAAGTACCTACCTTCCCAATTTGTTAAGGATGAAAAACTACTGTTTGGCTCAGCACCCAGTCCTTTGGTACTGGGCTATGGTGATGATTATGACTCCATACAATCACAGTATTATCATACAAGGGATAGAAACTGATTATAGCATGTATGACATCCTGGCTAAAGTAGTACAATTAGCAATATCAATAGTGTCAAGTATAGCTTAGCTACTAACAAACTGTGGTAACTATTAACCTGATATCTTTAACCAGAGGAGCAAATTCTAAAGTTACATAACAAAATCCAACATATAACAAGTACTTATATGCAGTGATTTTTCTCCTTAGTGGAGTGATTATTCCCTTATGGGGGTGGGCTTAAGACACATAGGGAACAAGACAAAGTGACGAATGAGGTTAAATATAGTAGAATCGAGGCTGGGGGTTAAAGTATGATCACCCAAGTTTTGGGAAACTGGAAGACACAGAAGGGAAAGAATGAAAGAGAAAGTGAAGGAATATTAAAGTGGATCAGAAAGGGAAGAGACAATGTTTACTCCACTTGAAAGTATCATAAATTCAACAGGTAGTTGAAGAGAGAATGAGGATCAGTAGAAGAAAACAAAAAAGAAAGGTAAGAACCCTAAACAGTGAAAAAAGGAAGAAAGAGAAGAAAGACAAAGAGACCAGAAAAAAAGGAAAACAAATAACCACAAAATACAAAACAAAAGAAGACAATATTCAACCAGACAGGATAGCCCATCAGATAAACAAGGGAGAATAAAAGTAGTAAAATTCCTCTGGTGTTCACCATTCTGTAGTAGTGTCCAAGATAGATCCAGAAGTGTGCTCTGTACTCCAGCCAAGTTTCCCATGGGATTTGTGCTGGGTATGGAGCTGATATTGGCCTCTCAATGCAGAGGCTGGGGCTGGTCTTCTGTTGGTGGAGTTCTCCAGAGCCCTTTGATGTAGAATGGCAGAGCTGCCCACTTCTATTCTACATGTCTGTGTGCTGAGGCTCAACATTGGTTCACAGAACTTAGCAACTGCAGGCTCCTCACTGCTGCTTCAGACTTTTCCATGCTGCTAGACTTGCTCACTGCTCCACCTGCTGCAGGTGTGTGCATGCCCACTCCTGAGCCTCTGGCCTGGTCTTGCTGGCTGCTCTGCCTGCCAAGGGTTAGGTGTGCACCCGCATCTGGAGCCCACCTGGCCTGGTCTTGATGACTGTTCTGCCCACCCTGTAGTATCCTTCGTGATAAACTTGCAAACTGGTTTCCTTGAGTTCTGTGCGCCAATCTAGCAAATTGATTGTACTTTAGGAGTTGTAGGAACTCTAATTTATAGTCACTTGGTCAAAGCACAGGTCTCAATCTGTGACTGGTGATTAGCATCTGGAGTGGGGTAACCTTTTGGGTCTGAACCTTCAAAGTAGGGGCTCTGATGCTAACTCTATAAAGTGTCAGAAGTGAATTGAAGGACAATCATCTGGGGTCTACTAGAGACTAGCTTGGTCCCTACTAGAAAAGCCCACACTTCTGATCTGCTATCAGAAGTGCTGAGTGGGCAGGAGAGTAGGAAAAAAACACTTTCATTTGATTTCTTCCTATTGCTTATAGAGACAAACCCGGATTTAAAGCCCAGCTCTACCTCATCTTACACAGCTGTGTGACTTAGAACACATAGAAACTTTCAGAGCCCAATGTTTTTGTTTACTAACAGGTTGTCACGAACTGCCTGACACAACATTCTTTCCCTCAACTCTTTCCTTCCCTCAATGGAAGAGTCTCACCTGCTTCCTACGTGTCATCCTCCCAAGACTCAAACAGCAAAGGTGGAAAAACATGATGGCAAGGCTGTCCCACAGTTCCCATCTGAAGGATCCCTGGATTCTTAGCTGGACCCTAATATTCTTTCCCTGAGAGCTGAACCAGTAAGCTGAGCCTCTGTTCCTTCTCTCTCAAAATGCTATAGCTCTGTGGCTGTTAAACAGAAAACAACAAAGATGTACATTTACTTCCTTCTGAGAGGTAAAGAATGGAGAATGTGGTTGGAGAAGCTTGGGAGTGGGTGGTGGAATTCCAGGTCAATTTTGCAGATCTTAAAAGAAATTATTAGCCAAGTGAAATGACAAATGCCTGTAATCTCAGTCTTCCAGAAGGCTCTGGCATGATGGCTGAAAGCTCAAACCCAGTCAGGGTAATTCAGGAATTTAGCAAGACCCTGTCTCAAAATAAAATATAAAAAAAGGGCTGGAGATGAAGCCCAGTGCAAAGGTCCTGAGTTCAATCTGCAGTACAAAAAAAAAGCAAGAAATGATTGCCTAGATTTCTAGATAATACCTAGCAATCTTAGGTAACAAAAAAAGCAAAGCATGATCACATAGCGGGCCCCCCCAAAATATCATCAGTCTCTATAATGGTACATATGTCCTATTCTTCCTCAGTACACAAGGTAAATTGATCACCATGACAAACATACACTATTTATGAGGCAACTTGTATTAATTTACTCTAACATTATGTACATAGATAAATTTATCTCTTTCATTGTTCATTCTCATCCTCTATCTCTCTCTCACACACACACCACCTTCTAGCACATGCACAGAAGTGATGATGGTGGAGGAAGTAATCATTCTCTTCAATTCTTCTATTTTTTCTAATAACCAGGGGGCAAGGTCAACATGTGAGGGTGAAGTTTTGGAAAAAGGATTTTTCTCACATTTTTTATTAGTACACACTGGATATACAGGTTAATAGGTTTCACTCTGGCAGGTTCATACATGTACATAACATACTGTGATCGTTTTCAGCCACCCAGTACCCCCTTGGCTTGTCCTCCCCGCTAGCTTCACATTTTGGTGGGGTTCAGTGCACACATTTTTATCATGTCTACCCATTAACCTCTCTGAAGAGGAGGTTTTGAGGTTTGAGCAAAGAAGTCTGAACGTTGAAACTTTTTAAAATGTTCCTGTGATGAACAGTGAAAATCAGGAAGCAAATCTAATCCAATCTGTAAAGAGTCTTTTCCTGTTGTTTCCCACTGTGGCTAGAGGGCTACACTAGAAAACAGATACTAAGACACCCCTTCCCCCAAGACCTAACCCGCTATGCCTCCTGCACTACATCTCACAGAGACCCAGGAAAACAATCCCCACAGGACTAGATCACTGGAGTGCTGCTATCAGACCTCCTCTCACCCCAGCTGAACACCAGGCCCTAATGGGGAATCATGGGAGTTGTAGTTCTGTGACTATGTTGAAGCGGGACAGCAAGGAGTGCTTGGCTTTATCTCTACCCCAACAACAAGCCAGAGGAAGGCAGTCCTGGCTGATGGAGGATGAGCACATGAAGGTGAAGATAGTCTCTTGTTCCCAAATTCACTGTCTGCAGGGCAGTGTGCACCTGAGACTGACCCTGAAGACACAGGATGGGCGTACAGCAGGATAGGTGTGGTGACAGGGCTGGGACAGAAGGCTGGGGGCCACTGAAGAGAAGGTGGCCAAGAGCCTGGACAATCCAAGCAGGTTCATGCTGCAAGTTTTGTCTGAATTGGGTCTTGAAGGATAAGTAAGAATTTCCCAGGTGGGAAAAGAGAGAGAAGAGCATCAAGATGAAGAGGGGGCGGGAATACTCACTGGAACATGACAATTTGTTATCTGTGAAGACAGCTCTGAGGAAGGCACTACACAGGGCTTTGGTTAGCAACATTCACTTAGTACAGAGTGATTAAGAGTCCACTGTGTGCTCGGGCTCCCTGCTAGATTCTGCCTGGAGTGTAAGACGAGCAAACACAGTAACAAAGCTGGTAACACGTTAGAGGCCATGATAAGCAAAAGTCCTAAGAGAAGCCAGCAACAGCATCCGCCTAGGCTTGAATAGCCTGGATTACAGGAGCCCAGATGAAAAATATTCAGTGCAGCCAAGAGGTGATAGATTTAAAGTATGGTAAGAGGTAGAACAGCCTCGCAGATGCTACATGTATCCCTCACTGTGCCCAGCTATCTCACAGCTTGTCCTTGCGAGCATCTCTGAGTCTTTATCTGAAGACATTCATGTCTGGTTTTCACAAGAGGCAAGCCAAGAGCCAGGGAGTTAGCACCCTTAGGAATGGTCTTCAACCAATGTAAGATGGAAGCCAGCAGGTAAACACTTCAGGTCACTTGCCAGTAGGTGGGACAAATATGAGGCACGGGGACACAGCGGTACCGAGTCCCAGCTGCTCCAGTGGAAAACTGTATTGTTCCCTTCCCTCCAGGGTTCACTTCCCTCTTCTCTTCTGGTGCTTCCTGGAATCGCCTCTCAAATGAATGCTTTGCACTCAGGTCCCTGTCTCAGAGTCCACTGGGGGTGGGAGCGTGAGACCCAACTAAAGTAAATCAGGGGGGAAAAAAACCTTTCAGAACTATCACATAAGAGGCTCTGAGATCCAGCTTGGGAGACGCTGGCCCCACCCACAAAGGTAAAGGACTTCACTCTAAGAGAGATCAGCTCAAGAAGAGGATGAGAGTGGCAAAGCCGAGCCCAACGTGCCTGGGGGACTTTTTATTCCAAAACTCCCTCCAAACATGGTGAAGACTCTTGACTTTAGAAAAAAGTGAAAAGAAACTGAGCAGAAAAGGGACTACGTGGAAGAAGAAACCCAGAGAAACGAACCTCTCATCTCCCTAAAGGCTGATGACAGCGTCTTCATTTGACCCAAGAGAATACAAAGCCCTCGCAGTCTTTTCCAGCCGCTGTCTGTATTCTAGTTTCTCATAGTTAGAAGGACTCACTCCTTTAAAACCATGCATAACCCCCCACCAGCAGCCAGCAATGGCTGCTGTGGAGTCACTGTCCCCACCGTGGAAAAAGGCACGGTGGGCAAGCTCCTTCCACGAGTCCCCTGCAGCAAGGACGGCATCATAGGCGATCATGGGGGCGTCGTGTCCACTGCTGCCGCCCCAGCCAGAGTAGCTCAGGGAGGTGTAGAACTGATCCCTCTCCTTCACATCGAAGGGCTGCGGGAAGACAGGTGCTGACGTGCCATCCAAAATCCCTCTAAGTTTCAGGTACTTTTCCCACTGATCTTGGAAGTAGGACCTACAGGAAAGAAAAATGCACAGTCCACTGAAAAACTAAAGTCAAAACCCATAAGGAAAAAGTACCAGGTAGATGTGGGAAAAGAGAAAATCCCATGGTGACATCAACTTCTTAGACTAGTATCATAAATAGGACATGCAAAAATCAAAATTAGATCTCAGTTCTATCCATTTAATAAATATTTGCTAAGCATCTACACAAACACTGACCTGGTTGCTAAACGGAGAAAATATGTATCAAGTTAAAGGGTAGGAAATAAAGGTTTATTTTTCCTAGGTTTATCTTTCTAGGGGCAAGTTTAGCACCTCACAGCCAAGGATGACTTCAGCAGACCATCTCTGGACTTTTTATTCTGAGAAAGAGAACGTGAAGCAAACTTACCAAAAGGGGAAGATGTGGCCTCCGTGCTTATTAACTAGCTAATGGGAAAAACCTATCCCTAAGGCATTCTAAGCAAGGATTTCAAAATAGAATTTGTGTGTCAAGACAATACTGCAAAAGTAAGTTCTACAGAAGTAGGAAATAACTGAGAAAGTTCATCTGGGAACATAACATAGAATGGCCACAAAATTATAAAAAGCTGGAGCACAAAACAGGATCCCTGGATGGCAGGGAGGGCCTGCAGCTACACGACTTATCTGGCCTACTCAGTCACCTGGAGGCGGCCAGGACTGGAGGGGATCTCCAAATCCTTAGCAGGGGCCGAGGAGGGGGCTGAGTGGTGAGCACCCGAGTGGCTGCTGTGATCTCTGAATCCTAGCACACGTGCATAATGCATTCGCACACACAGACTCACCACAGTCCGGCAGGGCAGGCACCCACACACTCACCAGTGTTGAAGGTTCTCCTCCACAAAGTAGCCTGATTGGACAATGTACTCTTTAGCTGCTGGGAGCACCTCCATCAGTCCTTTTCCCCATTCCCAGGGTGGTCTGCCGTTCACAGCATAGGCTGTAAAAAGAGCAGACACAAGAGCTCCCAGGTAACCTGTTGGGTGGTGGTGGGTCATCCGGCCACTCTCGATGCTCACTTGGATCAGTGTGTCCAGCTGGCCAAGGTGAGGAAACCTGAGACCGATGCACATGGCCCGCATGGCAGCCCCGCAGCCACCTTCGTGGCTGTTAAAGGGAATCCTCCAGCCATCGGCCCGGTCCGGCTCCAGCCTCATGCTGTTGTACACTGAGGTCTGACCTAGGAAAGAGTAAGGTGGGGCAGGGTGGGAGCAGGGGTCAGTGTCACTAAAGCGGAAGCCCCACCGGAAGAAACAACTAAATTCTGTCAATGGAAAGGAAAGGCCGAGCAAATATTGATTATAATGCCTGGAAACTCCCAACCTCAATCCAACACAGTCCCTTTTTGTATACCATCCAAAGCATGATGATATTCATTTAAAGTAAGAGAAGAGACGAGGAATCTTTACCACTTATTACAGAGACAGCACAACAACTCAAAAAGGTGAATAGAATGCATTATTCTCTTTTTTTACATGAGTACGATAAGGCTCCGAGTCTAAGAAACTTGCTCAAGACCACATAACCGGCCAGTTAGGGGCCTTGTAAAAATAAGTCAGACTCTAAAGTCCAAGCCCTTAAACAGTCCAATAAAAAGCTGGCAATTGAAGTTCCTGGATACTAGAAAGAGGCCAAAGTCTAGAGTGAAGTCCCGGACCCAGGTGAAGAGCTGTGAACCTGGGTCCTTCCTACGTGAGTCCCACGGAGCCCTTGTACGGGGAGCTGCGAGTCCACACAGCATGCAGCGCAGGGGGCAGCACTGTTCCCTTACTTGGCTGGTTCATTCCTAGTAACATCCACAGGCACAGGCAGAGAAAATTTTGTAGGGGCCAAACTGAGGAGACAACCAGATGCTAAGAAAGGATGGACAGAAACTGGCTTGCTTGGGGTTATGAGAGGCCCCTGGCTATGGAAGTGTTCTGGAGGTCATGAGGAGGTGTTCTGGGCTGAACTGTATCCTACTAGCTCTCTATGTTGAAGCCCTAACCCCACTACCTCAACTGGCAGAGGCGGCCTCTCAGGTGAGGAAGCTAAACTGAGGCTCACCCAATCTGACTAGTACTCTGGTGATACGAGGGACAGGCACAGAAAGCGGCCATGAATCCATGAACACACGTGTGTGTGTGTGTGCACGTGCGTGTTAGAGGACAGTGCTAGAAGGTGGCTACCCGCAAGCTAAGAAGACAGGCTTCAGAATAAACTAGTCCTGCTAACATGCTGACTTCGACTTTTAAAAACCAGAGCTATGAGAAAATAAACGGCAACTGGTTAAGCCCTCCAGTCTATTGTTTTGTTAGTAATAGACTAATACAAGGGAAGAGGTTGGTCAAATGGGCAAGGAAAGGTGACCTGAGGAATAGTGAGAAGTTCTCAAAATGGGCAAGAACCACTTGTAAGCAGACCCAGGGTCAGAAGCAGAATATCTAGAGGACCCTCTTCCTCCCTCCCTCCCTCGTTCCTTCCTTCCCTTTCTTCCTTCCATTTCATTCTTTCTTTTTTGTACTAGAGACTGAATCCAGGGCATTTGTATTGGGATTCAGCCACAGACTTTTATTTCGAGACAAGGTCTCAATAAGTTGCTAAGTTGCCCAGCTTGGGTTTGACTTGAGATCCTCCTGCCTCAGCCTCCTAGAGGGCTTGGGTTTGACTTGAGATCCTCCTGCCTCAGCCTCCTAGAGGGCTTGGGTTATAGGCATGTGCCACCATGCTTGGCTCTTCCCACTTTTTTTTAAATGTTTTCTTTGTACTTGCTCATTATGAACTAGAAAATACAAATAAAAGGAAAATAAGCAACTATAAATACTCCTAGCAGCTATATGTAATTGCTAACATTTTTGTGTATATTCTTAAGATCTCCCCATAGAGGTACATATTTGTACCATACCGGGGGTACATATCTGTACTTTAAGCGACAGTGGGTTTACAACATACATACTGTTTTGAAATCTACCTTTTTTCACTTACTGTATAACTTCCCACATCAGTAACCATTCATCTGATAATTTTACATGGCTTCTAATGTGTCACCATAATTAAGTAAAGTGATGGACATTTAGGTTGCTTCTATTTGTATCAAACTACAAACAATAGTGTTTCCTTGACATTTAATTGTCCATCAACATTCTTAATGATCTCCTTGGGCCTACTTCATCGTCCACCTGCCTGACCTCCCCCGGCCTGCTCACCTGGTGCCCGGCCAGTCATGTCTTCCATGCAGTCTTGGTAATGCTTAGCTAGAAGCGAGTACAGCCGAGCCAAGCTGGGGGCTTTCCCGGCTTGCAGGAGGGCCTCCGCTGTGGCCAGGTGCATCACCGTGTCATCGCTGACTCGCCACTGCTCCACATCTATGGCGTCCAAGCCTCCCAGAGCAGCCAGCTGCTGGTGTATCTTCTCCCCATTCTGCAGGAACTCCCACTTCCTGTTGAAGAACCCCAAAGCATCTCCAGCAGCACTCAGCACCATGGCAGCTACATACCTTTCCATCAGCCCCCCACCCATGCTGGGCTCCACAGGGGCGGTCGGAGGGCAACTAAGACAACAGAAAAAAGAAGGAGGAAGAAGAATTAGGAAAAAAAAAAACAAGTGCTCCATCTGCATCCTATTGAACCCTCACCACTCGCAGGCACTGTGTGTAATGAATCTCATTTAATCCTCACAGCTGCTCGCTCGATGACGAATGGATTATTAGGCCTATCTTATATATGAGCAAAGTGCAGTTTCAGAAATATGCAGTGTGATGGAAAACTATGTTGTTTGGATTTTTTAAATGTTATTACAGTAAAGGACATCCTGCCATTAATCTTCCTCAAGATACAGCTTCAATCACGCTTATCCCATTCTTCTTGCCACTTCCTGAAGCAGTTCTGGAAGTACTCTTTTGTGAGTGTCTTTAGGAGGTGTGATTTTAAAAAACATGGTGAATGCAACTGTCAAATGCTATTCACTGGAAAAGCAGGCTTATAAAAGTAGTGCAGCAGCAGCATCTTATTTGCCAGATCTGGCACCATTTAACTTCTGGTTCTCTTCCACAGGCAAAATGACCATGAAAGGTAAACATTCTAAATCCGTTCAGGACATCAAGGCAGTCATGACAGCAAAACCAAAGACTCACAAAAGAGGACTTCCAGAACTGCTTCAGAAATATTCCTTGCATCTTCAGTCAGATCTCAGAGTGTTTGGACTCACTCCCCTTTAGTTCCTCAGCCTTCCAATCTGTAAAATGGTGATGATACCCTCTCTCTTTTTTTTTTTTTTTTTTTTTTTTTCTTTGCAGTGTTTGGACCTCAACCCAGGATGTTACGCATGCTAGGCAAGTGCTTATAATGAATAGCTGTGAGGAGTAAACAAATTAATTTTCATAAAACACAACAGTGCAGGCATATAATGACTATTTTCTAATGATTTTTATTATTCATCCACAATCAGGGAAAATGAGCTATTACTGAACTAGAGTACTTTCTCCCCACAAAATTCCCTTCAACTGTAATATTTAATGATAGAGCTCTAGAGTACTGTGATCTCGGCGAGTACACCCACCTCGAATTAAATCCCCAGTAAAGTGCTGGCTTCCCAAGATCCCTCTCCTTCAGCCAGTTCCCTGGGGTACCCCTATTCTTGTGGCTTCAGATCGAGGCCTCTACTTACACTTGCAAGGAGCAGAGGAACAGTTTACCCTCCACCCTGCTCAAGTTCTTTCCCAGACAACCGCCCTTCCCCGCCCCTTGCCTTAACCCTGTTTTCTCTGGGTTTGGTGCATGTCCTAGGGCCTCTGAAGTCTTTCTCCCGCTGGAGTGCTCTGGGACCCAGCCTGCCAGCTCCCGGGGCAACCCACGAAGGTAAGACTCAGCTTTCCAATACCCAGGCCCGGATCATGCTGAGTTTAAGGGTATTTGTACAGCATTATTTAGCAACTGCAGCTCTGCAGTACACCTCTAGGTCTGCCTGCCACAAATTAGTTGTGTGACTGTGAACATCCACTCTAGAGATCTACTTTTCTACCGGTCAACTGGCTAGCAGAGGAGAAAGACGCAGACGTTTCTTAGATCTTGTCTAGGCTGAGATTTTCGGAGCCCAAATTTAGCCGGCCTCTGAGAATTAATTTTTAACACCCCCAACACACACACACACACACACACTCACACACACACCACCTCGGCTATCTCTCTGGTTCCACCCCAGTTTTTAGTGCAATACGTGCCTTTGTGAGTTTGCGAGCTGGGTAGAGGAAAAGGACAAGGGTTTTTGTTGTTGCGTGTTTGTTTTTGCATGGAAATTCTGTTTCACTTTCACACACATCCGTATTGTCCTAGCCCTCCCTCAGATATTACGCCTTAAACTTGTCTAAAACTTCCGATTGCTCCTACCCTGCACACCCGCGGTACAGGGAACTGAACCCAGGGCTTTGTCACTGACCTATATCCCTGGCCCTTTCAATTTTTTTTTTTTTTTAACTGTGGGACATGGTCTCCCTAAATCGCTAAACTGCCCAGGCTGGATTTGAACTGGTGGTTCGGAGAATCAGGCGTGCATAGCCACGGGGCGGTCGGCAAACAAACCCTCCATCTGATACGCTGTCGCCCGCACCGGAAAATCTCAACCGCCGGGACACTCAGGCCGCGGCCGGCGGGGCCACCGGATCCCCGGGGAGGCGCGAGCGCGGCGAGGAGCTGCGCGCAGGGTCGCAAGGCGCTGGCCGGGGAGGAAGTTACCTGCTCGGCGCCGAGTGGAGCAGAAGAGCGCGGCCGGGGCGGAGCGCGGCGTCCAGGCGCGGAGGAGCCCGCTAAGGGGCGGCGCGGGGCGGGACCAGCTCCCGGACCTCGGCACAGCCACGCCCCTGTGCGCGCAGGGCGGGGGCCCGGCCTGACGCACCGACCTTGCCTCTGGGCGCGGTGATCCAAGTGTGCCGGCGAGGAAGCCAGAGTTCAGAGCGCGCACGCCATGCCCGATGGAACAGTGCGAGGATCTGCGTCTTACGGGGTTCTGAAAGCAAAGTAGTTCCCTTAACTGTTGTTTGCTTGGCAGCTGTGTGGGATGTTCTTCGCAGCAGTGTCAGTGGCAAAAAATAGACAATTTGGAGAAGTGTCGGTTTCCTTCCCCTAAATTATGGCTTTAACGATGGGAGGGTTTAAACCCGGAGAGCAGACATGGTCATTCTCGCATGGAGCTCGGAGACATTTTACTAAGAAGAGAGCAGTCAAAGCTTAGAATGATGAATATCATTTTATTTTATTTTATTTTGTTTTTTGTCTTTTTGAGACCGGGTCTCGCTATGCAGTTCAGTCTGGCCTTGAGCTCACTTTGTAGCCCAGGCCGGTCTTAAACTGGCAACGATCCTCCTGCCTCAGCCTCCCGAGTGCTGGGATTACAGGCGTGTGCCGCCACGCACAGCGATGAACATCATTTTAGATGATAAATATGGTTTTGTGTTTATAGAACAGAGCTCTCTGTGCATGTGTGTGTAAATTGGATTAGAAGGGAGAACACCAAATTGCATTGATTATGGTTACCTCTTAGGATGGAAACGCAAGCGTTTGCTGGAGTAGGGAGAGAAAGAAGGAAAATGTTTGATCGTTTATAGTATTTTCTGTGTTACGTGCATAAAGAAACTTTTAAAAAGAGCCACAGTCTACCACCAGGCTTATAGGCCTGCAGTCCTATGTACATATTTTTGGGGGGACAAAACAGGAGTCACTTTGCAAATACATTTTTATATCCTTTTTTTAAAAAAAGAACAAAACTACTTAGCTTTATCAGTTACTATAATTGTCTCCAAATGTTCAGATAAGTTCATCTTTTTAGAATAAACTCTATTCCAGTTCGATACAAAAATATAGGAGGCCCTGATGCTCAAATGCTTTCTTCCCACACCATGACCACAATTCTTTGAAAAGAGCTAAAACATGAGCACAGAAAGCTGAAAACCATGCAGGAATCTCTGACCCTTCACAGGCCTGCATGCGTTCACACCATGACCGTTTAGTAAGGAGAACCAAAAGAGGGCAGGGCGAGTGGAGACAACAGGAAACGGTTCGCAGGCAGGGCCCCTGAGACTCCAGCAGAGAGCGAAATAACAAGATTCGAGGAAAAACCCAGCACAGATAGGACTTCCGTGTGAATTTGTTAAAATGAATGAAGAAAACAGAGGATGCTCAGTTCCGGAGATAGGGGAAACCAAAAGCTCGTATTCAAAAAGACTCCAAGAACATCTGGGTGGCTGATTCTACACATCGCCTTGGCTGGGTCACAGCATCCAGATGTTTGTTCAAACGGTATTCCAGATTATCTTTGAAGGTATTTTAAAAATGCGATGAACATTTATATCAGTAAGTAGACTTTTGGGTAGAGCAGGTAACCTTCTGCAGTGTGTTTGGCCCTCATTCGGTCACCTGGAAGCTGCAACTGAAAAGCTTAGCCTCTCCCTGCAAAAGGAATTCAGGGGTCCCTAGGTCTCAGGCTGCCGGCCCGCTTTGCACAGTTTGAACTCGGCAGCTTCCGTACTTGAGCCCTTTGATTAAGCCAGTTACTTAAAGATGAGCCACCACCACCACGCCCCCAGCATGACGGTGTCCAGAGAAAACCATAACTGAGCTGATTTTTGAAGACTACTAGGAAGGGAAACTAAAATTGCCAGAGCACAGAAGTAACCCAAGGAGCTGGCATGCAGGAGCAGCAGTTACAAAAGAAAAAGGCAAAGGCCAAGGTGCAGGTTTAGACTGGCATTTTCTGGTTGCATGATACTCAGCTGAGGGCCAGGCTGAGCTGCGAGAGTACATCTCATTTCCTCTCCCGCTGAGTCACCCCAAACCATCTGTAAAGACTGAAGATTTTAAAAACTAAAAAAAGGACCAGAAGATTGGCTCACCAAAGATGAGATGCTAGCCCTAAGGCGACTTTCGAAAACAATACAATACATGCGCACATAAGAGCAAAGTTTAAATCATCCAGTGTTAGCGGTAAGGATATTTGCACAGCCTGTCACTTTCTCCCCAGGAAACTGAAGCCAGCACAGCACACTCCTCAGAGTTTGTGTAGCTCAGTTACACAGAGGGAAGCAGGCCTGGAACTGTGGCTGCAGGCAGGACTTCTTCCACTCCCCATAAAGCCACTTTGAAATAATGAGAAATATTTTGTGGATTAAATGTTGATTTCATTAAAGACATGAAGCCTGATTTTTAAAGTATCCCATGTCTCCCTGAAAGAGACTTAAACCTCTGCCTGATGACCATGTGAAAGTAGTATTTATAGAAAAATCCCAGCTAGGCACTGCAATGCTAATAGGTAGTAATCAAATGGGAAGCACTTTGTGGAGAGGCGCAGAACTCAGTGGGTATAAATTGCTGTTTGAAGCTAGGCGTGGCTACTGCCCTTCTATGCAGAACAGAAAGAGACCTGGGGGCAGTCCGTGTTGCTGCCCCTCCACGCTTGCCCCAGGGCAGTAGCCCGACTGAGTAGATCAGAGCCTTCCAGTCTGTGGTGTGGAGTTGAAGTCTTCGGTACACTTCTAACTGATGGTCTTGACTCCTCCCTTTCTCCTAGTTTTGCTGAGATTTCTCACAAGGAGAAAAGCTCAGGGGCTCCCACTGATGCTGAGGGCTTGGGACAGACCTCGCGTGCTCTGGTCCACAGACCCAAACCAAGGGACTTCGCTGTGCACTGGGCTCTCGGTGGGTGGAAATAATACCGCATCCAGGAAATGAAAAGTACTTCTCCAGTCAATGTGGGGAGCTTTATCTGAGTTATCTTCTTCCCACAGTCCGTCCAGTGGAGCCAGCCTGGGCTGACCTACATGAATCTGTTCTCATTTCTGTTTCCAGAAGAGTCTTGAGGACAAGGAGTAAAAAATAGAAGCAAAGGACACAGTTGATCTTGCCTTCCCAGCCAACTCCTTCTCCCTTGGAGGTGTCAGTCCCTATCCTGTGGTCTCTGCTACCCCTTCCTAAAATTGCTCTTTGGAGAGAGTCCCTGAAGTTTAGCGTGGTATCCGAACACAGGATGACCAGTGATGGGCAGCCGCAGGCAGTTTGGGCAGGTTCCCAGTTGTGTCTGGACCACAGGAGGAGTCGCTCAGCTTCCCCCAAGTGGCCACGGAGAATTCAGCTCAAGGCTCAGGAGACACTGAACATGAGCATGAGCGGAGAAGCTCTCTGGTCCAGCAGGCCCCTTGCGGTGTGGTAGTTGCCTACACGGGGCCTTCTGCAGAGCCTTCACACGGTCGCTTTCTTTCTCGTATTCAAGCAGTTGCCAAATGTGTCCATGCAAGCTGTGCTTTAAGTGTGGCCCTTTCTAGGAAGAGTTAGCAAAGGGGAAATTCCCTTCTCCCCTTCAAGCTGTGCCGCATCCAGATGAACAGAATTAAATTCTCCTTTTCTTGAAACCTAGAAGCCGTGACCTTTTTTTACAGATAGATGTTTTGCAAGTGAGAAATAAATGGTAAGAGTCTGGTTTATTTTTCAGAAAAGTGTGCAAATGGAAGAAGCGGGGGAGAGGGAGGAGGGAGGGCAGGGTTGGAGAGGAGGGAGAGGAGAAAGGAGCTCGCTTCCTTTTCAGAATGGATGCGTAGCTTCGTGAGTCTGAACAGGAAGTCGCAGCCTGAGATTAAATCCCCAAGAGGCTGCGCCCAGGACACAGTGACCTGCACCCATCTGGCCCACTGCGCCCTGCCTTGAAGGCACGAAGACGCCTCTGACTTTCTCCTACGGTCCAATGATCGTCTTTTCTGTTTCTCAACGAAAATGAAATAGAAAACTGAAAAGAGTGACTTTCGTAGCTTTATTAGTTCTGTAGGCAGCGGATGAGGGGAGACAACCAATGGCTGTAGTGAATCTTAATGCCTCAACTTCTGGAATCATGATTTGCGGGGGTTCCAGGGCAGGCAAGAAGTCCCAGTTCTTGTGGATACCCGATCTTTTCTTTTTTCCTTTGATTGCCTTCTTTTTTTTCCCTTTCCTCCCTATCTCAACATCTCCCTTACACACACGCTTATACTAGAGGTGAAACAACCCAGGCCTCCATGCATGCCAGGCAAATGCTCTATCACGAGCTACACCCCCAGCCCACTGTCTCTTCTTTTCTTAAAGCATCAGAAGCATCAGGCAACAAAACTCTGCAACTTTACTGGAAAACTCTCCTTTCCAGTGTAACCACAAAACTTCTTTCCTAAACAGCCAAAATTTCTCTTGCTTTAATTTCAAGTGATTGCCTCCAGTTTGATGGTGCATTACAAGCTCAAAACAAACCAACAGAAGCACCTTAGGGCAATTCCATATCATTGCCAAGCCAAGTAATGGCCAGCACGAGGATCTCAACTCTCTTCTGTTTTCTAGGGTGCCCAGTTTAGCATCTGTCTTGATTACTGTTCTTGTTGCTAGGACAAAATATCTGACACTCAAAGTTAAAGGAGGAAAGGTTTATTTAGTTCACAGTTTGTAATGGTTTCAGTCCATAATCGGCTGGTTCTAAGGCAGGGTGGCTCAGCAGAGGGGCAGCAGTTCATAGTGGCGGAGGACAGCAAAAGCCACAAGAGAGAGAAAGACAGGGAGAGACAGAGAGGGAGAACAAGCCTCTTTCTGTCCCTTGCATTATATGCAGGCTATTCGCCCCAGGGTGGTGTAGCACTTACCCCCTTAACCCTAGCATTGGACCAAGAATCAATCACAAACTCTAGATTCAGCCACCTCCAAAAAGCCTGCCCCTGTGACCACATGAGGCTTTGGTGGGGGGGATATCTAGACACAAACCATAAGAGCATCTTTTTTGTTAGTATTTATTGCTTTTCTCTGGAGTGTAATATTTCAATACAAATCTAGGCTCAGAAATATTTCTAAATATTATTTAGAAATAACCCACACAGAGTCATATTCCCGCCTCACCGCGTCTTGCTGGCATTGTACTGCAGATTCACCCTCGGCTAGTCGCCCTGGGCTTTTTGTGCTGTTGCTTGTGTCTTTTCCTTTGGATCTGTCCACCTAGTCTCATCTCTGCCCTCCTAGCCGTCTGTGCATCCCGAGTGCTAAGCACTGCTCCAGGCACACAGGACACTCAGTAAATTCAGAGGAATTGTAGTGGTGCGCATGCGAAGAGCTCAGAATCGAGAGAGGGCAGACAAGGAGTAGAAGAGTCTGGGAAAGCTGCTTCATGGAGTGCTGGCCTTAGGTCTGGTCCCTTAAGGAAGATGGGTATTTGGTGGACAGAGAGAAAAGAGAAAGGACATCTGGGCAGCTCAGCATGTCAAGATTTGCAGCAAGAAGGGGCAGATTCAACTATAGGACGGAGAGCGAGCAACAGGCAGGATAAAGAGCATCCTCAGTTGGAACAGGGTTAGCTCCTAATGTCCACTTCTCTTTTCATTTTAAGCATTTCGGTGATTTCCATTTCAAAAAGCCAGAAAGAGTGTAACAGTATTGTAAGAGGAAAAAAGGAGTGACCAGTCCCCTCTGCCAGCTCATCCAACTGTGGCACTACCAAAAAGCACTGTGGCCTTAAAGCATAGTCGCCTGGGGCTGGGTGCAGGCCCCACAGATGTGGCTGGGTGAAGGGGCCTTTCCACATGCCTGGAATCCCAGCGCTCTGGGAGGTTGGGGGAGGAGCATTGTAAATTTGAGCACAGCAGGGCGATGTAGCTCAGTGTGAAAGCCTGGGTTCAATCCCCAGGACTGCAAAGGTGCGGGGCTCAACCTCCTCTGAGAGGCTGCAGAGCACTGGCCATGTTCCCTGGACTTTGCCTGGAAACTGTGGCCACAAGTTTCTTGTAACTTTTCACCGCTGCGACCACAGTCATGCCCCAAAGGAACTTCCGGACACCATGGAAAGATTGTGTTCACAGTGAAAAGCAAACCCTCCTGAAATGTCAGTGCACTGGCGAGTTGGTGCCTTGGGTGGCAGAGATCCCCCATGGAAAAGGACTGCTCCCGCTACTCAGTCCCAGCACCTGGGACCCTGAGCACTAAATGTGCAAATCAGGGAAACCCACTAGGATCCAGAGGCCTCTGTCCATGGGCTCAACCTGGCTTTCTCAGTGTGAGGAGGTGGAGCATCCCAAGGGCAAGGGCAAGGGCAAGATTGGAAACAGCCGGCATCATTTGCAGAGCCGCCATTCTGCAGATCCGAACCCCAGGGCTTCCCGAGGGCAAGGCCGCATCTCCCGTTCTCCAGGCCTTCCACCAGCATCCTCTCCACTCACCCGGTCTGGGCCAGTCTTTGCATTTTGTTTTTGGTGTCTTTCATTATATAAAATATTTTTACTATTGATGAAATCAGATGTAGGTGTCTTTGTTTTTCCCCAGCTTCCTGGTTTTGTATCTTGCTCTCTCACCCTAGAATTATGAAAATTCTCATAAACATAGACTTTTGATGTTTCCATAACAATTGTAAGGCGCACTTTCTCTGCTTTTTATTAAAGCAAAACTGTAAATGGATGTAAGATGTCAGTGAGGCTGAAGAAGTTACACTGAGAACCAGCAGATCCACTCTGTTCCTGGCTAGCCATACACCCGTTCCCAACCAAAAAACTCCTTTTTATCTTCTGATAATGTAGGACCTCAGGCTCTGGTTCCCTTTGACCTGCCTTACCCATCACAATGCATCTACTTTTTAGTCTCTGGACGTGTACCCCAGAAGTCTTTGCTCCACAGATTATTCTATTCTCAGTATAACTAAGACATACCTTTAATTTTTAAAATACTAATTTAGTGGGATTTCCAGAGGAAAAGGGATTAAACACATCTTGTTAGTGCCCCATCTTGGAAAAGAAGTCTCCCATGCTTTGCAACCAGGAACCTATTTTACAACCAGACAGCATCGGAGGGTGTTGTGGGGTGAGTGCGCAGCAGCTGTAAAGGTCCTGCCGGTGGTGCCCTTTCTTTCCCGTCTTTCTGGTTAATTCACATCAAGGTGCTGAAAGCAAAGTTTGTTTAATCTGTGCTTCTCCAAAGCAGGTTAGAATTCTATTGGAACTCTTAAAACTTGAGCGCATTTTATATTCTGCAAAATTTTTTGCTTGTCTATCCCCAAATGAAATTCATAAAAGTATGTATTTCTTTGCTGATTTTCAAGTGAACATTTACAATTTTATATTGCTTTAAATATCTGCAAAGGATGTAACTTTCAATGTAATAGAATATTGTCATGTTTGAATAAAGTTACATCATCCTTAAATGTATTCATCAGAAGTGAAAGTAGCACACACTCGCAAAAATCAGAGCGAGATAGCATTTCTTGTAAGGGCTGGATAAAGGTTCAAGAAGATATGAAACAATGGGGCTGGGGATTTAGCTCAGCGGCACAGTGCCTGCCTGGCAAGCACAACGTCGTGAGTTCGATTCTCGGTACCAGAAAACAAACAAACAAAAAAAACAACAACAACAAAAAAAAGAAGATATAAAACAAGCATCTCTGATATTGATGCTCTTTACTTCAAAATGCACTGTTTTGTTTTTGGCTTTTTTTCCAGTGCCAGGAATCAAACTCACAACCTTGTGCTTGCCAGGCAGGCACTGTGCCACTGAGCTAAATCCCCAGCCCCTCAGAATGCACTGTTGATTAAGAGGTAGGGTGGAAGTGGTTATATCCTTTCTTCTTGTGATTATTTAAATTCTACAGAGGAGAGCCAGACCAAGTCACTGGTGAAGGAGGATACTAATCAAATCCCTTCTCCAAAGAGAGAAAGTGAAAATGCAGTGAGCTGCAGTCCCAGCAGATTTTGTCTGTCTGCATTCAAAGCTTAAAAATTCCTCATCTGCGGTGGGCAGAGCGGTAGCCCACTGCACCTTGCCGTGGGCTTGGGTTCTCTCTGCTACCTTCTTTGATTTCTTTCTGGCCTCTATCAGAGGGACAATGTCTGTGACAAGACCCAGGAAGTAAGAGGCAAAGTTCATGAAATAAAAGCTGCCACCTCTCCCACAGCTCCCTTCTACAAGATATCTCTTTCCGATGCCACATTTCAACTAACAGAACTATAGGCAAAATCGGAGGGCCCCGAGCCCTACCTTGCACTTTTCTATAGAAACTACATTGATTAAAGCATTTGTATTTCAAATTGCCCTTTTACTTGACATGTTGAAATATTTTACTTTCCAGAATGTTCTCCCTCAATAATAGGTTAGGCAAGAGGTAAGCTTTTCTTTTTCAATAGGGAGTAGGCCAAAATCCTTCTCACTTCAAGCTTTAGGAATGTGGGGGAGAAAAAGGTGACAACCTGGAATTGATTCTCTCAACCCGATCAGTGCCATATACCTTTTGAAAATGTCCAGGGTCCCACAGGGATTCAGGTACCCAACTGTGTCTGGTGGCCGGGAAGGCGCACCTGCAGGCTGTAGGAGGCGTGATGCTTGGGAAGAGGGCCCGCCTGCCGGACACCTCTCTGCACATCCTGAAAGCTGCCGCTTACTCTGTGCGTATGAGTCATCTTAACTGCAGCCAGTGCTCGCAGGGCTCACGATGCATCTCAGCCTGATCAGAGTCTCACACAGTCCTGCTGTGGGAGTGCCTTTATTTTTTCCTTCCCTTCCGTTAGGGTGAGCTGCACTGTTCCCTGCCCTAGGGATACTCACAGGCTTCACAACTCTGTCATTCCTTCTGGCCAGCTTTTCATTTAATGAGATCTCAGTGCCTTTCAATAACACTGAGAAATGCTGAATGGGTAGCAGCTTAAATTGTGATCCGCCCCCCAGGATTATTTTCCAATAGCTTTCAAATTAAATTCTGCTCTCTGCTGTAGAATTTAAGTTCAAAAACTTAGATATTTCCATAGCACATTCACCATGTGTATGTACTGTATCTACTATTATTTTCTCTCCTTTTTCTTCTTCTGTAAATTCACCTTATTACTTCTACAAGTACTTTAGAAGGAAAACTATTCTATTTCTAACCATACCAGGTACCAGGCCATGGCCTAGATTCTCTGGAAAGCACGACTAGAGACACAGACCTAAGTGAAACTGTTTATTTGGCAATCTGAGACCAGAGGTTCAGGATGAAAAAGTGGAGAGGGAAGGAGAGAGAGTGTACGGACACTTACTGTGTGGACAGCTGCTGCAGCAGAGGGTACCCGGCCCCATCACAGCCTCCGGGGAGCCCCCTGATGTCTCAGAATGCTCCACCTGTGTGACAAAGGGGGATGCAGTTATTCATCCACTCCTAGCCAGCTTTGCTCAAGATCATTAGCACTGGCTTCCCCAAATTGCTGAGTTGCACCTGGTTAGCGCAGAACTTCCAAGTGTGTCCTCGTGCCAAGGCAACAAAGCAGCTGTGTGTGGGGCCGGAGGAGACACAGGCCCAGTGAAGGGCTGTCCAGTTCTTCCTGTGCTGACTGGTACCCCGGCTCAGCAGGCTCACCTGCTTGTCTGTGGGTCCCACCAGATCTACATAGAGGCTGGTGGGCTGGTTGGAAAGAGGGGTGGTGGAGGGACTAAAATCTTTCTCACCCCACCCCGGGTGCTGTCATCTCACTCACCCAAAGTGCACTCAACCGTGCCCCTTCTGTGAAGATGGCAGAGAGGGTGTGATTGTGTAGTTAAGGATGGTCAAGGGCCTAAGTGTTCTCCAAATTGTCCACTACATATGCAGTAGATGGCCCCTCCCGCAGTGGCCTGACAGTGCCCCAGAAGGGATAATAATGGCTATGAAAACAAAATTTAAAGCTGAGCATGGTGATGCATGCATAGTAGTAGTAATCCAATGCTACTCAGGAGGCTGAAGCAAGAGGGTCGCAAGTTTGAGGCCAATCTGGGCAACTTACTGAGACCCTGTCTCAAAGTAAAAACAATGAGAAGGACTGGATCTGTAGCACTAAGTTTCCTGAGTTCAGTCACCAGCATCAAACAAGGCAAACAAATAAAAACTTGAGGCCAGGGCAGAAACAGGCAGCCCATAAAGCTGACACAGCACCGCCCCAGTCAAGCTGGGGGGCGCCCCTCCCGCTCCTGGGCGCCTTTCCTCCTTGCCCCCTCCCAGGTGCCAGTGCACCCAGGGCCTCGTTTGTTCCTTGGGGCAGTGGTAAAGAGGGCTTGCTCTGACTTGCCCGGGCCACACCCTCTGAGGAGGTGACAGAGGACCCAGAGCAGAGAGCTTCCTCAAACCATGACAGTATTGTCCCCGGCCCCGAAATCAACGGAAATATTTCTGAGTGAACTCAAATCCTCAAATCCAAAGTAAAGGGGAAGTAAGAAGGGAGAAATGCCACCTCTTTGCTGAGTGGCTTGTCATTACTCTGAAGACAGCAAGACAAGAACATCCCCAAAGGGGAGCATCAGCCTCTGGTTTTTAACACAAAAGAAAAGGAGGAACTTTTCTTCCATAAGTAAGTACATCTACTCTTACCTTACTATGGGATAACTTGGTAGAACTAGTTACTAACAAAATAACTGCCTTTTCTCCCTGCTTTGGTACTAGGACTGAGCATACCAGGAAAACACTCTACCACTGAGCTACTTCCTCAGCCTCTTTTATATTTTGAGACAGGGTTTCATTAAGTTGTGCTGGCTGTGCTCAAACTTGCCATTCTCCTGCTTCAGCCTCCCAGGGAGCTGGGATTACCACTGTCCACCATCACATCCAGCAACTCCTTTTTAAGTAAACATACCATCCCTCCACAATGCACACTTCCCCTCAAAGGAAGACCTTCTGAGGTCTCTTATTCCCAAAGGAGGGTGTGGCCTCTCAATACTTTTAGAGAACTACCATCAGAATTGTGGTCCATTACTTTTAGATTTCCTAGATGGTAGCAAATGTTTTTTGTAGATTGAGTTTGAGTTTTTCAAACCAATGAAATTCTGGTGGCAAAGTCCTTCCGAGATCTGCGTGGATAAGATGGACTATAACTAATGAAACGATCTATGTGGTGTGGCTGGGACCTTTCCTCTGGGGCAGCTCCCAAGCAGGACACCCACACATCTGGTGAGCTCTGGACTGACTGCACGGCTGGCAACTGACTCACAGAAGGCTGACAGCGGGGCACAGCATTCACTTTCATTTTTCAATACTGATATATTTACTGGGGAAAAAAACAACTTCTTCACAGTACAGCAAATAATACAAATAAGTATGGTCTCTGCAGGTCTTTTTTTCCCCTCCCTTTTTACTGGTAAACTTCTTTGTTTCTTTGACACCCTCTACCCTACTTCGTACCCTGTTTGACCTGAGGTATTTAAGAATCGAGGCCCTGGTTTTCCTGGGTTGTATATACTGAGAAAGTTTTCAAAACTTAACGACTGCTTTGGACAAATACACCCTTGCTGTGCTGCTCTGTGTCCTTGGTGTGTCCCCAAGAGGGTCTGAGTTTTCCTGGGGAGGCTCACTCTCATGAGGGTCCTTGGGGTCTCTGCACTCCCACCCGAATTTACCATTTCATGGGTGACCATTTCACGGAAGAGCCGCACTTGGTTCTCAGAAAAGCCGAGGTGATTGGTACGGTCACTTCCTCGCTTTTCCTTCTCGTGCCCTGCTTGCAAGGTCATTCAAGTTAGGAGCCCTGACTCATGTTAGGTGACTAGTGAGAGAGTTTTTCTGGCCATCGTAGGCAGACCTTCCTTCTGGGGTGACTTACATTTCTTTTTCCTTTTTCAGATTGTAAAAAAATAAATCTACAACCTTTGGAGACCCAGGAACACTCTCCAACTTGTCCTCGGCGTGTTTTGAAACCAGCACCGGAGAGTCTCCTGTGTGGAGTGATTGAATTGTCTTCTGCTTCTGCCTCGAGCGTTTCACCCAGGCATCTGGGCTGCCCCGTGTGGGCTCCTTTCGTGTTCCCAGGAGGCACCCGAGCCCCCCTTGGCTCTAAGTTATCGGCTTCCCTTTTCTGTCCTAAACATCTGCCGACCATGGGTCACACACGGAGGCAGGGAACACCTGGCCTCATGCTCTCTCGGCTGCTGGTGTTAGCTGGCCTTTTGTACTTGGCTTCAGGTAAGCAACTTTCAGGAAACTTCCTGGGACCTCGGTCTAAGAGAAAGGTGGTGCTGCTCTTTTCTGTGCGATCATCTGTCACCTTGTGAACCGGAAAGACCTGTGCTAGGGTTCTCAGCACAGTTTAAGACTAAGAAAAATGTGGTCTAGAGAGGTTGAAGGACCCACCGAGGGTCAGACAGCAAGTCCGTAGCCAGATTACCCCAAGAACCCAGACCTTCATGGAAGGGGTAAGGGCAGTGTTATTTTAACAAAACCAGGAAGGCTAGTTTAGAGGTGTGGCCTTGTCTGTGAACGCTAGAAGTTCTTGGTGTGCTGTGATGCGCCAGAGATCTTTGTTGGCCTTGCGATCTGCTTTCTCTGTCTCTCTGATTGCACAATGATGAGACCATCATTTGCAAGTGGAGGAGGTGGGGAATACCTGAGGAACATGAGACGTTTAACGTTAAATCTCTTAATATTTATTATTATGCCTTAGAGCCTGATGCCCTTTGTCAACACTGGTATCTAACATTAAGTGGTATCAGATGTAGCACAAATTTTTTAGTTATTTTCAATTGACTACATAAGTATTTCCTGTGTGTCCAGCAGAGTGCTTTGACTTCTAGGGGCTTTTATTCTAGCTCAGGTGGTCTTAAAGGTGTTGGATTTGGGGAAATGTCAAGAAAGGTAGGACTCCACCCCACTGGCAGGATAAGATTTATTTTCATTTTTTAAAGTGAGAAAAACATATCTGCTTTCTATGTAGCTGTTTCCATCCTGGTTGCTCAAAAATAAAGAGGAGGGCAGGATGGGTGTCAAGCTTCACATAGTTAACAGATCCTATGTTAAAGTTGCTCACTTCAAAGCTGCCCAGATTATGAAAATGTGAGGAGGGGAGGCAGAAGGGAAGGAAGAACATGCAGATCACCTGAAGTGGTGGTACTTTTAAGTGTTTTGTTCTTGCTGAGGAATTCAGGACTAGACTAAAGGAAGACAACAGCACCAGAGGAACTTTGGAATGCAGCTTTATCACTCTAATGGGCTAGTGGGAATCTCAGTTCCAAATCACCAGCCCCGTTTTGAGGTTACCAGTCACTTGTATAGTTTTTCAGAAGGAAGTACAAAAAGGCAGATAACATAATGTTCTATACTTGGTTACACATGTCTTTGTCGTTAATTGCTAGGCAGAATTTACTCTTACAGAAACTAATATGGTTACTATCATATAACATGGGGGAAGAGTCAATCATTATCTGAGACCGGGCAGAGGTATCTTTGAGGTGAAAACTCTCTGGGACTCCAAAGTAAGCAAAATACCATTATCTGGCTAAGCTGCCCTTACCTTGCAGCTGGCTCCTGGAGCATCAGGCACGTTAAGTTTTGTGCCTTTCTAATTATGAGAACCAGCTGTGCTTTCCAGTCTCATCCTTGAATAGTGTTAGAAATATTCCAGTGTTAGAAAGATAAGATTTAAAATTTTCTTTACATTTAAAATAGCCTCGGGGCTGTACTTTTATACTTTTGTACTTAGCTCAGCGGCACAGCGCCTGCCTGGCAAGCAAGCGCAAGGTTGTGAGTTCAATTCCCGGTACCGGGAAAAAAAAAATTCAAAAAAATAAAATAGCCTCTATGTTCTGAGTTGTAAAACCTGCTATTTTAGCATCGTCAGAACCAAGAGAAGCAGAGCTCAAGTTTCTCAGTTTTCACATCAGTTTTTATATTTGACAGTTTTATGACAATCCCAGTAGTTACAAAAGTACACTTTTCTTCTGGGAAGTGGGAAAGCCTCTCAAAGTGAAGTGTTACAAGGAAATCGAATATTGAGGATAAACCCAGAAATGGAGGGGCACTACAGAAGAGAAGGAAAGCATTAAACAAATTAAATGAAGATTTTATAATTGTACCAGGAAAATTAGAGTCAGAGGTAAGCAGAAGGGGAGGCTCATGCTGCTAAGGAAGGTGTCAAAGAAAGCCCCGTGTTCTACAGCTACACCCAGAGATTACTGTTGCTGAGTCAACAGAGCACTTGTAAGTTTCTTAGGCCCAAACATCTACCTGTGCCAGGTGGGCCACAAAAGCTGAGCTCAGAATTTTTGCCCTCAAGGAGGTTTGCATATGTCAGTCGGGAAAAGCGACATTAACCCACATAAAACAAGCAGAGGGCGATGAGTGTGGGGTCTCTGACTGTAGGAGCCCAGGGTCTGGGAAAAGAGGGACCCGGGCAGCAGAGCAGCCAGAGCAGACTTGATGGATGGAGGTGGGTGGGTGATAGACAGAGGTTTATGGGCTATGTCCCCGCCAGGACAACAGCCTAAGGTGAAGGCTTTTGGGGAGAGTGTTTATTCTTTTGTTTAATCATTGGATTCAACAAGCATTGAGTATGTCCTATACACAGGACATTTTTCTTGGTCTTGGGGACAGACTGCGCAAAATGGACATAGCTCTTGCTTTCATGGAACTTGTGGTTGTTGGGAGGAAGGAGAAAAGAAATCTAATAATCGCTGCAGTGACAATGTGACCAACGCAGAGATGAGCGCTTTGAAGGCAAGGAACCGTGCTGCCAGGGGAACTGCTGTCTTCTCCGCTGGAGGAGCAACAGTGAGGTGGGGGCTGGGAGGGAGGTGGCCCAGTGCGCCCAGGTCTTGCAGCCCTCTAAGAGCCTGAGTTGTATTCAAGAGCCCTGGAGGAATTCTAGGAGGGGAGTGGCCTGCTCTATTCCAGAGCTGTGCATGCTGCAACTGCATACCAATCACCTGGGAGTTTTGTTGAAATGCAGTTTCTAGCACAGGGGATTTTTTAGAGAAGTGAAACTATTTTGCATAATACTATAATGCTGGATATAAGTCATTATACATTTTTCAGACTCGTAGAGTGGACACCACCAAAAGTGAACCCTGAACTCTGGACTTTGGGTAATAATGATGTCAGCACAGGCTCACGGATGGAGATAAATCCCCCCACCTGTGCAGAATGTCGAAGGGAGGGAAGGCCATGAACCTCTCCGGACAGTGTCCATGGGAATCCTTTCTACTTTCCACCCAGTTTTGATAGGAACCCAAAACTGCTCCCAAAAGCAAAACCCACTTTCAATTTTAAAAAAGTTTTAAATGTTCTTTCAGCTTAGAGGGATCTGGGATGGGGCTGAGGTTCTGGATCTCTAAGAACTCAGCGGATACTGATGGTACTGGGCCACACATCTGTAGTCTGAGAAATGAGTTTGTAAATGACATTTAAAAAAAAACCCTATTGTGCAAGACCTATCAGGAGACTGTTTCAGCAGCTGACCGTTTCCGATGATGGCTTCGGTGCATTTGTAGAGTCCGAGGGAACTGGATGGGTTGAGATGGGTAAGACAGAAGTGCCAAGGCTTTGGTGTGAGCTGTCTGCGGACTGTCGAAGGTGAGACTAGGGGAGCATAATGGAGCAGGAGTGTGGAGGGCCTTGTTGAAGGCCAAGGCGTGAGCCTCACTGGGCCTTCGTTTCCTGCCCTGGTCTGGAAACTACACCACAGAAGCTATGTCCCCCTCGGCTCCTCCTCAGCCATTGATGCCCACAGCAGTTGGGTCTTTCTGCATGGAGAGGGACCCAGTCAGGCTCGTGTCCACCTCCAGGCTGTCTCCAGAGGTGGAAACTTCTGAGAGTGGGCTCCAGAAACTGGCCGCTCTGTGGCAGTGGCGTAGGGGGGCAGCCTTTCCTGCAGAGACGGGCTTCTTCAAGGTCAGCTCCAACACGTGCAGGAGTGGGCTAGCAGTGCAGGGAAAGCACTCACCTGGAAGCCCAGGCATTGGGAACACTGGGCAAGCTAAAGACAGCACCCCTACTAATGGGACACCCCACACCCCAGAATGTCAGAATGCTTCTGGCCAACACATCCCTTGGGCAATGGCTTTGACCATCACAACCCTGAAAACAACTGTTCAAGTCCACGAGGACTTTTAGGATGTAAATACTACTTAGAGAAAGGAGAAAGGAAAAAAAAAAAAGCAAGGATCAGATTTGGAGAGAAATCAAAGCAATGTAAAAATTGTGCCAATCTTCAGTTGCCAGCTGCCAGGTGCACCTTGTCTTCCTTGAGCTGCTGGCACACAGGCCACGGTGCTATGCCCGCATTTTCATAGGCCCCAAAAGCAACCTTGTACCCACTACTCACTCCCCATGCCCCCTCACCTCATCTCCTGGGAACCGTGAAGGTACTTTCTGTCTCGGAACTTGCTTATCTGGGTATTTTTTGTAAATGGCGTCACACACTACATGGAGTTTAGTGTCTGGAGTGTTAACGTTACATCTTCAAAGTTTTTCCCTGTAGTGGCATAGCAGGATCTCGGCTATCAGAACCTCATTCATTTCTATAGCTAACAATATTCCATTACAGACTGAGTTTGTGAGCAGCTCAGTGCTTGTCTAGAGTGAATGGTCTAGGTTTTGGCCCATAGCTTCCTCTCTCGACGGGTTAGCAGTCAGGATTTGATCGTTCAGGGCAAGAAGGTGGCAAAGGGACCGAGGAAGGCAAGTGCTGGGAGCTCACACTGTTGAGTGTCCCCAGCATGCCGCGCAGGCAGTTCACACACCCTCAGTAGGAAAGCTCAGCAGAGCTGCCTTCTACTTCTGCCTTCTCTCCTCCCCTCCTCTCGCAGCCTCTGTCCCTGACTGTCACTGCGTACAAGTGGCTCAGGCACCCCATGCTATGGGTGGGAACTCAGCTCAGAGCATGGGTCCAGCAGGTACCATGGCTCCTTCCTGGGTGTGGTTCAACAATGTGGGCTACTGTACCAGGGAGAACGGCACAGTGTCACGCAGTGAACGAAGCACCGTGCAGCTGGTGCTCTGTGCTCACTGGGATAATCAGGTGAAGCAGGGAAGGCATTACGCCCCTCTTTGCAGAAATGGTGCCTGACGCCCAAAGAAATGATCAGCTTGTTCAAGGTTATGACTCAAATCCACAGCGATGGAGCCAGACCTCATCTCTCAACACCTAGCCATGTATCCAGCTAGTATTTAACTAAGTACTTCCTCGACCAGGCCTTGCTCTAGACACTGAAAATATGGCAGTGGACCAAACAAGCAAATCCCTGCCCCGTAGGAAATTACATATTATATATAATTATATATTATATATAATATGTATTATATTACATATTATTATATAATTGTATAAATTACATATTATATAATTATATAATACATAACATATATAATATGTAATACTGATATATATATCAGTATTCACCCCACACATAAATAGGTACCTGCTGGACACAAGCTTGAGGCAAGGAATCAGGGCTCAAGAGGAAGGATTAGTGGAATCAGACAGGAGGATATGGTTTAGGGGCAGTCCGAGGAGGCTTCTGGGACCAGGGACACGGGCCCAGCCCTCAGCCAGCTGTGAGGACATCTAAAGTAGGCGCCGCCAGCTCTATAGTCCCAGGGACTGTGAGGAGTTTTACATGCAGACTCTCTCTTGAATCCTCACGCACGCTCTGGTGGCACTGCAATGCTCGTTTGTAAAATGGCTTGAACATAATAAGCTCAGAAATTCTGCGAGGTTTAGGCCGAGGTTTCAGTCACCTGACTTCCCTCCAGAGTCACTGACGAAGACCAGAGCCCCCAGGAGCGTCCGAACTGTTTTTCCATTACTCTGCATATAGCAGGGTCCCTGAGATGGGAGCCGGGTTCCTGTGGGAATTTCCAAATTGCCCGAGAGATTTTTGGTTCCTCTTTTGAGTCTGGTTCTTCCTCAGCAGCAGTGTCTGGTGACAGGAGGAGCTCAGATGGGAATGTCGAGCAGCTCATTGATGGTGTGCCATGACCTTTAGAGCGACTCCCACGCTTCCCCTCAGATGGCTGGACAAAAACTCCTTGGGAAACGCTATCGAAATCAGATGGCTCCACTTGCAGTTATGATTTCTCTTTTGCTCATGTCGTTACATCTCAAAAGCAGATTTGCCTTGGGTGGGAACAAGCAATGTGCGGAGAGGAGCCTCTGATGAGTGGACTGCTGTGTGCCACGGTGTCTGTTTGGCCCATAGCAAGACCAGTTCACTATATCAAGTGACCCTGGAGTGAGAGAAAAAGAAAGTAGAGGTAGGAGTTGGGGCAGGCAGATGGGAAGAGAAAAAAGGAAACTCTTACAGAAGTCCTGCCTGGGACGTTTCTATTTATATCATCTAATTGAATTTAATTCAGAGGGATCTTGAGGAATAGGCATCGTAGCCATTTTAGAGATGAGGAAACAAATTAATCAGCAAGTTCCTGGGCTGGGACTAGAGCCCACCCCACCAGACCAGCTGACATAGTCCATTTTGTCTCCCTTGTGTCCCTAAGAGTAACCAGGTTGTAGCTTGACTTTTAGCTATTATAGCTCCACTCCAGAATATGCTCCTTCTGTGTTTATCTTTTCATTTGTTCTCCCTTTCAGTTACATCCCTTAAAGCAGGGCCCGGTGGTGTTTGGTGTCATTGCTTGAAGCGGTGCCTAGGACCGGGCTGGCCTAGCCCTCACTGCTATGCAAATACTTGTGATCCTAACACCCTCTTCTTAACACCCTCTTCTTTTTATTTAATTTTAAAAATTAAAAAAACGAACAAAACAACAATGAAGACAAAATCAAAACAATACAAAAAACAACAAAAACGATACATGACCTCAAAACAAAATGATAGGAATTAACAATGATTGCTACATTACATACTGTTATCTTCAACGAAGTTGCTCAGTCCACCAGACATAAGAGTGTAAGATTAGGGCTGGGGATATAGCTCAGCGGCACAAATGCCTGCCTGGCAAGCACAAGGTCCTGAGTTCAATTCCCGGTACCAAAAAAAAAAAAAGAATGTAAGATTGATCAAACAATCAAAGATAGTAACAAGGGCCGGGGGTATAGTTCAGTGGTACAAGTGCCTGCCTGGCAAACTCCAGGTCCTGAGTTAGATTCCCGGTACCAAAGAAAAAAACAACAACAAAGACAGTAACAAGTAATAATAATAATAATAATTAAAAAATTGGAAATGATGCAGAGCTTCACCATACAAGATGGTAGTTCAACAATGGTTCTTATACTGCGTATTGTTTTCAGATCAGTCATGCTGATTACCAAATTCAAGCATGCAAAATTGGTCAAGAAAAAAGAAAACTTTAAGCATTGACTGTTCCTTTCAATAAACCACAGATATCAGCAATACATTTATTCCAGCTATCCTTATATATGCATATAAATTTTGTTTTTCATTAAAAAAACCGAAGATAACAAAAACAAATACATAAACAAAACAGCCTAGAGAACAATAAAAATGATACAGAATTTCAAAACATTAACACCATCTTCTTAACATGGCCAGTCTGACAGAGGCCTGAGACTGGCTGGTGGGGGAAATGTGCTAGTGCCTCATGGTCCTGCCTTCCAAGAAAAGCCACAGGCAAGGGAGGCAGCTTGACAGCTCCAGGCAGGGGCAGCTAGTCAGGAGGGCTTGGGCCTCAGAGGGACGTTGCTTTTAGGTCCTACACAGTGTGGGAAGAGTGACCAGACCTTCAGAACCAAAAATCACAGATATAGTCTGGAAAGGAGTTGTGTGCTGCTGGTGAGTGCGGGAAGCTAACATGGAGATGGTGTTGGGATGCGGAGATGTTAGTATTTCCAGGACCTAGTGATGAGAGAATGGGCAGGCTGAGTAAAATGGAATACTCAGCAAATCCAGGCTGCTGAGTAACTGTGGATCTCCAGAGCCAGGAGGTAAAGACAGGATAGAGGAGCCACTTCGGGTCGCTGATAACCTTAGAAAAAGTGCAGAGGTGTAACCGCGGCCTGGTCTGGTGGAGGTGAGAAGAGTCATTGCCGCCTGAAGCTGTAGAGTGAACCCAGGACTGAAAAGAAAAAAATTCTTTCTCAAAGCAAAAGAGCGCTATGGCAGGGCCGGGAGGGGCAGGGCAATGATGGCTCTTTTATTGTGGAACTGCAGCCTAGAACTGGGGAGAACAGAAAACAAAAACAGCATGGCCCTAAGAGCCTGGGCCAGAAAGAAACAGATGTGTAAACTGGGGAAGTTGCCTTGGCTTAGCGCCTTCACCTGTAAGACAAAGCCACCAGAATGCACGCTCTTGGAAGTCCCTTGCTTCTCAGGCGCGTGACCAGGAACAGACAGGAAGGAGCCTCAGCAAGGGTGTTTTCTACCCACAGTACCAGAGTTTCTAGAAAATGGGACGGCACTGTTCCAGGAAGCAATGTTACTCTGCCTATAACGAGTACATTTTGAAATAGATAATGCAAGTAGGGTTGCTCCTCATTACTGAAGTAGTTATGCTCTGTGAAGATGCTCACTCAGTGAGTATTGAACCTTTGCTCCCGGGGCCATGCAGACAGGCTCCTGTGAGCTTCCAGGAACAGCTTCATTATCACTGAGAGCTCATAGCCCTGGTTCATACGTGATTCTGCTGAGGGACAGTGTTGAGGAATAGTGCTAATTCTTCAACACTGGCTGTGTGGTCGACGACTCAGAACTGAAGGAAGCTTATCCAACACGTATTTTTCTCTCTAAGGCACAGCAGTCTTGTGAGATGGATCCACGGATAATGAGGACTGATTATATCGCCTGATTAACATATGGCCCTCTGTTTTCTTCTTGCTGTTTTCCATCTTCCTTTTCCGTTCTTCCCCCAAAGGCACAACCTGCCCTTTCCAGCTTCCTGAGCCTCTCAGTTACTTCCTCCGTGAAGTCGTATAATGCGAGAGGGACTCATGAAAGGTCACCTGTTCCCTTCCACAGAGTGACACTGAAGACAAAGCAGGGTGTGGCAGACGCTGTGCAGTGACACAGCTAGCCTACATACGGCTTCTAGCCAGACGGAGGACTGGACCCTCCCCCACTGCTCCTCCGGGATCCTGATCAGGGCTGACTTCCATCTAGGCTGGTGTTCTGTTATGTGAAACAGTAGAAAGTAGCAGGACTGAGGATTCCCTGGTTTCAGAGACGGCTCCTATGCATCCTTACTCCTGCAGGCCACTGCAGAAGCCCTCAGAAAAAGTACAGGTCAGGTTACGGGGTACCGTAGTGATTTTAAACTAAGTTCATTTTTGCCCAATTTATTTACTTTTCTAAACAGTGCATTTTGAAAAACATTCAAAAGCTTGGGTGGTACAACATCTACAGAAAACGGGATGGCAGTTCCTCTAGAAACTAAAAATAAAGCTGCGTATGGTAGCCCATGCCTGTGATCCCAACACTCTAGGAGCCTGAGGCAGGAGGATCACAAATTCGAGCCCAGCCTGGGTAACTTAGTGACTTAGTGAGACCCTGTCTCAAAATTTAAAAACAAAGGGAGGGGGTTGGGGATGTAGCACAGTGTGAAGGCCTTGGGCCGGATTCCTGGTACAGCAAACAAGCAAACAAAACCCTAAAAATAGAACTGCCATATGACCCAGCAAGTCTGGGGCTCCACATCCAGAGGAATTGAAATCAGGTTCTTGAAGAGGTATTTGCACACTCATATTCACAGCAGCTGCATACACACCAAATAGCAAAGTCAGGAAGAGCCCAAATGTCCATCAGCAGAGGAGTGGGTCGGCCCAGGGAGACACTGCTCATTTCTTTTATTGTTATGTCACCTTTTTCTTTCTTTAAAAAGGAAGAAAATCATGTCACGTGATAAAATATCATGATAAGTGAAATGAACCCATTACAAAAAGATAGTCTATCATACTACTTATAGCAGGTATCTGAAGTAGCTAAATTCATAGGAAAAATAGTGCACGGGTAGCCACCAGGGACTGGGGGGAAGGGAGAAAGGGAGCCGTCCCGTGGAACAGAGTTTGGCATCTGCAAGGTCTGGAAATCCGTTTCCCAACAATGTGAATACATTTAACGCCACTTAAAATGGCCAAGATGGTAAATTTTATGTTATGTGGTTTGTATAACCACACAAATAATAAAGGGGGGAAAAAAATCAAGCCGGATTCTCTCATCACGCTTCGGCCCTAGGCACAACACCCCATGTCCTGTGGCTGCCTGCGCCTGCGGGAATCTATATTTAATAAAAACGAGCTCTTGTTCTGTTTGCCTCTCCTCAGGCAGGCAGGTGACCAAGGCAGTGAGAGAAGCGGTGACGCTGTCCTGTGAGTACAACATCTCCGTGACTGAGCTGGACAGAGCTCGAGTTTACTGGCAAAAAGATAAAGAAATGGTGCTGAGCATCGTAGCTGGGAGGATAGACGTGTGGAGTGAGTACAAAAACAGGACCATCCTGGACATCGCTAATAAGCTTTCCCTGGTGATCCTGACCCTGCGCCTGTCAGACAGAGGCACGTACTCCTGCGTCGTCCAAAAACCTGAGAAGGGGATGTTCAAACTGCACCACCTGTCTTCAGTCACGCTCGCCATCAAAGGTGGGTGGGATTTTCTGGTTGCCTCAAGGCTGCTCCATTCTGAACACCCTCAAAAGATGCTCTGTTGATTTCAGTGGACATTTTACCGAAGAGGAATGTGTCTCCCTTCATTTCTTAGGGTTGAGGCTCCAGTTTTTCAGTAAGCCCTAACTGATTCCTTAAGGTGGAAATATCTGTTAATGTGCATTTCTTAGACATTGACAGTGCAAATTCGTGACCATCATCCTGGTACTGAAGGACCTGGGATGCCTTCTGAGTGAGAAGGAGGACGTCTTTGATTTGGTGTAGCTGTACCACTCATGGCACTTGAGCCCGTGAAAGCACTTTGGAAATATTGAAGAGCAAGGCAGGCATACATATTTTTCAAGTAGTATTTGAATATCTATAGCTCTTTTACTATTATATTCTAATATTTGTATGTGGCTGTTTACTTCTTGCATATTTGAAGCTCTCACCTAAAATCTCCTGCAAAATTAGCTGTTAGAGAATTGGAGGAACGAGTCATACCTGTCACAAGGAAAAAGACAAATTCCCAAATCACAGCCCTGTTCCTACATCAGTGGTGAAGGGCAGGCCTTTCTCAGCTGGGACAGGCAGCAGGCATTCTTAACAAAGGCAGGTGACAGTCCCAGAGCTGATGGCTGGAGCCTGGAGCCCTTGCTGAGGAATGGTAGTCTTGGGCCATTTTCTCACCCCTGAAAGCCAACGTGCTGCTTCTTCCTGGGCACTTGAGGTTTTAATGAAAACAACCTTATACTTAGTAAAACCTAATGATCCGTCTTTGAAATAAATAATTTCGGCAGATTCATAGTGAATCCCATGCTGTTTTTCCTTGCTTTAGTCATCAGCAATGAATCTTATGGTCGCAGATCACAGGAAAGCTTGCAGGTACACCAGAGTACGTGGAACTCTTTCCCCTTGCTGTCTGTATTCTCGGCTCGTGGTCAGAGCAGATTTATTATAGGATGGCATGACTTACATGCTAAGAAGCCATCCTTTTCCAAAATTCTGACCATGTCAGATGAGCAACATGAAAGTGGTTAAACTGGCCCAAGATCACAAAGAATAACTGGGTTTATGAGCTCTCCCAGCCCCACACTTCTGAGTAGAAGGCTAAGCCCGAGGCACCTAAGTATGGGGAATCAAATCCCCACGTTCACTCTGAGAAGTGAAGATTTTAAGCCAAAGAGTAAATGAGGAAGAGGTTATGGGAGGTTTCTTTTTTGTTTTATAAGTTTTATCATTTCCCTCCTATGCTTTATAGGTTTTTATACCTCACTGGGGGGTCAAATATACGCACGAAAGAGTGCCCCAGCTGTCTTGGAGAAGGGCTAGGAAGTCCCCTCTGTTTCAGCCACATCAGAGGAGCAAGCCGTAAAGGTTAGCGGTTGAGACTACAGGCTCAGGATATCACAGCTGGACAGGTTTATCTGGTAAAAGCCTACTTTGTCAGAAGCAAGGGGATGCTAAACATTTAAGGTAGTAGTTACTGCAGGTCTAGGGAAAGAAGGACAGGACAGGTGAGACCCCAGGGTAGAACTACGGAAGTTCCTGTCGGTGTTCCTGTTCTCAGGAACACTTTGGATGACTCCCAAAGGGCTCATTACAGTTTACTAAATAAATACATACACTACAAGAGAACCACTGAGCACTTCAAAAAGCAGGAAGAAAGGAAGGAAAGGAGAAGAAGACATTCTCTGATGTCAAAAAACCCGAGTGCAAATCCCAGTTCTGCCATTTAACAGCTATGACTTTTCTCAGCCTCAATTTGATTACTTATAAAACAAGTTGTTTTAGGTTAAATCCTATGAAATTAAAGATAATCAACATTTTCAGTGGTGCACACTTACAATCCCCGATATCAGGGAGGCTGAGGCAGGAAGATCTCAAGTTAAAGACAAGCCTGGGCAATTTAGACCCAAAATAAAAATAAAAAAGGCTGGGTATGTAGCTCAGTGGTAGAGCGCCCCTGGATCTAGTCCCTACCACCAAAACCAAACAAAAACAAAAACCCCTAGATAGTTTGCCTTTTTATTTTTTAAAAGACAACATCACACTACATTGCCCTTGAGCTCACTTGGGCTCAAGTGATTCTCCTGCGTCGGCCGATAGACATGCGCCATTGTACCCAGCTTAATATCTGACCTTTTTAAAAATCTAAATCCCACCTCATAGGGTTATTGTAAAGATGGAATAAGGGGGCTGGGGATTTAGCTCAGTGGCACAGTGCCTGCCTAGCAAGCGCAAGGTCGTGAGTTCAATTCCTGGTACTGGAAAAACAAGATAAAACAAAACAAAAAAAAGTAAAGAGGGAATAAGATAATGTCACGACTAAAAAGAGCCCATAAATGTTATTTTTCTCTTCACCTCTTAAAATCACAAGTGCTGTGTTAGTACTTATTCACATGAACCTACTTTTCCTTTCTCTAAATGCCCTCTAATCTCAATGAAAAGTGAAAAATTGATATAATCAATTCAAATCAAAGTCTTTAGATTATATATAACTATTAATAATTTATGTGGAATTGCAAATTAACCTTACTTTATTAT
>NW_004955427.1:19222319-19246174 GCF_000276665.1 Chinchilla lanigera | reverse complement strand
GGTAATCTGAACAACTACTTGGAAGATAATAATATGCAATATAACGACCATTGTTGATTTCCTAGCATCTTGTTTTGAAATGCTGTATTGCTTTTAATGTTTTTTTAAATTTTTATTCTCTTTAAAATAAAAAAATCTGTAAAAAAATTAAAAATATATAAACCCATACACACAGATTTGTAACCAGATGTAATTATATGTTTGTTTTTTCTCTAGCTGACTTCCCTACTCCTAGTATCACGGACCTGGGAAATATATCTACAGACATTAAAATGATACTATGCTCAACTTCTGGAGGCTTTCCTAAGCCTCTCCTCTCCTGGTTGGAAAATGGAGAAGAGATAAATACTGCCCACCCAACGGTTTCCCAGGACCCCCAGACAGAGCTATTTGCCGTAAGCAGTGAACTGCATTTCAACATGACGAGCAACCACATCTTCAAGTGTCTTGTCAAGTACGGAGACAAAACAGTGTCAGAGACATTCATCTGGCAGAAACGTAAGCAACGCCACCCCTGGGACTTTCCACTCCATAGAATCTAGAAAGAAAATCACTCAGTCAGATCCGTCCTGGGATTGAATTTACTGACTTTGAAATTTTTTTTTTTTTTTTTTCTTTTTGAGACAGGGTCTCGCTATGCAGTTCAGGCTGGACTTGAGCTCACTTTGTAGCTCAGACTGGTCTCGAACTTGCAAGGATCCTCCTGCCTCAGCCTCCTGATTGCTGGGATTACAGGCATGTGCCACCACGCCCAGCTTGATTGAACATTTATAGTCATGTTAGGCATTCAAAATGTGCTGTCATGACCAAGGTCAGTGGACAAGGTGTGATGATAATGTTGCTGGGCTAATTTTCTTTTCTTTTCAAATGTTTTAAAATTTATATACCTAGCAACTGCTGTCCATCAAGTAGTCATCTTGGCAACTCCTGTAATCACATTGCTTTTTAGTGAAAGTAATAATACTTGTCCTGTATAATTCCCTTGGCCCTCTGGCACTTTCTTCTAGTGGGCCCAACTCCTGCAGTGCCACGGTATCAAACCTTTGTCTTCTATCAGTGAATGTGCTTTTTATTTATTTATTTTTTTTATAGTCTTTTTTATTTTTTTAGAGGGTTTCACTATGTAGTCCAGGCTGGCCTTGAATTCTGAAGTGATCCTCCTGCCTCAGCCTCCCAAGTGCTGAGGATTACAGGTGTGCGCCACCATGCTTTTTAAAAACTACAGTTCAGCCAGGCATAATGGCACAGGTCTAGAATCCCAGCACTCTGGGAGGCTGAAGCAGGAGGATCACAAGTTTAAACCCAGCCTAGGCAACTTGAAAATTTAGCAATTTAGAGAGACCCTGTCACGAAAGTAAAAATAAAGTAAAAGGCTAGGGATCTCGCTCAGTGTGAAAGCCCTGGGTTCAATCCCCAATACTTAAAACAAAAGTCTTGGGGCTGGGGATTTAGCTCAGTGGCACAGCGCCTGCCTAGCAAGCATGAGGTTGTGAGTTTGATTCCCGGTACTGAAACAAAACAAAACAAAACAAAAAACAAAAGTCTGATAAAGCAAGTGAGTGATACACTCTTTGAAAATAATACTTGAGGGAAAAAAAAAAAGATTGCCAGGCATGGTGGCACATGCCTGTAATCCCAGCACTTGGGAGGCTGAGGCAGAAGAATTACTGTAAGTGTGAGTCTAGGCTAGGCTACAAAGTGAATTCAAAGCCAACCTGAACTGTATAGTGAGACCCTGTCTAAAAAAAAAAAGAAAGAAAGATAGAAAGAAATTAAGAAAGAAAGAAATAAAAAGAAAAAACAGGAAAGAAAACAAAGAAAAGAAAAGAGGTCAGTTTTGAGCCAAGAGTTCAACTTGTAGGATTTTCTTTCCTCAAGAGGTAAAATTATCTGAATATAAAATATGGAGAAAAAAACGTGGTTAGGTTATCACAGGAGAATTCAAATACTTGAAATACGTGGCTGACTGTACAGGGGACCAGCAGGATGCCCCTCAACCCAGCTCCCAAAGATATATTTTATGTATGTGCATAATAAACAATGCATTTGAGTGTGATATTCAGTGGTATGTTAGCATATGGTATAATTTACGGTGTGGCATATGTCTTCCTTTTTTCTTTGTCATTGAGGAGCTATTTTAGCCACTCCATTCTCATTTATTGACAGCTCTTTCAGTCCTGAGATGGATTTTTAAACTATTTTGCTCAATGGATAATGAGATAAAATTTTCTGGGAAAATTAGTTCCAACATAAACCCAGTGCAGCACGGTATTATTATACCCTAAACTTATCTCTCTCGATAATCACTTATGTATTCTAAAACATTTATAAAAGTGAGGTTTGACTCAAATAGTAAAATAAAACCAGTTTATTAATTCAGGGCTTATTTTTGCCCTATAAATATATCATCATTTAACCAGTTTTAGAATATTCCAGAGGTGAATCAGTGAAGCAAATCATATTTTAGTTGGGCCTTGTGTTTGGAATGCAAGCATGCATAATGCTCTTAGGCAAGGGTCACCAAGATTTTTGTAAGAAGAGCCACACAGTGAGTATTTTAGACTGCGTGGTTCAGTCTCTGCCACCACGTCGCACTTCTGCTACCGCACAGCAAAAGCAGCCATGGACAAGACATGAATGAAGGACACGGCTGTGTCCCAGTAAACTTTGTTCTAATAACAGGCGGAACCCCAGGTGTAGCCCAGGCACTGCTGTTAACCAGCTTACGGGTTCTGTCTTTGTGGCTGGAGAGTTTGAGAGTGTAAGTATTTGGGATCGCAGGCATCCTTAGAGCAAGAGTCAAAAGCAAATAGCCCATCTGTGGGTGCTGAGGGCTGACAGTACAAAGAAACATTCTCTGGGTACGAAGTTCACAGAAATGTTAGAGATCACAGTATTGGCTATATCAACGCCTGATATGGGAAAAACCCAAATCACTGAACAGACTGGGTATATGGTTCTTTTAGTCTAGGCATGATGAATCTGTTAGCCCTTGATAAACTGGAAGGAGGTAAGTCAGGCAGCCCCCTCCTGACCTCTAGTGTGAGTCCTTCCACACAGGGCCCCTCACAGCTGTGCACTTTGGACCCTGGGTCTGACCCCGGGGTGTGTTACGAGGTTTCTCAAAGGCAGAGGCAGTTGGCTGTACCTGGCTCCTTTTCCCCTTCACACACACATTGCTTCTCTAGGCTGGCTGAGGCTTTGGAGTGGGTGGGAAGTGTTTTTGAAAGGAAGCCAGGAGTAAGCCGGAGCCTATGAAACTTCTGTGCCTCCAGGACACCTCTAAGGGCTCCTCTGTTACTTTATATGCCATTCTGGCCTGCAGTGGCCAGCTCTGGGAATCACTTGATGTCTCCTTGAAACCTGGTATTTTAGGAAAAAGGAGAAGGCAGCTTTTCCTACTTTGTCTGTGGCAAGCATCTTGGTGCAGAGATGCATTTTTGGATAATGACTGTAATAGCAATGTGTAGGAATTATTATAGCCCAGGACAACTGATACAAAGCGGGCAACTAGGAGGCTACTAGGCAGGAGATGAGAAAAATCCAAACTGAGGCAGCTGTTCCAAAAGATTTGTGAAAAGCAAATAGTGTCAGAGATATTCTGAACATAGCGAGAACATGGGAGCTGACTGGGCAACGAGAACAAAGAAAGTCTGTCTCTTTTATTTGGGTGATTAGCAGTGATGTCATCTGTTGCCATGGGTGAATGCAGCTGGTAGCTGTGCTTTGGAAAGAATGTGGTGAGTTCAGTTCAATCAGGTGGAGAACCTGGCCCCCAGCCATGTAGTCAGCAGCTGCAGCTACAAAATCCAGTGCCAGAAATGAGATCACAAATATTATATTCAGATTCAGAAATCTGATGGCTTTTTAGGCCTTGGGTATGGATAAGATCACCTGGGAGGACTGGGCCACAGACAGGACATGAGACCTACAATATTTAAAGGACAAGAAAAAAAAGAAAAGCCTACAAAGAAAATTGAGGGCAAAAAGCTGAACCAGAAGGATCGGGTGTCGTAGAAGTTAGCGGAAGAGGAGTCTGTGGGTCAGTGGCCGATGAGAAGTCCAATAAGCTAAAGATCAAAGTTTACCCACAAGCCTTGGTACCCGGAAAAGCGAAAACTAGTGAGTCAGCAAATGTTTAAAGTGTATTTGTAAGTCATTCCAGAGAAACCAGAAAAGGATGAGCTGCTAAAATATCTTTCAGTTTCTATCCTGCCCTCTCTGCAGAGCTTGTGGCTCACTCAAAGGGGCTCAAAAATAAATGTTGTAGCTGCTGCGCATGATCAGGAGGGAGGGATGGCAGCATCACAAACACAAATCTTTCTTCGCCCACCCACTTCCTTCCTTATGCTCTCTCGTGCTCCCTGTGGAGCCTGGAGAGCTGTCTTCAGGATACCCCACCTAATACCAAGGCACACCCACTGGTACTTTTTGCTGGGCCTCTTTGATCCTGCCAGGAGCTGAAGGGTAGATGGTGAAACAAATGCATCCTTCAAAGGAATGCCAAGTGACTCTGCTAGCTTTATCTGCTATGAAAATGAGTTAGGATGCCAAGAAGCCTTTAAAGTATCTCTCTAGATTCTTTTTTATGCCCTTAGTAAGTGCAAAAGTTCAAATTGTCCTTTTCATATCCAGTATCTCACATTTGAGTATGAGTTGCCCACAGTATGTGTCTCACTGAAAAAAGTATGCAAGAGAAATGCTGGCAGCTGTGTATTAGAGAGCTGACCAGGCAAAGAAGAGAAAAATTCTCTGCAGTTTCATACAGAAGATGCACGGGATGGGAGCCAAGCCGCAGGAAAAGTACTACAGCTCACGTTATTCATTTCTCTCCGTAGCCCAGCCGTCAAACCCTGATACCCCTGATCATGAGTTCCCAGCATGGATGAGTTTCGTGATTTTCATATTTGTGATTTCTGTCCTTGGAGTCGGGGCCCTGGTCTACAAAAGTAAGTCCTACCTTTTTATCCTTGTGATGGCAACTCCTGGAAGCCCAGACCCTATCAGTATGTTTCAGGCTCTCTCAGTTTCAACCTAGTCTCTTCTTAGACTTGCAGCAAATCTCTACAATTTGTCTCAGCAATTTCTGCCCACTCACTGGAGAAACATTTCCTGGTCACCTGAGAGGCGCCTGGCATTCTCCTAGGCACTGGAGTTACTGAAACAAGAAATCACTGCCCCTAAAATGCATTCTAGTTTAATCCTTTTATTTTTCCTTAATCTCCTATCTTCTTAGGGACACCGAGGCTTGCTAACTAGTTTGGAAACATCTCTGATGCCAGGATTCTAATCTTTGATTTGGAGTCTGAGGAAAGGCAGAATGGCAAGAATAGGGAGGCCAGAATCATTTTCCTGGAGGGAGAGGAGACGTACTCTAAGCAGATGAACTATACGGCCACAAATGTTTTCACCAACTCTCAATTCTTCAAAACACACTTTTGGATGAAATATGAGGAGTGGTTGATGAAAAAGATGTCCAGGATATTTTACCCTATGGATTTAAATTTCTGACCTATATATATCCTACTTTTAGTCTCTGTAATTAAGAGAAGAGGACCTGCTAGGCCTGAGCTACAGCTATAACCATCATGAAACTATGGCTGTAATCACCATGTAATCATCAGTTCTTTGTGGAGGAGAAATTAGGTACACAGAACAAAGAAAATGAGAAGGCCGACATCTCTTGACTTCCCTTCAATGGGTGTGCATGCGCACACGCGTGCACACGCACACATATACACACACATACACATACACACACAATAGCAAAGCTCAGGGAAGGTACTAGAGCCCACGCTCAGAGCACTCCATCTCATGGGTAGGACAAAGGAGTAAAGGAGTCTGGGGGACTCGAGGTGTTTCTATTTTTTTTTTTTTTTTTGACTCAAGGTGTTTCTAATATGAACTTTCTATCCCTACCCTCTCTAGTTCAGGGTTCTCATCCTCAGCACTATTACTACTGACATTTTGGGCTAGATAATTTCGGTTTTTTGAGATGAGGTCTCACTATGTAGCCTAGGCTGACTTTGAACTCAGGATTCCACCATCTCAGCCTCCCTACCACTGGGATTGCAGGCATAGGACATGACACCGAGCTTGTTTTAGAGCTACTCTGTGATTTAGAGGATCTTTACCAATTTCCTTGGCCTCTACTCTTGGGGTGTCAGGAGTACCCCCTGCCACAGTGTGGCCACCAAAAAAATATCTCCACATATCACCAACTGGCCCTGGGTGGGTTGGAAATCCCCCCTAGAGGGAGAACCACTGCTTTAAGTCTAACACAGCCCGAAGACTTGCTGAGATTTATGGGCACCATTTAAGGGAAAATCACCTAACAGTTTCATTGTCCATGTTTATCTCCAAGAATGTGCCCCACAATGGAGAGAGAGAAGAAGACGCCAGACGGCAGATGAAGACTGTCTATAGTGAACCTGAGAATCAGCAGGTGAAACAGAATGTTTGAAGGTAGCTTCCTTTAACAATTCTTAACCAATTTTGAACATGTCATCATGTTGATGGTGGGGCACGGTTGTCCTTTCAGTACCGAATCTGAGCTCTTTCACCTGTCACCTCACCTTCTCACAAACTTCCTTGGCATTTCCCTAAACAGATCGGCAGCCTTTTCCCGGCTCCCCATGGGCACTCTGCCTTTGCAACCTCTTTCTTTACTGTGCCATTCAGCCGTCTGGAAATGTTCCTTCTTCTCAGCCAGTTTAAGCTTTCATTATCAACCAAACACTGAAGTAATTTTCCCGGGCTACCTTCTTACTGATCATTCATTTCCTCCCGTGGCTCTGTTGATGGACACAGATTGGGAACATTTTGTACCAACCTAGTAACATCATTTTTGATCTCTCTGCCCCTCACTGGCACACTCATCCTACCAACCAATGACTGTGTCAGATTTCATAAAGAGTTACTCTGTCATGTCACTTCCCACTCAAACAGCTCAGGGGCTACACGAAACGCTTCAAAACTTTTAACCCTCTACATTCCAGCTGATCTCTCCAGTCTGTGGGTCTTTTGTTCTCTCCACTGTTCTTCCTATGACAGTCCCCAGACCCTTCATATGAACAGGCCAGTTACACGAGTGGTATCCAACACTTAGAACTGGTCTTGCTGACTCTACGTGCAATGGAGTAATTACTATCTCAAATGAAACCATTTTAAACATGCAATTAGAAAACATCCTTCTACATGCAATGGAATAATTACAAAACATTATTCTACATGAATAACTACCGTCTCAAAGGAAAGAGTTAACATGGCAGTAGTGCTGGTAACAGTCACACTGCTAACTTCAGTCAACTTAGCGTTCTCCTAAAACCCCCTGGTGTTTTCACATAAAAAAACACGAACACTGCAGTCGGAGACTAACAGCAGGCCCGCGGTAGGTATAACCTCTACAAACAGTCTCACTTGGACTTAGAAGTTTAGGGTAACACCAGCATAAAATGAGAGTCTGCTACATTGCCTTTAAAGGAAAATGAAAAATAACCCCTTTTTTATGTTTTGCAAAATCAGTTTCATCGTAATCTGACAAAGCATGTGATTTTTTTTCTACACCCATTTTTATGGGAGAGAAACCCAAAATGCCTAGAAGTTGAGCAATACGCACAAGGTCACACAGATCAGGAGCCAGCCAGCACTCGGACGGGGCTGCAAGCTCCTGCTCGGTCACTATGACGTGGCAGGGCAGCGCACCTGTACTTTTTACTCCTATCCTGGTTTCATTCCAACATACTTGCTCACTTCTTGGGCTGCCATTTGCAGGATATTCCTCCTCCTTTGTTCTGTGGTTAAGTAGAATTTCCCTGACTTTCCCTCTGTCTTAAAAGCCTTCTCGTGAGCAGGGAATGGTGCACATCTGTAATCCCAACACTCTGAGAGGCCGAGGCAGGAGGATCACAAGGTTGAGCTCAGTTCACATAACTTAACAAGAGTCTGTCTCAAAATAAAAAATGAAAACAAAGGGACTGGGGATGTAGCTCAGCACACTTACCCTAGGTTCAATTCCCAGGACTTCAGGTAAAAAAAGAAAAAGTCTTCTGGTCTATGATGCTTCATAATGAAACCATGAATCATGAGTCACATCTTCTACACGAAGCGCTGTGTGACCGCCTCGTCAAGTTGAAGTAACTCCACCTCTGAACTTCTGTATAGCACAAAACACTATCTGGGTTTATTTTCATGATCCCTGTTTTATATCACTTCCTACACTGTAGGTGTGTAGAAAAGAGCAGGCCTTGCCCCACACAGAGAAGAGAGCTTTGGTGCACGGCATTTTGTTCTTTGGGGATAGTTGGTACATAATGAACATTTGCTTGATAAATATTTCGTGTAGTAAAAATTAGACTAGTTCTAAATTCTGTAAGTCTCCCTTCCTATGCTTCAGCTGGCAAGATTAGTATTTACAGTGTGACTTCAAGTTGGGAATATACTTGGCCTTGAGATTAAAAAATATGTACAATTTTAAAATGCTCTCTCTTGCAAATTTAAGTACTCATTTATTCATTATTTCCTCAGGTCCCACCTGCTTCGTGGGACTGACTGACTTCTTCCAGAAACGTCTGCAGATGACCAGGACGATCCTGCCTGTGCTCTAGGACAAAACTCTTCCCTTCTGTGGCTCTGCAGAAGCAAACTAGTGGGATGCTGTGTGAATAGGACAGTAGTTCTGGTGACCTTGATGACTGGACTTAGACAGGACGATTTCTTCATGTCCAGAAGGGAGAATACTAAGGCCCAGGAAAAGGCCCGTACTGTGAAGGCAAGAGCCAGAACCTAGATTTTCTGGTGCTCTTTCGCTTCTTCAGTGAACTACACAAGATAAACTTGAGAAATAACAAATGGTCCTTTTCATCCCCTGCTATGGTTCGGTTGGAAAGGGAGAGTTTAAATAAATATTCATGGTCTTTGGTTCATATTGGACTGATAACCTCTTTAAACAGCTTGAGGCTAGTCTGGCCTCATTTGTGAAATACTCATGAGAAAGTTCTCATGTAAGATGAGATAGTTTTTTACTGGGTAGTAAGCTATCTTCAGAAATAAGGGATGATTGCCTTCGATGGGGCTTCCTTAGACCTCTTTCGTATTTCTGCATCCTCTAACATGCACAGAGCATCGGAAAAGAAAGAAGTAGCCAACTGCTGTTCCTCTGTTATTCCCCACTGTTTCTCTGAAAAGGCCTTCCATAGCTAGTGAACTAGGAGTGGACCCAACTGAAACCGGGACAATGAGATATTCTCATCTGAAAATGGGTGGTTGACAGGAAGGTTGACAAGTTTCTCAAACGTGGTTGTATTTAAAATGTTTTGTTTTGGTAGCTCTAAGGGGGACAGATTCTGCTCTGCAGCATAAGAAATGTAGGTATACTTTGAAATGGGTCTGCTCAGAACTAAATCACTGAAGAAAACGAAGAACTCAAAGCCAAGAAACAAACACCAAATAACCCAGCAACTACAGTACGGAACTAAGATTCACGATCTTTAGATATGATCAAAAGAACACCTGAAAAAGAATTACAAAGTTAAGTCTAAGGAACAGTGTAGTCATTAAAATAAATTATTACTTATTACATTTGATAAATGTATTCTACCTTTTAAAAGTTGTACTTTATTATTTTGATATTTTTGTGATACAAATAAACTTACTTTTAAAAGCAACTCTCTAGTTCTATAATTTCTAGTTGAAAGATTTAACCTATATGTGACTGTGACTAGGACACTGAATAGATTGTGACTAGGACACTGCCAATTTGTCAGTAATTTATGAATTGAGGAGAAAATGCCTGATGGAATATAGTAATAACATGTAGATCATAGAAGCAATACAATGGTACAGAAGTCTTTGTATCCTTGTAGCTACTAATACTTATTATTATGGAACGCCCAAGTGCGAGAGCATTGAACCTGTTGGAGTGATTGCTTTTTCCCTTTACTCACCCCAACCAACATAGATTCCTGTGACCCCAGAAGATATGGAGGTTTCTCCCCACCAGAAAGCAAGTAGTTCATTCTGCAGTGAACACAAAATGGACTTTCTCTAATCCAACTCAGTTCTGACAGTACCCTCCCAGGACTGGCATTGGCTTTCATGGGTGGAGGGCTGTCCTTTAAGACTGCCCCTGCCTCAGGTGCTAATCACAAGCCCCAGGTTGTTTTACTAGTGCTTCGGACCAATCACTATGAAGCTAGGTTCCTACAAGCCCATCCTTGGATTTGATTAGTTTGCCTGAGTGGCTCAAAGACCTGGTTTATTATAAAGGATATTAACGAAGGGTACCGAGGAGCAGGTGCATAGGGCAAGGCCTGGGGAAGGAGTGGGAAGCTTCTGAGCCCTCCTGCTCTCTCTGCAAAGCCCACTCTCCAGGAAACTCCCTGTTCAGCTATCCAAAAGCTCTCCAAACCCTGCCCTTCTGAGTTTTTATGGAAGATTGATCACGCATGCATGACTGACGAAATCTCTGGCCACTAGCGGTCAACTCAACACTGCTTCATTCCCCTTACCAGAGCCTATTCTCTAACTTTGCTCTGGTCTTTTGGGCGAGCAGCCCCCATCCCGCTGGGGCTGCCAGCCACCACTCAACTCAGCATCCACAGAGACACTGTCACTTCAGAGACCCCAGGGTCTTCAGCAGTTATACGTTAGGGCCAAAGGCCAAATATGTATGTCACAGTACCACACTGTACATAAACAAATTAATAACCACTCTCAAGTGGATACTATTGCTTTTAGCAGATGAGAAAACTGAGACTTCAAGTACAATGGCTTTGCTATGTGTCACATGGCTACTAAATTGCCTGGCTGAGAGGGCCAGAGGCTTGCCATGGTTTTAGGTACTACATTATGCTTGCTCCTGGGGACCATGAGTATTCTTAGAGTAGAAGCAGAGAGACCCAACACCGAAAGAAAACACCAGCAGGTTCTCCTCGACCCCATGTCGTAGCCATCTCCCTTATCCAGGGGCACACGCTCCAACATCTCCGAGTGGATGCCTAGGAAGCACACGTGTGGCACGTCACCCAGAACGCCCACCTTTTTATATACAGGAAGCGCTCTCCGGCTTGTCTGGCACATCCGGCACGTCAATACTCTTGTGTTTCGGGGCCGTGACGCAGTGACGCAAGGGTTACTTGAAGACAGGCACTGTGATCTGAAAGCCAAAAAGGCTCCTCAGTGACCACAGAGCTGGTAGGGTACACGTGTAAATGTGCTGGACACGGGGACAATGGGCCCATGCAGGAGCACAGCTTGAACTCTATCATGTTACTCAGCAAGGCGTACGATTGAGGCTGAAGGTGTAGTTCAGTGGTAAAGCACTTGCCTCGCATGCACAAGGCTCTGGATTCAATCTCCAGTAACACACACACACACACGCGCACACACACACACACACACACGCAGAGGCATATAATTTAAAATGTATGGTTTATTTCTGGAATTTTTCATGTAGTAATTTTGGATCACAGTAATTCAGCTGCAGAAAGCAAAACCGCAGCAACGAGGGGCTGATGCACACTTCTTTCCGTCATCCGTCTCCTCCTCGTGCACGAGCTGCTGAACTCCAGCCTGTTTTCCTTCTGAGGCAGCAAACTCCTGCGTGCAGGGATGGTGTTTTCCCGGCAGCTCCTGCATACTACAGCACCAACATCTTGCAAGTCCGAGTGTGTCACAATGTCTGACCTACTTCCTTTTGGTTCAGTTGGTGTTTTAGTTCAAATGGCAGTCGTCATCTTCGATCCTTGCTAAAACAAGACTAGCACCACTATGCACTTAGGCCCTCACCGCTTCCAGGGCCGGAGCACTCCCAGCTGTTTCCGTGCCTGGTTCTTTCCTCGCCTCCCCGTCATTCCCAGAGAACACTTTCAAAGGACTACATGAGCAAACACAAAACCCATGGAGTTCAACTTTCACCTTTTGGGAAAAGTTTTAGTAACTTTTATAAGATCCAGGGTAAAGATCAATAGACCGATACAGATTTAAGTATGAATTTAAATTTAAGGGTAAGTGAGAGTACAGGAGTCCAATTCTCCATTCAAAAAATAAGTCACTGCCACCACAGGCACCAGCCTTTACGCCTCTCGCAGGCTGATCTAAGAATGTCTTGGCACTGGCATCGGCGGACGCGGCCACACAGCTGCACTCAACTCCCCCGGGTGCTTCAGTTCCAGAACGTTCTCAGTCCTCGCCCTGTTTATCCGGTGAAGGGTTTCTAGGGAGGCTCAGCAGGCTTTCGATTTTCTCAGCATCGTCCTGGGATTGATTTTTCTGTAAATTACTTTCGATCTCCTCAGGCAGGAGTTCAGTGAGTTGCAGTCTGGCTCTCCTGTAATCAAAAAAGTAGAAGTTCTCAGAGACTTAAGGCAGTATTTGTCTTACTGTCCCTGCTTTCATGTGACAGTGGAGGAACAAACACTGCTCCCTGCACTTCAATACAATGACTTTCTTTGTTCTCTAACAGTACCCACGGGCTGCTATTGCTGGGGTCTAACATGTTCCCCCAAAGGCTCACTGGGTTGCAGACTTGGCTGCCAACTGATGGCCTTAGGGAAGTGACTGGGTAACCCCTTACTGAACTCATTGGCTGAAGGGCTTCTTAGGGGGTGGGGCCCAGGCACAGAGCAGGTCCTTAAAGGGTCCTTAGAGGCTTTGAAGGGTATATTCTGCCCCATCACTTCTTGTCTGGCTTGCTCATTCTGCTTCCTAGTGCCACGCTCTTCCCCCTTGATGCTTCTGCCTCAATGGGGGCCTGAAAACGGTGGAGCCAGCTAGCCACGGACCGACACCTCCAAAACCATGAGCCGAAGTAAAGCTTTCTGCCTTTTTTTTTTCTCAGCTATTATGTCACAGGAACAGGAAGTTCATCAAGAGGCAAGCCGATCACAGTTCCCACATTACCAAAATGGGCACGGTTAGGACAGCAGCTCTGATCCCTAAGAGATTCCCACATCCCAGGCCCCAGAGTGCTGGGGAGGGTGGGGGGGGGGAGGAAGTGGACAAGCCCTGTGTAAGTCTCCAAGTTGGGCTGTCCTCCTGCCCCTGAACTGGAGGAATGTGAGCACCCTGCCACTCCACAAATCCTCACCAGACCTTCACACAAACGGGACTAAAGCTGTTAACAGTGGGGATCTGGGAAAAGTCAAGTATATTTATGAAGAGTTAGGATCTAATTTCCAAATAATAATACATCACTTCTTTTTCTAAATCAACTATTAGTACTGTATCTTCCTTTCTTTTAAGTGATTATCAGGGCAACTAACAACTTTATTCTCAATGCAACTCAACCAGATTTGCCCATTTCTTCTTCCAGATCCCTATAACCAGTTTTCTGGACTTCTGCTAAGTAAGGAAATTTTTGAAACTCTGATTTCCTTGTATCATTTTCAAGCAAAGCAGCAGATGTACAGAAGGTACTTAAACATGTATTGAATTAACTCTCCTTAGAAATAACACACACATATACAAACACCACTCCTCTATAAAAGCTGTATCTTTTCAACACTATTTCCTCTTGCCAAAATATCCTTTCATTACTACATGGTGGTACCTCAGTTCACAAATGCTTTTGTTTGTGAACAATTTGGTTCACAAACACAGGTGTTTGGCAAAATTTTTTCTTGTTTGCCAATTCTGCATCAGGTGATGAACATAACTGCAGCCATCTTTTCCAGAATCATAGAACAAATTAAGTTCATGAACCAAGGCACCACCGTAATCAGTTATTGCTTTTACTCATTCTTAAGGTTTTAAATCTCTAAACTACTAATCAACTTTTGTAGGTTTTCTCGCTTCTTTTTTTTTTTTTGTACCAGGAATCGAACTCAGGACCTTGTGCCTGCCAGGCAGGTGCTTGTCCCGTCACTTCTTGTTTATTAGAATATAGTTAGCATCTGTTCATCTATTCCAAAATGTTAAATTCTTCCGTAACATCCTATATCAGAGACAAACGGTCAAATTTTTCCTCTCCTTTCTGACTTCTTTCTCAAAACTTCCTTATCAAAAAAGAAGTTTCTTATGACACCTAGGAAATAAGAAATAAGCTGATGCTCTTGTGCTTTTAATTCTCCATAATATCCAATTTTGCTGGCTTTGAAAATTTTTAGCACTCCACCCTAGAACCCAGATAACTGCATGCTATGACCAGGAAAACAATTATTGGGCATTGCAAATTCTGCCCCAGAGCAGCTGAAAAAAAACAAAGGCTTGAAGTTAAGGAAATTAAGGTCACAGAACTAATTCACAGTCTAGCTGGGAGTTAAGCCCAGTTTTTAAGAATTCACTGGCTCGCTCCAAAATCAATGCTTTTCTCCTACAGCACTTAAAGTCCATGGACAACACAACCACAGGTATTAAGAATTTCCATGTGTGTATATGCACTTAACACAAATAAAGGTTCAAATAAAATCAATGGAAAAAATGATTGCCTGTCTACCCAGTTACCAAAATAGCAGCAGCAGCAGTCTTCACAGGTACCCAGGAAGCTGAACCGTGAGAATCATTTCTATGCAGGGGGTACTAGGTATACTAGCCTGTCACACTGATCTTCCTTAAAATCTGCAGTCTGCAGTGGTCTCATCACCGTTTCCCACCCAGGAAGTGATGAGCTAGAACAGGCAAGAGTTGTCACACTCCTCGGCGGCACCCACTGCACAGACAGCCACTCTGTCCGCTTCATTCCTCTCAGTCTGCAGCAGGAAGCAGAAGATCTGAATGCAGAGACTCAGCATGCTCTGTGCTGTGTGCTGTATGTCATATCCAAGACAGGGTATGATGGTCCGGGTCTAGATGCCCCCCACGGCCACAGGAGGTCCTAGGGGTTTTTCAGAGATGGCTGAATCCAGAGTACGTGATGGTGGATTAAGGGTGTGTGATTACCAAATCATTGGTGTGGCACCGCCCTAACCCTGGTAGTCTGGGTAAGATAAAAGGGACAGAAAGAGGCTTGTCTTCCCTTTGTTGCTTGTGCTGTCTTCCACTGCCACAAACTGTTGCCCTCTGCCATGCCACCCAGCCCTGGAGCCAGCCGACATGGACTGAAACCTCCGCAAACTGTGAGCTAAATAGGCCTTTCCCCTTTAACTCTGAGTGTCCGGTATTATGTCTCAGCAACGAGAAAAGTACCTGAGATACACGCGATGGCACTCTTTTTACGCAAGACAAGTAAAGCTCACTCCTCGGTGTGTGTTCCCTTTCGGTAATTTCCTATGCAGTTAAGAACACAGAACAAGAAAAAAAAAATATGCTACCGAGTACATTTACAGCACTTTAACTTTTAAAAGAGTGTCTCAATAAAGATCCTCATCACATTAAAAATAAAATTAGTGTCTCCTAATTCTCCGTAATTAAATGGATTGAAAGACAGGACGAATTTGAGTAAAAGATTCAGTCCAAAGAGACGTTTCTTGGAACCACGGGCAGTGGAGAGCACGGTCAGGAGGGCGCCAGCGGAGCGCCTGTGGCCAGGGCAGCTGGTCTCCACAGCGCCTTACCACTCTTTCAGCTTCCGTTCGTGCAGGGCCTGCCGGTCCTTCTCCCTCCTCTCCTGAACCGTCTCGCCATAGTACTTCTGAAGCGCCATCAACAGGCTTCCCACGGGAGTGCTGCAGGAAAGCGGAGGGAAAGTCAGGGACCGCGAGCCCTGCGCGCTGTGACTGCGAACATCTGGACTACGCGACACCACACAGCCACCTGTTCACCATCAGACACAGGGCGTTTGACAGAGTGTCTTTGTCAAATAAAAAAGTTATATTAAGGCAACCTCCTTCCTGGACCAAACAACAGAGACAATTATGCAACTTCCTAATGTTCACTAGAATTGAAAAGAAGAAAACCTAGAAATTGGCTCTTTTTAAAAAAATCATGAATGAGACACAAACCAGGGCACGGAGGGAGTGTGTACATTTATGACCAGTTCTAGGAAGCAGGTCTGAGGGAAGTCTTCCCAGAAGTGCCAGTCCTAGTTCACAGTGGTACCGGTCCTCCAGAGGACAGGAAACGCAGAAGGCATGCTCCACTAGGGGACCGATGCTATCGTCTCGGGGGTGGGAAGCTACCAAAACATCCTACAAATCAAGACTTTGCCACAACTGTCTTTGCTACACAGCCAACAGTTACACACTGAGGAACTAATTTAGATGGTAATAATTACAGTGACGGGAGAATTCGTTTCTTGGCCTCTCAGAGAGAAACAGTTTTTGACTTTGGTATAACTTAACTTCCCCGGGTTACCACTTGAGTAATTTCATTTGAAAACAATTTTTGCTAAGTGGAAGGAACTTGTATGTCCGTGCACAGAGTGGATAAAGAAAACATGTATTAGTTGGGCATGGTGGTGGACACCTACAATCAGGAGGCTGACACAGGAGGACGGAAAGTTGGAAACTATCCTGAGCTACACAGCAAGCTGAAAGCCAGCCTGGAGTACACGGGGAGACCTGTCTCAAAACCCAAACAAAGGAATAAGGAAATAAATAAGCACGCGTGTAATACAAACCCGCTTCCTCAGGCAGAGTGGGAGCAGCAGATTTGAAGTGTGTGAAGGAAAGGTTCAGGGAACCGTTGCTGGCTTGAACACAGTTGGGCCCCATGGCAAGGAACGTGGGTGGCCTCCAGGGACAGAGCTCCCAACCTGGTTGACAGCCCGCAAGGAAGCAGGGGCCTCAAACCAGAATCCCATCAAGTGACTCTGTCAACAACCTGAGTGAGCTTGGAAGCAGATTCCGCCCCAAAGCCTCAGGGTCAGAAGCTACCTGATCAGCACCGCGCTTTTGACTTCAAGGAACTCCCAGCACCAAACCCATCTGGACCACCCAGACTTGATCTGCAGTGCTGAGGGGTAATACGCGGGGGTCGCTATAAGCTGCTCAATTCAGGGCGATCTCTTAGACAGCAATATAAAACCAAGATAACCAACACTTAAGCATTACTTGTAAAGGGTGCATAGTGCGGCTCTTCATGTGATATTCTGAAAGCACGACTTCTGTCGTCATTCCTTACAAGGACATTTAACCTAAATGTAATCACGAGCAAATAATTGAAAATAATTGAAGCACATCCTGGGTGTTATTGTAAATGAGTAATTTTGAATATGGAGCCGATTTTAAGAGCATTATACTGAATCAATATTAAATTATTTATTGTGAGTAAAATAAACAACAAGGACAATTGTAAGTAGATTGCCAAAGCTACTGCCATGTAAGAGTAAAGGTCTTTCACAGGCTCTCAGGATTAAATTTGTTCTTTGGAAATGAAAAAAACAAAACAAAAAAATTTTTTTGAAGTACTGGGGGTTGTAGCACTGTGCTATATCCCCAGCCCTTTAGTTTTTATTGAGACAGGGTCTCCTCAAGTTGCCTGGGCTGGGCTCAAATCGGTGACCCTCCTGCCGCAGCCTCACAGAGTGCTGGGGTTACAGGTGTGCACCACACCTGGGGAATGACGTTTTTAATAGGCAAGGTATTAATAAATGTACCAATCTGGAATCAAAACACTTACCCCAACAAGGCTCCAACTATACCACCAGCCAGCAGGCCACGTACACCTAAGCTTATTCTGAAAAGACTTCCCGTGACAGCTATTTGAAAAGAAAAAGGCAGAATTAAGTCATCTTTAAATACCAGAATCCCACTTAAAATTCCTCTTTTGTAACAAGGCAGCTCTCCTAAGTGAGCTTTCTGAACCCAGCATTAACACAGCACCACAGCCTCCTTTGCTGACTCCATAAGGTGCCCATACAGGTAGCTTCCGGCCTACCTGGCGGACTCAAAGGAAGAAATCTCCCTTTCTATAGAACTCTTCTCACCCTGCTTCATTTTTGTCCATTTCCCCTTAAAAATATGCAGTTTCTTTCAGTCTACCCCCTTCATGTCTTCCTTTTACAAGGAAAGCCACACCACCATCACCACGCCAACAAACAACAACAAAAAACAACTTCACTAGACCCAGCCTCGCCCCAGCCTCGCCCGGCTGTACTATTACACTGCAGCTCTCAGGCTGGTCTGCAGCACAGGCTTTGGCCTACAGTGCCACCTGGTGGCTGGACGGGGGATGCACCTCTTCCTTTCCACTGAGACTGCTTATCATTCTCATCCATTTTCCTCTGCGCACTACGCGACCAATGCCATCTTGGGGATAACATTTTTTAAAGAACATTTGAAGCAAAAAGATAACATTCGGGGTATTCTTTAAATATTATATATTCATTCCAAAAATCTTCTAAATTAACAAGAACAAAAATCACCTTTAATCTAATTACTCAGAAAGTCATGCATTGGTGTCTGTTTTAAAAATTTTTTTAGAAAAATGGGAGATGGACATATTAAACTTTATTGTATCTGAACATATTATTACATTTTATATCACTGAACTTTCTCCCATATGAGTCTACTGCATGAATGTAATTTTTATTCAGTATACATTTTTTATTTATGGATGTTATAAAGATTTAATGACAACTCCTGCACCTAAATCTTTATACACTTGATTGTTTCTTTAGAGTAAACTCACTGAAATGGTATTTCTGGCACAAAGGGTATGAACATTTCTACGGCTTCTGACTTAAAATCTCCAGATTGTCATTTAAAAAAAAACTCCATGAAGTTATTTTCCCACTAAAAATATGCAAGTGCATACTTTTAGTTTACCGTTTCTGATTCAATAGGCCAAAAATGATACTTACTATGCTTCTCTGATAGGACAGAAAGGCAGTTGTTCTCCCAGAAGTTTACAAGTTAAGCAGTGCCACTGTGTTTCCTCAAAAATAAGGCCTAGCCAGGGATTTAGCTCAGTGGTACAGCGCCTGCCTGTCAAGCATGAGGTCTTGAGTTTGATTCCCAGTACCCCTCCCCACAAAAAAAGGAAAAGAAAATAAGACCTAGCTGGCAATAATCAGCCTTGAAAACTATAGAGATCAAAAAGCCAGTTATCCCACCCTTGCCTGACCAGCCCTCACTGTTCTCTGGTTTGGTGACTATCTGTAGGCAAGCCCGGCAAGGACAGGCTGGCTGGGGCTGGCATTTTTGATCTCTGGTTTTTGAGGCTGATTATTTCCAGGGAAAGAGAGTACGGATGTGAATTCCAATTAAGGTACTATTTTATATCTATCTATCTGTATATATCTACATCTAACTATCTATCTACCTATCTGGTTTTTTTCTTTTTTTTTTTTTTTTGGTTTTTCTCCGGTACCGGGAACCGAACTCACGACCTTGCACTTGCCAGGCAGGCGCTTTGCCGCTGAGCTAAATCCCCAGCCCCTGGTTTTTTTCTTAACAGTACTAATGATTGAATGCTGGGCTTTGTGCAAGCGAGGCAACTGGTCTGCCACCGAAGCACACCCCAACCAACATCTTCGCCCTTTTCTGAGACAGGGTTTAAGTTGCCCAGCTGGCCTTGTACCTGCAATCCTCCTGCCCGTCTTCTGTGCAGCTGGGATCATAGGCATACACCACCAGGCCTGGCTATTAGGGTTTTTATTGATTACCTGCACACATGACACTTAATGTGTACATTCAATGTCTTCTGTAGTATTTAGAACATAGATAAGTTAAAACTTTTTGAGGCTAAGCCTAATAATTTCCTATATAGCTTAATTTTTGGTTTGAAAAACAGATATGTAATGTACATATATACACACATTTAATATCTTTCCACTCAGAAATCTGATACACAATTTATATTTTTCTACTTGTATCTTGTAGATTTTTTTTAAACACAAGCACTTTGATTAGTCTTAATTTATTTTGTCATATTGGACATGGTTATAATTTTCTAAGCAGTTAATAAGTGTTTCAGTCTGTAATTATTCTTGTTTTGTTCCTGATCTTTGAAGTCTTTAGGGGTATTCTGTCAATACCCCCCTTGTTCTAATCAATGTAATTTCACATGCATGTGAGCTTCTGGCAGTTGTAAGATCCTCTCATTGTTTATGAAAATGCTTTGCTCATGGGGTCAGCATTTTAGATAGGCTTTAGACACTGTATCAAGTTCTTTTTTTAAAAAAATCTATAGTTCCCACTTGAACTGCCTTCAATTTTTAAAGTAGGACAATACTGAGTTAACTGTAAACTGTTTCCCTATTTTTACTATTCTTTTATAACTTGTAATTTTCTTCATAGAAGTACATTTACTAAATTTATTTATGTTCATCCTTATTACTCTTACAGAAGTAACTATTTTTCAAAGAATTTCTGGGATATAAAAAGGCTATTTCTCTATTTATACTTTTCTGATTAGTATTAATAAATTTTCAAGCAACCTTTTAAAATAGTCTCTGTAAATACAATTTTGTTTATTCTGAAGTGGTGCTTTCCCCCTCCTGCGTCAATGCAATTTTAGCGTTTTTTATGCCACGAAGTTGATTTAAATGTAGAACTCGGGGGGCTGGGGATTTAGCTCAGCGGCACAGCGCCTGCCTGGCAAGTGTGCCATCGTGAGTTCGATTCCCGGTACCAGAAAAAAAACAAAAACAAAAAATAAATAAATAAATAAATAAATAAATGTAGAACTCGGTGACTTTTAGTAAGGAGATTTAGAGTGCAGTCGTCACCACAATTCAGTTCTCGCACGTTTCCGCCCTCACACGGAGACCCAGCGACCATGCGCAGTTCCTCCTGGTTCCCAGCTCATCTCCGGCCATCACTACCCCACTGTTCCGCTCAAGGACCTGCCTGTTCTGGACATTTTATATGACTGGACTCACACATTGTCGTCTTTTGTGCCTGGCTTCTTTCACTTAAGGAGGTTTTTAAGGTTTATATGTGGCAGCACCTGTAAATTCGGTTCCTTTTTATTGCTGAAAATACCCCACTGAGTGCAAATACCACATCACATTCACTAGCCAAAAACATGCGATGCTTCCAATTTGGGCTACCAGGAACAATGCCGGTACACAAATCCACACATAAACCTTTGTGTGGGCATAGTTTCACTTCTCTTGAGTAGATTCTTAGGCAGAGATTGTCAAGTTGCATGGTAAATTACGCTTAACTTACCAAGGAGCTGCTAAACTCTATTCCAAAGTGAATGCAGCACTTCAAGCTCCACTAACAAGCTGCAGGCAGTTTCACCGCGTCGCCATCAACGCTTGTCTTTTTTGTGAGTACAAGTGGTGCCTCATTGGTTTAATTTAATATTCCTAATGACTAATGACGTTGAACATCTCTCTGTTTGCTTCTATAGCTTCTATACTGAAATGTCTAGTGAAACTTTTTGCCAGTCTTTAACTGGGTTGTCTTCCTGTTGCTGAGATGTTAAAGAGTTCTTTCTATAAACTAGACGCAAGTCTTTATTTTCAAGTATTTCCTCCCAATCTGGTTTATTGTTCTATTTTCTTAATAATGCATTTTTTTGAAATGTAAAATTTAAACATTTTGATGAAATCCAACTTTTTTTTGGGGGGGGGGCTACCAGGAATCGAACTCATGACCTTATACTGGCCAGGCAGGTACTTGTGCCACTGAGCTATATCCCTGGCTGAAATCTAACTTATTAATCTTTTTAAATGGCTGTACTATTTTAAATTTTTGCTTAAGCAAAGGTCACAAAAACTTATTCCTGTATGTTCTTTCCACAGGTTTATAGTCTTGGCTTTTATATTTAGATCTTTGATTCTTTTGTTAATTTTTATGTACAGTAGGAGGTGACGGTCAAAGTTCACTTCCGGTTCTCTAGCAGCATTTTGTAAGAGGGCCACTCTCCCTTACCCTTTTGCTAATTAAACTGCTTTGCACTTTTTTGGAGACCAACTTACCATAAATATAAGAATAGATTTCTGGACTCTTTCTGTCGCACTCATTTATACTTCTACCCTAGGTCAAAACCATAGTGTTTTGATTACTGCAGTTTTGTAGTTAAATTTTGAAACTGAGAAGTTCACATCCTCCAACTTCATTTTTTCTTTTTCAAAATTATTTTGGCTCTGCTCCTTGTTTTTCTTTTTTTTTGGGGGGGGGGGGTTTCTCCGGTACCGGGAACCAAACTCACGACCTTGCACTTGCCAGGCAGGCGCTTTTTGCCGCTAAGCTAAATCCCCAGCCCCTTGTTTTTCTAAATAAATTACAGAATCAACTTGTGAATTTCTGCAAAAAATACTTTAAGCCAGCTGAGATTTTGATGGGTACTGATCTGTAACAGTCTGATGGGAGCTGCCCTTTTAATAATTCTGAAGTTTCATATCCATTAAAATGGAGTCACTCCCCATTTTTTTAATGATGTTTTATAATTTTCTATATACAAGTCTCACATTTCTTTAGTTGAAAATATTCTTAAGAATTATATTCTCTTTAATGCCATTTGAGATAGAATTTTGTTAACTTCATTTCCAGATTGTTGTCTGCAGTTATAGTGGATACATTATTTTCTCAAGACCTTGCTGAACTTGTTTACTAGTTCCAGTGGATTTCTTCACTCACTCAGATTTCCTACACATACAGGGTGTTGTGACCACTTCCTAAAGAGTAAGTCCCCTCACCCAAAAGCTGGATCAGATAACTTGCACTACGAAGTTATGAAAAGGCTTATTACACATATAAAGCTTACTGGGGTGTCCAAGGCAGGTACCCAAGCATGGCGGGAGACAGCCAGATGGGTTTTACTGTGGTCAGATGGCAGGGCTAGAGCGAGGGTCCCTCCACGTACACCAGAGCCTGGATGTGACACCAGTAAAGGCACCCTAAGCACTGGGCTTTCTTATCAGCTCGCCAGGATGCAGGTTAACAAGAAAAGGGGAGACTCTCAGTTTCTGGTCTGGCATCTACGCTTGGATTTTCTCATTCTACCCTAATAAGGAAAACGCTGAACACACTGAAAACCCAGTAACTCTTCTTAGCTCTGTCGGACAAGGGCAGTGACAAGGTAAACCGCTGCCCTCACAACTGGGGAGGGCGACAGATGAATACCAACTATTGCAACTGTTCTTACAGCAGAACAGACGCTCCTGGAGCAGCGGGAACCAGTACTGGGCAAGAATACCTGGCCTGTCAGTGGAAAGCTGCTGGGGCTCACTGTAGGGAAGTCTGAGAGATAAGAACTCACGGGACCAACTCAGAGGCCCCCACACTTTGTTGGGTTTTATCTCCAGGAGCTCTACTAACTTTTCACGGTGAAGGTCTAAAAAACCTTGCATATTTTGAACTACATCAGAGTGTGTTTTCTGAGCAAGGGCCACCCTCAAGCAATTTTACATGCCTAACTACTGAGGTTTTATAGAGGGAAACGGTCGACCCTAACCTGCTCCAGGTTTCCATGCAGGAGAAGGGAAATACCCAGTTCCAGCCCACTCTCACCGTCCTGTCCCACCTAAGAAAAACCGCAAAGCGTCTGTGGAAGGAACAGGCCAGAGGCGCAGGCGTGCTAAGACTGAGACCTAATCATAGCAGTACAGAAGACCTTTCCTAAGCACACCTTGCCACCATGTACTAAGGCTCTACTTGCTATAATCCCCTTCATCTCGCACATCATGTCTGGCTATCAGGAAGAAATTACAAGGCAAACTAAAAGCCAAAAGTCCATTTGAAGAGACAGAATATCAGCAATAGACTCAGATGTGGCAGAGATGTAGGAATTACCAGGCCAAAAATTTAAAACAACGATGACCAACGTGCTAAGGGCTCTTCAGGATAAAACAGACAACACGCAAGAACAGATGTGCCATGTAAGCAGAGATGGAAAATTTTAAAAAGAACCAAAGAGAAATGCTAACGATCAAAAACAGTGTAACAGTAATACAGAATGTCTTTGATGGGCTCAGTCGTAGACAGGACACACAGCTGAGGGAAGAATAGCTAAGCCTGAAGATGTAGCAATAAAAACTTCCAAATCAGAAAAACGAAGAGAAAGGACGAGAATGAGGAAGA
>NW_004955427.1:19220722-19221866 GCF_000276665.1 Chinchilla lanigera | reverse complement strand
TGGGTTATACAGCAAGTTCAAGGCCACCCTGAACCTTGTAGCAAAACCTTGTCAAGAGAAAGTGGGAGAGCAAGGGAGAAAAGAGAAAGGAAGGGACAGAGGGAGGGAACCAAGCAGCATAAATGTTCTTCCAAGTAACACATAGGCATACATAATCAGATAAAAAGTACTGAAAAAAAATACTGAAGAAGCCAGAAGAGTATGGGTGCAGACGCTGCCAACAGAAGAGCAAAGGTAAGAATGTGAGACTTCCCTTCAGAAGCCACACCTGCAGTAAGAGGATGGAGTGAAATACTTACAGTATTGAGAGGGAAAACCACCAAGTGTCTGTTCTGCCCATATTCTGTGTTATTATGTATATGGCAGGACTCAGGTCTGCCACTTTGCTGTTGTTTTCTAAGTCTCTTTCTTTAATTCCTTTTTAATTGTTCTAGTATTATTAAAACTTGCTTTTTAAATGATCTCGTTCCAACAAAGCTCCATTCCTCTCCCACTTTTGTATTATTGTCATATGTAATACACATTAAAATACACATAATTATCATTTTATACAATTGTATGTATTTTAAAGAGGGAAAAGGATGAAAAAATGGGTTATTTTATGAAGACTTTTCTAGTAACTAACACACCACTTCCTTCTCCTACTGTGGCTCCAGGTGACTGTTCAGTGTCATTCTCTTACTCCAATGAACTTCCTCCTCCCCTTTTGTTCTATTACTGAAGTGGTGTGCCTAGCCCTCCCTTTCACCTGTATTTTTCTAAGGCACCACTGCAAACAATGAAGTCTGTCTGTGTTTACGTGGAGATGTTTTTATTTTGCCTTCATTTCTGGATACCAAGTTCCTGGTTCATAGCTTATTTCGATCTGCTCATTAAGTATCATTCCACCAATTTCTGGCTTTTTTTCTAAGAAGCGAGCTGTTAATCTTACTGGGCGTCCTTCTATATGAGAAGTCCTTTTCTTGCTGCTTTCAAGATTTTCCTTTTGTTTTACAAATTTATATATGGATTGAAGAGTAACTCCTCTCATTTTTAAATTTTTATTTTATTTTATTTTATTTTTGGTACCGGGGATCGAACTCAGGACCTTGCACTTGCCAGGCAGGCGCTTGTCCCACTGAGCTACATCCCCGGCCCTAAGAGT
>NW_004955427.1:19199050-19220072 GCF_000276665.1 Chinchilla lanigera | reverse complement strand
AAAAAAAAAAAAAAGGATGGATAATAGATATCAAGGAGACAGAGCCTGGTGTGGTGGCGCACGCCCATAATCCCAGCACTCAGGAGGCTGAGGCAGAAGGGCCATTTGTGTTTGAGACCAGCCTGGGCTACAAAGTGAGCTCAAGGCCAGCCTGAACTGCCTAGCAAAACCCTATCTCAAAAAGACAAAAAAAAAAAAGAGAAATCAGGGAGACAGGTCTTTCACAAATGGGAAAGGGATCCAGAGATAAAGGGGGAGGAGAGAAAGGGAAGGGGAAGTAAAGAGAATTAAGAAGTGTTCTGTACATATACCAACTCTCCACAATGAACATGTACTATAAATATGTACTAATAAAAGATTAATACGAAAGTTCTTATATACTCTGTGTTAATCCTTTGTCACACTCGTAGCTGGTGAAGGTTTTTCTGCCATTCTGCAGGCTGTCTTTGCTATTAGTGGTTTCCCTTGCTGTGAAGAATGTTTTAAATTTGGTGCAGCCCCATGTAGCTCCTATCATTTCCTTTTCTAGTAGAGTTCTCTTCAGGGAGCTGCCTATGTCTATTGGCTCCAAGTTCCCCTGTTTTCTCTCCGCAGTTTTAAAGTCTCAGGTCTTCACTTGATCTTAGCCAAAAGGCCGAGAAGCGATAAAAGTCTCAGGTCTTATTAACAGATCTCTAGGCCACTGTGAAGTAACTTTTGTCCAGGGTGAGAGGGATCTAATTACAGTCTTCTACAAGCAGATATCCAGTTTCCCAGCAACATTCATTAAGAGGCTTTTTTCCAACGTGTATTTTTGGCTCCTTTGTCTAGAAGCAGATGGCTGTATTTGTGTGGCTTGTTCCTGTGTCCTCTCTTCTACTGGTCTATGTGTCTGTGTGCCAGTATTATGCTGGTTTTGTTACTATGGCTTTGCAGTCTAATTTGAAATCAGGTGTCGTAATGCCTCCAGCCTGCTCTTTTTGCTTAGGATTACTTTGGCTTGGACATTTGAGCCTATAAAATCCCTCTATTCACAAAGTTTAATCTTTTTTTTGGTACTGGGACTCAAACTCATGACCTCAGGCTTGCCAGGCAAGCACTTATGCCACTGAGCTATATCCCCAGCTCTATTCACGAAGTTTAAAAGGTACAGTGTAGCTGTCCTAAAGGGTATACAGTACTTCCTGTATTATCTTTATTTTCCAAGTTTTGAAAGATTCAAATAATTTCCGAAAAAAAAACTTCAGATGTTAGGTTCAGGGTATGCGTATGTGGCATGTGTATGTGTTACATGTATGTGTGGTTTTTGTTTTTTTTTGAGACAGGGTCTTGCTATGTAGTTCAAACTCCTTGAGCTTGTGATCTTCCTGCCTAAGTCTCCCAAGTGCTGGGGTTACAGATGTGCACATCTGGCTTGTGTGCCTGCATCTAAGAGGGAATGTGGATGCTTGCACGTACACAGCAATTAACTTCAGTCACCTTTCCTTTAATGGTTTTGCTTTTTGTCTTAATGTTTTTTTTTCTTTTTTTTAAATAGGATCTGGCTATGTAGTTTGGGCTGGTGTCCAACTTGTGACGATCCTGCTGTCCCACGTGCTGGGATTACATGCGTGTGCCACGAGGCCCAACTGTGTTTTCTACTTTTTAATGCTCATTTAAAATAAAATGCATCTACCAGAAGAAGGCTTTCAAATAAAATCCAAACATCACTGTGAAAAGTCTAGTTCCTTCCAATCATGGACCACTAATCTCTCCTCAAACTATTCTTCCCTTCACTGGACCAGAACCATACGAACCTGCCCTTTCGCTGCTGTTGTGTGGTACTGGGGACTGCAGCCAGGGTCTTCACACCGAGCTACATCCCCAGGCCTTTATTTTATTTTCGGACAAGGTCTGGCTAAGTTACTAAGTTCCCCAGGCTGGGCTCAAGACTTGCAATCCTCCTGCCTCAGCCTCCCAGAGACCTGGGAATATATGCAGCACCAACGTGCCCTGCTTAACCTGCTTCTGGGGAAACCTCTTGCATTAGACCTTGCCCTAATGCTCCTGCTACTTAGGAGAAAATGTATGCTCCAGGGATATAGCTCAGTGGCACAGCGCCTACCTGGGAAGAAAATGCACGCTCCTTCTCTTTCTTTAGGCGGCAACTTAGATGTCACTGCTTGAAAAAAACCACCTAGGACTAATGTATGTCAACCTTAGGTCCCCTGTACCACGTATATGTTATTTTCTATCATGGTAACCTGCTTTTCCCCATTTTCATTAGTCTTTAAAATTCGATGGAAGCACGTATCTCATCTGTTTTATTCACTGAGTGTGCCATGGCCCATACAACGCTGCCACAAACACACTCTGTATGAAGCTGCATGAGACGTAAAGGGAAGCCACCCAGGGAATTTACAATCCTTATTTCTATGTCCTTATGTATTTTCTAAACCATATTTGACACTGAAAAATGTAAAGAGGAACAAAAATATCTTACCTCCTGCCACGACGAAGTGGCTCAGGGCATTTTTATTCCGGTACACAGTTAGTCCAGTGTTCACTGAGCTGAGCATTGGGGAGGAAAAGGAAAATATACAATTCAGAATGTATTCCACATCCATTCCTGACTGTTATTTCCACTGAGATGCCAGGTTTAGAGAATCTGCACTAGTAATCCCTGTCCTAATCCAGGCCCCTTCCCTGGGTTCGAGATCGCTAAAGTGCAGGAGGGCTTCGGAGGTAGCCTTTCCGCTAAAGAGGAACCAAAGAACAATCACATCTCTGGAAGAAGTATTTACTTAGAAACACAGAGAAAGGTTCTGCAGGATTTCTTTTAGTTAGAACTCACCCTTCCATCTATGTTGATCCTAGCTGACAGATCTCTATCCTGTATGAAAAACTACAAGCCTCTTACACAGATAGACAAAAGTTCCCGAGAAAAAGGCATTTTAGCTGGTCACAGGAGTGCACACCTGTCATCCCAGCACTCGGGAGGCCGAGGCTAGAGGATCTGAGCTTAAGACCAGCCTATACTACACAGTAAGATGCTGTCTCAACAAACAAATATACCCCTGCAAAAAAAATAAATAAATAAATAAATAAATAAAAAGAAAGAAACAGGCATTATGAATCACTTTCCTGTGAGTATTGTTTTTATAATCCCACTGGCTCGGCTGCGTGTGGTGGTCCATGCCTGTAATCTCAGCACTCTGGGAGGCTAAGGCAGAAGGACTGCAAATTCAAGCCCATAAGTGACAGAGTAAGACCTTGTCTCAAAAGACAAAAAGGGCTGGGGATGCAGCTTAGTGTGAAGGCCCTGGGATCGATGCCCAGTACCACCACAAAACAAGACAAGACAAGACGTCCCACCTGCTCAACAGATGTACTCCTAAAAGACAATCAAGACCCTGTGTCACAATTCAAAGAGAACTTACTTAAATATAGTCACAAATACCGCAGTTCTCCAACCCCAGCGCCAGCCGTACCGGAGGAAGCCTCGAGTGGCAGCTCGGTGCGCACGTTGCTGGAGGGAAGAAAAACGCTGTGAGGTTCCGGGACAGCCTGACGCGCCCCTTATTACAGAACTGCATGCAGCACTGTCTGCTAGAAATTAGTCAGGGACACTGACGCAGAAAAGAACAGAAAATCTCTAGAAAGGCCTTTCTATAAGTATTGAGGTTTAGGTAAAAGTCTCATGCACATCCTGTTTTATCAGGAGATGGGAAAGGAACTAAGAACTGCCAAGTAATCCAGCAATTATCGAAGGAGAATCTATGCAGCAACCGCTGTGACACATATGAAACCGCTTTAGACATGTTCTTCCTATTCAACAGGTACTAGGGAACAGCCAGAGAACACCTACTGAGTAAATGCTAAATAAAAGGGCAAAGATTAAAGTAACACAGATGTGCAGGACGGAGAAAGAAAAAAGAAATACTTACCGACCACCTTTTATGTTTAAAGTGTTTATATACAGTGCCTCATTTACTTCTTACAACACTGCTTTCAGGAAAGTCTTACAGTTTTCACTAAAGCTTAGGAGAAAGTTTATCACCAACGTCACCCAGAGAGTGAGGAATAAAGTCAGAATCGGAAGAGACGCTGCGTCTTCCGTGCCTGTCTTCGCTGACCCATCACAGAGCAGGTCTGGTACAAGATCAGAAAGTAAAGTCTGAATTTGTAAAGATATGAGAGAAACCCTGTGTGTACCTTAACTACTACATGACCTTGGACAAGTCAGAACTGCTCTGAGGTATCTGTGCGCATTCACAGCTTGTAATAGACAGACACCGATACAGATGTGTGTGAATTATATGTAAGTTGCATACACACACACACACACACACACACACACACACACATTCTGTCTGCCTAGCATCTAGAAACTAACATTCTGGTAGAAATGTGCACACATAAGACTCAGATTTTGGCTTCTAAATACCAGTATCCACTGAAAAAAAGCTGAGGTGTTTGGAGAAACGGTTAATTCCAGGACTGGCACAGGAAGAGCAAAAGCCAACCCCAGAACATGTTACTGTGCCGGAAGTAATGGCATGGTCAGAGGATGAAGAAGACGTGTCTCAGGGACACAGGCGCTAGTCTGAAACGGCTCTGCCGGTCCAAATCCAGGCCCATTTGAGTATGAAAATAAATGACAATGGATTACAGGCCTATGGAATGAAACAAGAACCCTAAGTACATACTAATGTAAGTAAATCATAAACAGTTATGCGCTACATAGAAAGGCTTCAAATACCAAGCCACATGTGGTGGTGCACCCCTGTAATCCCAGCACTATGACAGGCTGAGGCAGAAAGATCATAAATTCCAGCCCAACCTGGGCACAACCTAGTGACACTGTCTCAAAATAAAAAATACAAGCCGGGCATGATGGCACACACCTGTAATCCCAGCACATGGGAGGCTGAGGCAGGAGGATCATTGCGAGTTTGAGGCTAGCCTGAGCTACAAAGTGAGCTCCAGGCCAGCCTAAAATGCATAGCGGGACCCTATCTCAAAAAGACAAAACAAACAAACAAACAAACAAACAAAAGGAGGCTGGAAATGTAGCCCAGTATCCCCCAATCATAACACACACACAAGACAAAAAAGGCCTAACTCATGAAGTATATTCTGTGATATTCACACAAGGACAACACTATCTAACAATACAGTCCTCAGAATGATCTCTATTGCTGATGCAGAACTGTAAATAGATGGATACACAGGTAAATGCGGGGGTGCGGGAAGAACACTTTCTCAGAGGTGAACACTAACCAAAAGTGGAGGAAGAATGACAGAACTAAAAAACGGCCATTTGGCAACCACCACAATAATAACGATTTCAAGCCAGAGTCATTTTTTGCTGAAATTTGATGAAAAACAGGATACCTGTATAATTTCAAAGGATCTAATAAGAACCCATAAAATACTTACCATTATAAAGGGAAAAAGTGATAATTTGATGGGGGATATACCTGGCAGACATCATCTTAGCTAAGTGGCTAAAGTAAACATCAGCAATAAAGTGACAGGTATATGGTACATGACTCTGATGCAATGTACTAGGAAGGATACAATATCAATTCTAGGACATACCTGCCAAAAGACATAGCCTGAATCTTGTAAGAAATCATCCCCAAATCATAATCAAAACTGTCAAGCTCAGCAAAGACAAAGACAGAGAAACTGTTCCAGACTACAGAGGTCTGAGAGGCCAATTCAACACGTCATTTATTGTTAGACCCTAGGCCAGAAAAAGAAATGTGTTTAATGTAAAGTAAGTGAGTTAAGTGGAAGAACTAGTGCATTTACATAAGGTCTGCAGGTAATGGTACTATGCCAGAGTTAAGTTTTTGTTCTTTAGCCATAACGGTGAGCTCACACATGCCTGCTTTGAAGATAATTGTCTGACGAGCTACGCTTAGGCATGTCAGCATGACTATTTCCACTGTTATTTAACATAGACTTGGACTTTCTACAATTCTCTCAAACCACAACTGATTATGACTGATTATGTGTAACTGCAGAGACAGTGTGTGCCTTCATAACACTCTTAGGTCATTAGTACTTACCACAGCGTCAAACCGGTTATGATAAATCTCTGCTTGGCTCTGCTCTATGTAGCGCTGCTTAGCATGAATGAAGGCTGGGATTCCCCCATACGCCCAGCCAATGATGCCAGCGGAAGCTGCCGCCTTACAGATGTTCTCAAGCTCCTCTGAAACTCTCTGTTGCTCACTAAAACAGCAAAAACACCACGTCGTTGGGAGATTATCCAAAAGCACTATGATCAGAATTATCCCAAATGCTAATACTACATTCTACCTTATGGGGAGAACTAACGAAATCTCTTCAATAAACTAAACAGCGCTGTTAGAGTAAAAGTAGTACAAATCTCAGGCAAAACGTATCCAAAAGCAGGACAGTGGTTCTCCTCAGGAGGGAATTATGAATAGGGGGGCAAGGGGTCTTTTTTGCGGGGGGAACGAGGAATCGAACTCAGCATCTTGCGCTTGCCAGGAAGGCACTGTGCTGCTGAGCTATATTCCCAGCCCCAAAAGGGGCTTTTGTAATGCTGGGTGCTAACAATTTCTGGAGCTGGTTACACAGCTATGTTCAGTTTGTGAAAATTCCTAAGTAAGCAAAAAAAAATTCATTAGTAAGCATACTTATGTACATTTCCCTAGATGCATGTTATATTCGGTTTTGTTTGTTTGTTTTAGGTACTTTTAGTCAGGTGTGGTGGCACACACCCGTATTGCCAGCACTCTGGAAGGCTGAAGCAGGAGGATCGAAAGTCCAAGCCCAGCCTGGGTAACAGGGCCACCCTGTCTCAAAATTTGAGGAAAAAAAAAAGGCCTAGGATGCAGCTCAGTACAAAAGCCCTATATTCAATTCTCGGTACTATTTATGCAAATAAATAAATACACTTTTATTTTGAAGACTATTACAGTATCTTGTAACCCAAGAAGCAGAAAGAATCTGTGGGCTGAATGAAGAAATCAAATTCTCTTTTTAAATGTCAACCCACAGAAATTATACAAACTCATAAGAGGTTAACACAATGTATGGAAGAATGAAAATACGGATGTATAAAACGTCAACACCATATTTACTAATAATCACTTTGAAAGCCCGTTATGCAGTGAGCAATACAGGCCAATCAAACATAAGGAAAAACTACCATTTGAGTCAATTTATCACTTTCAAATGCGTAAGAAACAAGAACTGTTGCCAGGCGTGGTGGTGCATGCCTATAATCCCAGCACTCAGAAGGCTGAGGCAGGAGAATCCCCTGGAGTTCAAGGGCAGCCTGGACTACATGGTAAGACCCTGTCTCAAAAAGCCAAAAAAAAGAGAGAAACTAGAACTTTTAATTGAGCTTCCAAGATATTCTCCTGCAACTGTTCTAACATACAACTAACTTTGTAACTTACCGATTGATTGATTTGCAGTACTTCCTGGGATTGGACCCAGGAAGCACTAAACTATATTCCTAGCCTATTCTACTTTGAGATATCTAATCTGCCCAGGATGGCCTCAAATTTGTGACCCTCTTGCTCTGCCTCCCTTGCAGCTAGGATTACAAGTGTGTGCCATCATCCTGGGATTACAGGTGTGGGCCACCATGCTCGGCAAGGTTTCTAAATATTAATGGCTCTGCTAAATAAGTAAACTACTAAATGTTATCTAACTTGCTTTCTTCAGAGACTGTACAAGTACTTAACTAATTTTACTTGTCAATAACCACAATATTTGAGATATTAGAATGACTAGGTTCTATGCTTTTGTTTTGTGGTGCTGGGACTGTATTTAGGGCACTGCACATGCTAGGAAAGCATTCTACCTCTGAGTACATCTCCAGTGCCAGGGAGCCTTTTGGTTCCTACATCTACAGAGAAAAACTTACATAAAACCTCTTAGAAAATTGTCTTATATTTAGGTCAGTGAGAAAACTATCACTGGGTATGGTGACACACACCTGGAATGCCAGCACTTGGGAGGCTGAGGCAGGAGGATCACTGGGAGTTAAAGGCCAGCCTGGGATACACAGAGAGTTCAAGGTCAGCCTGGGCTATATAGTGAGACCCTGCCTCAAAAAAACAAACAAACAAACAAACAAAAAAGCCATAATCGAAACTTTACATTTTATCTTTTACAGTGACTAAGATTTATACAAAAGCTGTTATATATCAAAACTTAGAAAAGAAAAAAATGTAAGAGTGTAACAAGCCAGGAGATACACATGCATTGCCTTTTTAACCTCTAAAAACTTCTATGACAGGGGTAATATTTATCTACATCTTTTTTACTTTGGTTTTTGTTTTTTGAGGCAGGATCTCACTATGTAGTTAGGCTGGCCTTGAACTCCAGGGGATCCTTCTGCCTCAGCCTTCTGAGTGATGAAAGTACAGTAGGCGTGTGCCACCTTGCCTGGCCCTCTATTTTATTGATGTGAGGACACAGGCTCTAAAAAGTTACACAGTTGGTCCAAAACACTAATGAATGGTACAGAAAACAACAGGGCACAGTAATAGAGTGGACCTAGATTTCAGTGACTGGGTTGTGACCCTGGTTCTGTCTCCTACTGCCAATCACCCACAGCCAGGTCACAATCTCACAGAACCTTGGTCTCCTCAGCTCACCAGAGAGGGCAGTGCGAAAGTTACATTAAATTATCTTTCAAATTTCTTTCAGCTCAAGTAGTCTGTGGTTTATAAAGGCGATGGAACAACCCTCTTTTGTTATTCTACGTTACAAAAGGTGTTTCACGAATTCACCCCCAATTCCACGGACCTGAGAAATCCGCCTCAGGATCTTTTTGTGAGTCGTAGTGGTGATGCTGGGAATCCAAAACAGGGATGTTTCAGTGCTCAGCAAAACCCCCAGCCCTTTCTACTTTTTGAGGCAGGGTCTCACTAAGATAAGAATTGGGAATTCTGGAATTTGGGGATTCTCCTGCCTCTGCCTCTTGAGGAGCTGGGATTACAGGCATGAGCCACTGCTTCATTAGCTTTAAAACAAAGACAATGAAACCTAAGTAAAAAATAATTAAACACAAGCCTGCCAGCTCCCTGCAGCTGCGGATACTGCACCAGTATCTATGGTTAAGCCTAGGATGTCATGAATCGTTAGTTCCCACACCAGGGAGACAATATGGGAGGGACCTGGAGTCAGCGGTGTCTGCCCAGAACAGAAAGCACCCGCTTGGAAAGGTCCTCTTCCTCAGTTCCTCTTCCTCCGGCCTGTTCCTGCTACCATCCCACGCTCTTCCATAAATCTGACTACTTCCTACGAGATGTACGCTTGGCGGTTCTTTCCTTGCTGGGCACAAGAACCTGGCCTATCATGGCGCACTCAGCTGTAACAACTTGACACCAGGGTACTACAGTAAATTAATATATGAAAAGGCAAACTCTTCCGAGTTTTTACTAAATAAAGCTGATTCATTTGAAAGGATTCTTATTTATTCTGAGGATCTTTTAAATTCTAACTTCCTTCTATAAAATGAGAAACAGGACTGTAGCTCTGTTAGAATGCTTTGCCTAGCATGCACGACATCCTGAGTTTGCTCTCAACACCGAAAAAAAAAAATTAGACAACAGCTGCTGTTATTTGTAAGTCCTTATTGGGCATAATTAAAAATTGCTAACTATGTCTGCCTTCCTCAGTCTTCGTTCTGGTAGGTAGAAAATGCCTCCACACAAAACAGCGAAGTTTGGGATCGACCTGAAAAACCAAATGCACTGTCGTGGATTTCTACAGACACAGGTTTCAGGGGTCTCTGCGTGACAACTACCAGCTTGGGCCAACTTTTCTCATCTGTAAAACGCGGGCACAGGTTTCCCTAAGATTATTCCCTAAGCATCCCCAAGAGCTCTGCTTTGCAGAGTCTTACTTTCACCATTCAAAAACCTGCCTGTCAATCAACTACCAAACCGCAATGTCAAGATACAAGGTGGGGCGCTACCATCATAGGCTCAAACTAGTTCAAAAGTCAGCCACACCCCGCGGGCCCCGCGCGCTGCCCTCCCGCAGACCCCGGGCGCTTTTACTCTCGGACAAACAGCTCCCGGAGGCGGTCCCACCCGGACTCCATAGGACGGGGCTCTGGGATGTAGAAAGGCGGCTTCTGCGGCTTCCCGTCGGCTTCCGCATCCGCAGCCACAGCTCCGGCGGCAAAGACCCGGGGGAAAGCAGCCCGCGTCCCGAGGAGGCGGCTGAGCGGCGCCGGCGGCGGCCCCTCCATGGCTTCGTCCCGAAATGGACAGACACGCGAGGGCGCCTGAGGAGAGTGGAGAGCATACGAGTGAGTGAGCACACGCGCAGAAAGGCCGCTAATCTGCTGATCGGTCCGCCGCCATAGCGACAGACGTCCTTACTAGCCGCACTGTGTCGCCTCGGACACAAGGCCGGAAGTCCCGCCCCAGTTAGGGCAAAAGCGAAAGGGCGGGGCGACCGGTGAGACCACAGAAAGCACTTCCGGTTAGGGCCAGACCCGACCCCGGAAGTGAGTCGCAGGTCGCATCTTCCTCCGCTGTTTTCTGGGTCCCCGGCCCCCAAGGAAACCGGGTCTGGGCGGATTGCCCTCTGCTTGGTTTGGTCACAGTGACAAGTAAATTTGTGTACCGAAGATGCTGGAAATTCCACGTGGAAAAAGAGAGTGCAGTATTTGATGCAAATGTTGTATGGAAAGAATTTGCGCAGAAACCAGCTCAACCAGCCCCCTGGGCTGGGAAGGGGCCCAAAATTTGGAAAACGCTTTTGTGATCAGCTTTGGTCATTCTTCACAAAATGGAATTTACTCTTACTTCATATGCCTACTGTTTCTCAGAAGGAGAATATCTATGTAGTATTTGGTAGCTTAGCAATAACCTGTCACTACTGAGTAAACCTTCCGCTAAGCAGTGCTTCGAGGTGTAGTTTTCATTAAAACGCACACATTCACAGTTTTTTCAACTGGTTTGTGTAACTTAATCCACATTTCTTATTCTCTTGGCTAATCCTTTCACCTTTATTCCTATTTGTTATAATTTCGAATGATGACTCTTTAATAAGAATACAGTGCACAATTCTGGGACTTGATGGCTGGATATTCCACAGATAAAAGCCCAGAGCATTGCCTGACTAGAGTATCTATCATAACACTTACTATTTTGCAGCATAATTTACTGCTCAATGATTTGCCAGGTTAGAAGCCATATATATTTGTCTGTATCTGCAGGACCTACCAGGATCTAACACGGAGCAAGTGTTCACTAAATACTTGAATTGTCAGGTGTGGTGTAGTACACCTGTAATCCCAGCATTCTGAGTGGCTGAGTCAGGAGAATCACAAGTCTGGGCCCAGCCCCGCAACTTAGCAACTTAGGCCCTGTCCTAAAAATTTGTAAATGGATGGTGGGGGACTGGGGATGTAGTTCAGTGCAAAAGCTCTAGATTCAATCTTCAGTACTACTGAAAAATAAAAATTGTTTTAAGAATTCAGAATATCCCCTCTGGTTTGCTCACTATCCAATATTAGGTAGAAGGGGGCACCAGGACAAGATCCCAGGGGTGGAAAGCTCAAGAATGCCTGTCTGGCCAAAAGGAAGAAAAAGCTAAGTGCTTAAAATGCTTAAGAGGACCTTAGAATGATTCTGGGATAAGGGAGGACTTACCATCGGGTAGGATGGAGATTAGGCAGATACTGTGAAATTATTTACATACAGTTCATATATCCCCAGGACTCTCTAGCCTTAGACACAAGTATCTTCATATTAACAGGCAAATTTCACTAAGTCTATAGCTGCTTTCTCCTTTGGGTTAATGGAGACTCACTTATAATCCCAAGAAACTCCCCTGCTTATAGAACTGAAGACCTGCTTCTTTCATAGTGAATTTTCTCTGAGGGACAGCAGGTTCCCTCTCTGGCAAGTTCATCCCGTACAGTCCTTGCTACATATACAGAATTACATGTGGTTGTATTATATGCAACAGAAACCTTTCCCATTAGTAGTATGAATTTTTGAGGAAGAAAGGTGATGTGGTTTGTGTCTGGAAGTCCCCCCAAAGCCTCATACAGTCATAGGGCAGGCTTCTGGAGTTTATGATAGATTCATGGTCCAGTGTTGGAATTATGGGTGTGAGTGCTACACTCGCCCTTGGGCAGGTAGTTTGCATACAGTGTAAGGGAGGGAAAGAGGCTGCATGCTGCCACTCCTCCCTGTTTTGCTCTTGTTACTTTTGCTGTTCTGTGCCACCATGAACGGTTGCCCTGTGCTATGTGCCACTCTGCCTTGGAGCCAGACAAGTATAGACTGAAACCTCCACAAACTGTGAGCTGAATAAACTTTTCCTTCCTTAATTTTGGGCATCAGGTATTTTGTCTCAGCAACGAGAGAAAAGTAACTAAGAATTGTAAGTTTAGGATTAAGCAAGTATTAATAATGACAAAACCCTTCAAAAGTTGTACAGATACAAATTATTTTCAAAAATATACACTTTACATATTACATACCAATAGCATCTACACTGAGGTAAACAGATAAATATATAATCTGAGCAACTTCTGCTGTATTTAAAGACAAAGATTCTTGATTGACTCTTTGAACAGCAAGTGAGGATTTGTACAATCATGATTATCCAATTCCCCATTGGAGCCAATGGCAATTAAATCTACAGAGTATCCTGTTAAGCCAACTCTTCATCCATCCGTCCGTCCATCCATCCCAATTCATCCATCCAATAGGTGTTTAGTATTTACTCTGCATGAGGCACTATGTTGGATAATGAAGACATCAAGATGAGTAAGTAATGATTCCCATCTATTGCTAAGCTCATGGGATAGGAGAAATCGTCAAATAACTACAATGCACTATCATAAAATACTGGCACAAGTTAAGTATTGTTGTAGCCCCTAACCAACTAGAATGAAAGAAAAGATTCAGACACAAGATGATGTTTAATCTGCAACCTGAAACAAAATGGGAAACATTCCCAGGGAAATGAAGCTTCAGCTCCAGCTCCTTTTAGTGAAAGGAAAATTAAAATATGGAGAAAAGGATTATACCTCATGGTGCCTTACACTGCCAAGGCAAAACCATAGCATAACTGAGAAAACTGGACTGCCTTTCACAACACTTACTGTACCCAAGGATATGATCCATGTAAACTGTTAGTACTCAAGCAGAAAAATCAACTTTAAATATCTGCCATATTGTATGCAGTTACCTGATTGGTGATGTTCAGTATCTCGAAAGTCTAGCCCACATAAAAAAAGCCAAATACGTCTCTGACAAACACAACAAAATCTGATTTCACGTGACTGAGTCTTACAGTTACCAGTTTTGAAACCTGTTGACACTGAACAATTCTCAAGAGTCAAAGGAAAAGAGTCGATTTTTCTGTAGAAATGTCAAACCTAAAGGACAAAAATGGTTCTAAGTCAACGAAATAGTTTAAATCTAACATGTTTCTTCATTTTTTACTGTTAGAATACCAGACAGTGAAAACTACTATCCAAATGTCGTTTTCAGAAAAGGTGGGAAAAGGAAAAAGAAAGGAACACAACAACTAAGACAAATATATACAAATAAATGTAAAGGCTGAAAGCTCTAAGTTACCAACTTAATGATGTGTTCACACATGAAGACTAGCCTTGGTTTCGGTTTTTTGTTTTTTTTGTTGGTACCGGGAGTTGAACTCAGGACCTTGCACTTGCCAGGCAGGCTGAGCTATATCACCAACTCTGAAGACTAGCCTAGGGATCCCTCCACTACACTGAGAGACAGCCCTGTTTCTGCCAATACGAAAAAATATTAAGCCGGGCGTGGTGGCACACGCCTATAATCCCAGCACTTGGGAGGGTGAGGCAGGAGGATCGTTGCGAGTTCCAGACCAGCCTGCACTACAAAGTGAGCTCAAGGCCAGCCTGAACTGCATAACGAGACCCCGCCTCAAAAAGACAAAACAAAACAAAAAATTAAGATGTGCAAAGAGTGAGGAAGTGTTGGTCTTTTAAGAATTCTCCTAAAGCTTCAAGACCACTTCCTACATTTACTAACAAGTTTTTTTTCTCTCTCTTTTTTTTGTCCTTCAGAGAGACAATAAAAAGGGCGTGAAGGCACAGAACAGGAACTTGCAATTCAACTGCAATAATTATTCATGCAATTGGCCCTTTCCGTGGCATTACAGAAACCTCCTGAGTACCAGAATTTATACTTTTATAAAGACAACTCTTACATCATCGCATGACACAGCTACTGCTTCCTTAACCCTGTCAGGAAATGAGGCCCAGGTATTTTCCCCAAGCTCCATAGGATTTCTACATAAAAATAAAGGAACAGAGATGAAGCCTAGAATAACTTAAGAATTGTGACGATGAGCGGTACTAGATCCAAGTGATGGGACAAAAGCCATCATCACACGGACACACTTGATTTCACAGTGATGAACATACACACATAGCTCATCTGAGGCACAAGCTGTGACTTGTCATTGGAAAATAAAGGTAAAATCCAGTTCAAAATCCACATCTCATGATTTCTGGTCCTTATTCAGCACAAGTTGGGCTGCTTCCTCTTCCTATCTGTGTATTACACACATTTTTATCTTCCTCAAGGCTCACTGTGAGTGCAGCATAGGAAACCAGAGGTTTGGCTTGATGAAGGGTGTTCAAGGTACACGTGCCATGCTCACGGGAAGCTTTTCACCACAGGAGAGCTGAGATCTGCTGCCGTACAGAGCACTCTGGTCCTATGACCGCTACAGTTCGGTTTTCCACATTCTGGGAATAATCTGATCATAGCCTTTCCGTCTTGTCACATTATAGGACAGGAATTTAGAGTATTCAGTCAAGAGGTTCTCCCAGTAACAGGTGACATCATCCATCTGCAAGTGCTTTATAATAAACTGGCTTCCCCTAGAGAAAAGATTAACATGAATATTTTAAAGCATAGAATTTAATAGTAATAAATAATAGCTTACGTTTGAGTCCGCTGTGTTGAGAGTACTTAATATTGAATTGAATCACTTGACTCTCAGAATCAGCCCTATATCATCGTATCCATACACATGCATTCAGCAATAGAACTTAGTATTTCTTCCCTTAAAAACAAACACATTACCGGCCAATGATCATCAAAAGCACTTAATTACCTCAAGATTCCGGTCCATTTTTATACAGCTTGGGATATATGTGAATGTGTAGATATTTTTCCCCAGGCAGTTTTATTTCTGAATTATCCCTACCATGAGACTAAAGTATGAATATTATCATGGTAACAATATTCAGGTAACTTTAGCTAGGGCAAAATGGTAAACTGGGTATAGTGGTGCGCACCTGTAATCCCAGCACTTGGGAGGTTGAGGAAGGAGGACTGACACAAGTTTGAGGCCAGCCTGGGCTACATAGTGAGTTCAAGGCCAGCCTGAATTAGATAGTGAGACCCTGTTTCAAAAAACAAAAACAAAAAGCAGGGGTTGGGGTGAGAGTGACAAAGTAGAAAAAGGGAAAGTGAACAGAGCTTACCTTTCAGCAATTTCTTGAGCTATATCATCATTTGCTTTTACAAACTGCAATAGTTCCCTAAAATGAAAAAGAATTATTAGACCTTGAAATGTAGGCTAAACTCAGTAATACTAAGTCAGAAAGGCCACTGATTGATCTCCAGTTATGTGGATAGTACATTATTTCTTTCTTTTTTTTCTTTTTTTTTTTTTTTTCTTTTTTTGGGTACCAAGGATCAAACTCAGGACCCTGTGCTTGCCAGGCAGGCGCTTGTGCCACTGAGCTATATCCCCGGCCCTGGTACATTATTTCTTTAAGGTAACAATACTAGGGTTGATTGTAGGAAAAAAAAAAAAAACAACAACAAAAGCTTAGGCAGGGGTCGTGGTGGCACAGGCCTGCAATCCCAATACGCTGGAGGCCAAGACAGAAGGACTGCAAGTTTGAGCCCAACCTGGACAACTTAGCGAGACCCTGTCTCACAATTACAGATTTTGGACATATCTGAGAAAAAATATAAATGTTCAATGATATACTAAAACTCAAGAGTGAGAAAATATTTCTACCTGTCTCCAAATTCTTTTTTTGTTTGGTTTTTTTGAGACAGGGTCTCACGCTATAGTTCATGCTGGCCTTAACCTCGAACTCATGGCAATTCTCTTGCCTCAGCCTCACAAGTGCTGGGATTAAAGGTGTGCATACCATGCATGGACTGCATCTCCAAATTATTGTGCTGGCCCCAGAAGAGGGAACTGGGCTCATATATTTGGCCCTTCTCTGTATCTCTTCTGATGTCTTCCCATCATGAGAGGAAATGTAAGCTTTCCTTGGGTAAGTTTCATGTTATAGCTGAAATCCCACTTGATAATATAACAGGATAAAATATTCCTACCTTTAGTCTTTGAGAGATTAGAGCCCTTTTTACTTTCTACTGTCTACATGTACACTGGAACCAGCATTAAAGCCCTGTTTTGAATGAAATCCTACTTACAGCTTGTGTGGATAAGAATACATTACTAACCAATATGTACAAACCAAGTAAGTGGGAATAAAGCTTTCACTAGAAAATATCATCAAGAGTAAATGCCCTAAACGGCTGGACTTTGCAGCCAATTGCAGGGTCACTGGAAACTCACCTGAAGGACAGGTACTTACTGGACATTGGAGAGATCTGTTTTGACTGGGATGTAGTGAACCCATGGCTTCAGCTGTGGATAGAAGAATTCTAGCCACTGACTGCCAACATGGAAAACAAGTGAACCACACAGGAAGAGGTGTTTGAACCGGAAACTTGCAGCTACACCCCGAAAATTAAACAGATACCTGGAAAAAAAAGAGCAAAATACATTTGTATACTTTATGCCTGCTGCCACTAATATAATCTTTTTTTTTTTGTATTCCCTCCTCTTGCGATTCCTCTCCTTCCTTCTCATTTTCAGCTTGGTAGGACACATCTGTATGCCTCTGTGGGGGCACCATAAACTTCTTGCTTTCCTAGGCCTGGGGCTGCAGGTTGCTTTGGGAATGTCAGATATGAAACAAGAGGGACATTTTCTCCAGACAGAGATAGGTAAGTTTAGAAACTGGGTGATGGGTGGAAAGGGTACAAAGCTCAGAAGGAAATAATAGACTGGAGTAGATTTGGGACATGCTGGAGAAAAAACAGAAATGTTCAGTGATACACATTAAAAATCAAGAGTGAAAAAAAATTTCACAGGCTTATCTGTCTATGCCTAGTATCTGTAACTAGATACAGCCTCCCAAAGTCTTGTTTATTTGCTAATATATCCCATCTCTTTTCCTAGCCATTGCCTTCTTCTTCTAAAGTGAAGCGGGAAGAGACCTAACCTCATCAATCTTCAAAGAAATGCTCCTTGGAAAAAGACTATCTTAGCCAGCCACACTGGCATACACCTGTAATCCCAGGATTAATCAAGGCCAGCCTGGACCACACAGTCAGTTCAACACCACCCTCAACTATATAGTAAGACCCTGTCTCAGTCTACCTCTCACAAAAGAAAAAAAAAACTGTCTTAGAAAAGAGTATTTTCTCAGCATTTCTCACATGTGCACCTCCATCTCTAAAGAGCTGCTCTTACCCTACAGTTCTGTGTGTGTAATCATCATTCTTATCTCTCAATCCCCCCGTCACGTCCCTCTACTCCTGTGTTTATGTGCTTAGCAGATTCTTAGTCCCAGCATACACGTCTCATATATCATATATATGCTGAGGATCAGACCCAAGACCTTAAGCATATGACACACCTGCTGTACCACTGAGCTACATCCTCAGCCCCTCATTATATTAACCTGATAAATATTTAGCCTCATTTCAACTCTTGGATGGGTGGTAGATGGAAAAAGATAATCCCAGCAATTTCATTAATGGCAAGTTCTCTAGAATCAGGGAACCTGTTTCATTTCTCTCCATAGTCCCCACAGAACTTGGGTCTGCACACAGTAGGCCCTCAGTAAAAGCCAACTAAATGAATTAATGCTAGATCTTGGTATTAAAGTTCTCATTCAAAGTGAAGCTATTTCAGAAGCAATATGGAAACGAGGAGTCAGGAGCTCTAGAAGTCATACTTGTACTTGCAGTGATCCACAAGATGGACATCTTTAGCTGCTGGTTTTCCCAAGGTATCCTGTAAGTGAAAAAGTCATTGGTATTAGTAGTAGTCACATTTACGGGCAACTCGTGTGCAGCAGGCATTGTTAAAGTTTTCATCAACATAAACTCATTTAGGCCTCATAATAAACATATTCAGGGGGGCATTATTAGTCTCACTAAACAAATGAGAAGTCAAGGTTTTCAGAAGTTTACAGACTTGCTCAGGGTCATGTGACATTAGGATTTTAACGCAGGTCTGTCTGATCAGAATTTAAGCTCACCTGAAGCCATGCTGCTTCATGCTTTGAACTCAGAGGGCACAACCCGCGCCCACTTCACTGTGGGCGATTACACACACAGCACTGGCTGCTGGGCTTAGGAGGAGAGCACACAGACAAACTTTACTGGGCATGGAAGGCTGTTAAAAAGTACTGAAACCAGGCAGGCGCTTTGCCGCTGAGCTAAATGGGGCTGGGGATTTAGCTCAGCGGCAAAGTGCCTGCCTGGCAAGCGCAAAGTCGTGAGTTCGGTTTCCGGTACCAGAGAAAAACCAAAAAAAAAAAAAAAAAAAAAGTACTGAAACCGTTATCAGCATTTTAGGTGGCAGGATTACTTCCTGCAAGAATCCAGATTTTCAATTTTTCTTAGACAAAAAATACAAAGCAAGATCTGTAAACCACTCCCACTTCATAGCAACCAACTGCAGCTGTTAGTTTTCTCTCTGGCTCATTCCCTAAGTTCACCTGCCAGCTCCTGGGGGCACTAAATTGAAATCCCACGTACATCCCACCCTCTTTAGTGGAGAGGGAACTTGACAAGAGTGGTACGTCTTCATAGCTTTTACTGCCTCTAAGTAAATACTAATGACTTGTATGCTAATGCATTTTTTCGTACTTTTATTGAACAGTTTCTTATACTCATTTGCTCAAAACTGTATCAAATGATACATACCTATCAGATGCACTGAATTCTTCCCCAAGAAGTTGAAACCTTTTTTTACAGCATCCTCATATAATATATGGAAATTTCAGGTGAGGAAATTTAGGGCTCTCAGTTCATTAATTAAGGCAGGAAGTCATAGATTTAACACATTCACAACAAGGCAGTAATGTGTATGTCTTGCTGCCAGGTAGCTTGAGCCACTGGTGGTATAGGCATGGCTGTCCCATTGAGTGGCTTGGACCACTGGTGGCATAGACAGACTGGTCCTTTTACTAATAAAATTATAAAATTCTACCCAATGGGACAGTCATGCATGTACCACTGGTGGTTCAAGCTGGTGGGAATCTGATAAGAGGACAGAGACAAATCTAGACTAGAAGATTCAATTTCTGGCTTCATCTTAGAATCACTTGGGGTGTTTTAAAGAAGTGAAGATTCCTGGCCTTCCAGGAATGGATTCATTTGATTCACTGTTTAAGCTCTCTAGCAGTACTATTAGTCAGGGTTAAGAACCAGGGTTGGTTTAGACCAGGGTTTGACAAACTACAGCTCACAGGACAGACCTAACACACCATTTGGTTTTGTAGAACCCATTTTCAAAAAAATGCAAAAGAAAAATACCTTATGAATGATCTGTGAAAACACATGAAATTCAACTTTCAGGCACCAGAAAAAAAGTTTTATTAGGAAAGCGGTGTGCTTATTTGTTTACCTGTTGCCTTTGGCTGCTCTCACCTTGCCACAGCAGAGGAGAATAACTAAGATAGAGACCACAGATGAAATCCTTACTATCTGGCTTTTCCAGGAAAAGCTTCTGACCTCTGGTTTAAACCTCCAAAGTAGTATAATATATTAGTCATGATATGGCCAGAAAAGCAATGTGTGTCTGAAACAGAAGATCTGACATCTGTGCTAATACTAGTTGGTGGAACTTGCTCTACATTCATCTCACCACTGAGAGAAAACCCAATTTCAGATTCTACCCAACGTTCTCTGAGTGAGAATGTTCACTGTTGTAGTTCTATTCAGATGTTTGCTGATTACTTTCATAGATTTCCAGGCTTGGTTTTTGGTGTACTCTGCATCAACAAGTTTTGGATTTTTCCGAGATAGAAGAATGAGAGGATCCCGTTCTGGACTTGTCCTATAAAAGAAACACAGGACATATGGCTATGTGGCCTGTACTGTAAGACTGCTCACATAACTGAAAGGTGAGCAGCACCAGACAATCGCTTTCTGCACAGATGGATAACTCACGGGTTTCTGGACTATCCACGCTCCCCATTCCCAAAGGGTGCAGTAGGGACATCCTGGGTACTACAGCACTTAGGGGTGTGGGCTGTCTGCACTGTACCCTTCAGGGAGGAGAGTGCTAGCTTTTCTGAGCAAGTGTCTGGTCTCAGAGGGTGTGTTGTTCTGGTCTCTACAGCTGTATCCCATGGAAGGCTCATGTAGCCTTCCCTGTGAGGAAGGTTCATGCAGACTCCATCATCACTGGTGTCCATGCATGCTCTATGAAGTCTAGCATAATGTTTTAAGATAGAAAACAAAACAAAAATTTTAAAAAAGTCTTTAAAATCTGAAAAGAGTATATGGAAAAAGTAGCTATGGTATAAATAGCAGAGATTCTTGACATACAAGGGGTCACGGATCCCAAGAATCTGAAAAATGCACATCTCCCCACTTAATTTCCAGGAGGTCCTAAAACTCCTGCAGCCCAGCTATAAACCCCAAGTTAAGAATCTGTGATCTCAAGAGCTGGTAATCAGAAAAGTTAGGGAAGTAAGCGGTAGATAGAAGGCCCATATGCAACCTAGTCTCCTGCCCAAGCTGATCAACAGTCAACACAAAAACTGCAAAAGGGGCCTGGGGATATAGCTCAGCGGTGCAGCACCTGCTTGGCAAGCAAGCACAAGGTGCTGAGTTCAATTCCCAGTACCCACAAAAAACTGCAAAAGCCACTGGGCATGGTGGCACATACCTGTCATTCCAGCACTTGGAAGGCTGAGGCA
>NW_004955427.1:19113387-19198745 GCF_000276665.1 Chinchilla lanigera | reverse complement strand
AGCCTCCCAGACTGCGAGAATTTCAGATGCACACCATCACGCCTGCCTTCCCTATCATGCATGGTCTTTTCTGTTGATTTGCCCCACACGTACTATACATCCACCTTCCAGGCAGGCACTGTTCTGGCAGTGGGGATAGAACACTGAACAGCACAGTGTCTCTTCTCCCTCTTCCTTTCCTTCTTCTCTCGCCTTGCCCCTTCCTCTCCATGCTCTATTAAGCACTGTTTGGCAACCACATGGCCAAAGGGCTTCAGGGTACAGGACAGAGGAAGACAATTCCCAAGCGGCAGTCACCAGCGGAGTGGCTGCGGCATCAGCCCGGCTACTCTGAGGAAACCGTGAATCAGAAGACACTGTCTGCTCTGTTTACCCCGACGCTCGCACGCTCCGAACAGCTGCTGCATGACTGCAGGCTGAGCTTTGCTTCTCTGAATTTCAGTTCAGTTCAGAGTGATGTGGGCAAATCACTGGATTCTTCTCTAGTGTGAGAGTCTGTGATTGCACACTTAGTTCTTAGCTTTCTCTTTGAACCACAGTTTATCATCCTCTCAAGATTACTTATATTTTATGCATGGTTTAGACGAATACCTTTGTAAGAAATTACAAAAAATAATCACCTTGATCCTCGAAAATATGCTGTAGAGTTTTTCTTTTTCCATGGCCACTGTGCTGCTGACCTAAAAATACAGACTTTGATTAGTTTCTACATATTTTCAACTATGTCAGGGTATGTCCTAACCATTTCTGAAGGTTAGCTCAGGGACTCTCATTCATTCATTCATTCATTTGAGACAGGGTCTCACTATGTAGTCCAGGCTGGTCTCAAACTCATGGTGATCCTCCTGTTTTAACCTCCCGAGTGCTGGGATTACAGGCATGTACCACCATCCCCAGCTATATTTTTAAATAAATCTGATGAAGGTCAGTCAAAAGAACAAGTCTGAAAGACACTATGATCCCTTTTGTTATTGTTTCATCATTCCGGAGGGGCTTACAAGAAATATCTACAAATCTACTGCACCATGAATAAATTAACAACATTAATCTACTGACAGAAAAGCTCCTAAACTCTAACAGGCATGTTTAAGGCAAATGAGCAAGACCCTGTTTCAATCTTAAAAAATAAAAAAGGGATGGGGATGGGGATGTAGCTCTGTGTGAAGCTCCTGGGTGCTAGCCCACATACCACTAAATAAATAAATAAATAAATAAATAAATAACCAAACGCCTCAGGCCAATGCAAAAAACTAACTTTAAGAAAAAAATAAGTTGAAGACTTCTTCCCCAACCCCCTCAAAATTATGTTCCAAACCAAAAGCAAATAAGAGCTATCGGTTTCAATGTCTGGAGGCCTTGCAGTATTAGCTGGCACAGAACAGAGGACAGCGTACTCAGGAACCCAGACTTCAAGCCTAGGTTTGCTCCTGGCCTTGCACAAGTCACTTCACTTTCTCTGGGCTTCACTCCCATAGCCCTGAAATAAACAGCTGGACAAAGATGTTTTTCAGATCTAGTTGTACAAAATATGAGACCTAGTTACATTTTTTTTTTTTTTTGGTTTTTCTCCGGTACCGGTAACCGAACTCACGACCTTGCGCTTGCCAGGCAGGCGCCTTGCCGCTGAGCTAAATCCCCAGACCCCCTAGTTACATTTTAAAAATTTTCTAATTGATGACTGCTGGAGAAGAGATTCACATTTACCCACAGAGCTGTAGCTGCTCCTGGGAACTGGGCCCTATGTGATTCTTCAGGAGGAAGACATACTCTTAGTCTTCAAAATTCCAGCCATACTTGTAGAAGAGACAGATATTCACAGAAATTTGAATTAAATTCTTGCTGTTCTTCTATCCCAGAGAAGACTTACATGGGATATATTCCAGAAGTTGAGCACCAGTGCTGATTTTTGGGTTTTCTGGTTTTGATTTTGTTTTAGGGCTTGAACCCACAGCCTTTGCACCAAGATACATCTTCCCCACTCTGTCACTCTTCCACCTCTTTTTGACACACACACAAATCAATACATTGCCCAAGCTGCTAGAATTTGTGATCCTCCTGCCTCAGCCTCCAAAGCACTGAGATTACAGGCATACACCATCATGCTTGGCTTAATTAAGCACCAATGCTTCCTGAATCATTTCTGTAAAATGCAGCTGGGTAAGACATACGTATAGCTTAGATGACCAGACCACTTACATGCTGAGATCATGCCAGGAAGGAGTCAGTCCACAAATCAAAGCACGTTTCAGTCATAAACAAAGAGGATCTGAAATAAGCTTGCACTTAACTTGCTTTTCATTTTTTTTGAGACAGTGTCTTATTATGTAGCCCAGGCTGGCCTGAAATTCAGTGATCCTCCTGCTTCAGCCTTCTGAGCTGGGATTATAGGTGTGTGCCCGTAAGCAGGTACTGGAGATAACGATGAGACCACCACACCCCCTTATCCCTACCTAAAGAACTCAGCTATCAATTTTCAAGTACATTCATGATCCTCCAAGGAATTTCCCACATTCTCCTACAACAAGGTCATCCACTTTTCACTTACAGAATCTTTGAAGTGCAGGAAATTTAAAAAACAAATCAAAAAGCTCCCAGCGTTCTCCCCACAGAGGCAGTGCTGACAGTTTAGGAAAGACTCTTCTGCCCTGTTTATGGATATGTAAACACTTTCATACATGCTCAAAATTGCTTAGGCTGGAAATAATTTTCTTTTTTTTTTTGTACCGGGAATCAAACTCAGGGCCTTGAGCTTACAAGGTAGGCGCTTATGCTGCTGAGCTATATTCATGACTAGAAACAATTTTCTATCCTTTATTTTTAACTTAAAAGTCAGTTATTTGAAAGTAAATATTGCCCCTACTCTACTCTTTATTTCAAGAAAACCCACAAAAAGTGAGACATAAGACCTCTCAATGGGACCTACCTTACCAGATCTTCTCTGAAGAGGTCCCATCGTCCAAGACCTGTAGGGTAGATTGGCCAAACAGCGGGTCCCCCTTCCCAAAACGTCCACGCGGGATACATGATATCATGGTACTCTGCCGTCTTCACCAGAAACAGAAAGGCCGTGATAAATAAGTCTTGGAACAGAGCAAGAGGCAAACTGCACTCATGACAGGATGTGGACTAAGGCTTCGCTGTAACACCAACTTGCCAGAGACAGAGTGCCTCTGTTGTGCAGTGTCCACAATCTATATGTTAAGGTGAAACTTCGCAGGCTCACCAAATTCCCGGATTCAGAGCCATATTAAAGCTCAACATTTTCAGTTCCCCAAAATTCTGTTTTCCTAGAGGATGTACATCATTAAGGTTCTCAGTATATGGAAATAATATGCCCAATTGTGAAAAAGCGCAGTGTTCTAGTTTAACTGCTATTACCCCTGGAGTTTCCACTGCCTTGCTCACACTTAAGTTATTTCCTAGCATTGTTTTTTGGCTTTCCTCTTTTGTTTTGCATTTTTGTTTCTTTGGTTTGTGGCAGTACTGGGGATTGGACTTGGAGCTTTTACACAGAGCTAGAACCCCAGCGTTCTTTTATTTTGTTATTGTTAGGCCAGGTCTCATTAAGTCACTAAGTTGCCCAGGCTGGGCTGGAATGTGCCATCCTCCTGACTCAGGCTCCCGGAGTGCTAAGATTACAGCCAGATGACACCACGCCCCGCCTACTGGCTGTTATGAGAGCACACATTAGCAAGTACAGGTCAAGAGTGTGGGTCTGGGGGCCAGGGCTATAGCTCAGCAGCACAGTGCCTGTCTGGCAAGCACAAAGTCCTGAGTTCGATTCTTGGTACTAAAAAAAAGAGTGTGGGCCCTTGAAACATCATGAGTCTGAAAATGGACTCCATCTCTTTAAAACTCTACTTGAGTTAATCTCTCTATACTTCAGTTTCCTTAATATGGTATTGGGGGAAATAATACTCATAATAGCATATATCTATCAGCCTATTTTGAGTATGAATTCTTAACACATGACAGTATCTGGAACATAGTAAGTAACCAGTAATTGTTAGGTAGTGTTTCCTAACACTGTGGCATTATTAAGTTCACCCTGGTTGATCAATAAATCCTTGGTGACTCATTGATGAGGGTCAGAAGTGCCACGAGCAAAATAGGGAGAATGTGTATGACTACGTGTCTTTTGAAAAAAGTTTGACATCATTTGTTGCTTTTTATGATCACTTCTATTAAACATCTGGCCAGTGACAAGCCCTTCACTCTACTGATTCTTCACCTTGATTACATATGCCACATGCTGTTTGAGTTCTCTCAAATCTTAAAAACATGTGATTCATCAAGCACTTCCTGCCTAACAGAAATTAAACGGAAGCTGTACACTTAACTACAAAGTTGACAGGCTCCAATCCCTTCCTTGGAAACATGGCATCACTGATTTTAAAAAGTAAAATGAAAGTAAAAATGAAAGGGAAGTTAGTATACTGACAGTCATACTTCATTATCCACAGAAACAACAGATTAAGTAATAGATACAAAGTCCTTACTGACTTACATGGGAGCCTCTATCTGTTCTTCTGGGAGAGTTTCATGACAAACAATAGGACCAAGCACTTTTGAGAAATGAGGCTAACCCACAGGCAATGCAACACAAATGTGGCCTCAGCCCACTTGCAACACAGGAAATAAACAAGTCTAGAGAGAAAGTAAACTGTGATAAAGAAAAAGTGGGAATTAAAGGGCTCTCTGCTTAGGAAAAACCAAGCCAGAGATGGTGTTCCTTTTCCCAACATCCATGGAGGGTTTCCCCAAATCTATTCTCCCCCCGATAGCACCTTCCATCCACTGTCTTCTGAGCTCCCCATCTTCGCCCCCAAATGTTTTCACACTTAGTCTCTGGGGAACCAAGGCCCATCCCTGCTAGGATACCATCCACACATACCCAAGACTGACAAGATATTCACTGTCCCAACATCTCTAAGCCCATAGGTGTGTCCTAGCCACTCCTAACCTCCATAGTGACTGTCCCAGTATCTCTGCAATACACTGTTTGGGCCAAACCATGTGGAGCTATGTAGCACCTTCTGGTTCACTTTTAGCCCTGCTACACCCCTGGGATATGTTGATAGATAGGACAGATCTCATTATAGGAGCTCAAAAAAATTGTGTTTGCAATGTTGGGGATCAAACCCAGTACCCTGCATGTTTTAGAAAAGCACTCTACCACGCTAGCTCTACAAATATTTCTGAGTGAGGGCATTCCCTAACTCCAAGCTCGTGACCTTTCTTGGATGCCCCTTATAGGCTCTAGAGGACTTTAGAGCCCCACCAGAAGGCCTTGCAGATTCTGCAGGCCTCTTAGTCCCTAGCCTCCACCCCTAGCCTTACAGGCACTTAAGCCAACTTGCATTACTTATATGTCCTCACCTCCAGCTCCTTAGTCTTACTGCTCAACTACTGTGACTTAACAGAGAGACAGACCCATTCCTGAGCCTCAGGCTCTATCCTCACCCCTACCCACCAAGCTCTACCTCAGGATGATAATCTCTTGCTAATACCCTAGAGGACCACCTGCTGTCCCCACAACCCTGCTGTGGCTCTTCATGTACTTACCTTACTGAAGGAGAAGACAGGGATGGCAGGCTCCATCCATTTAGGAACTTGAGGATAATCACGTACATTGATCACCATCTCCATGTCAGGGAGGTGCCCGATAACTTCCAAAATAAAGTGCTCAACACCGCTACACCTGCCAACCAGAAAACAGTCACCAGAGCACTTCCTGCAAGCTCTAGGACAGAGAAGGTTCCAGTCCTGTCCTAGAGTGACATAAGCCAGTGTTCGTCTCATGAACACTGATCTGAAACAACACTTCTAAATGGTCTAGTCCATTCTTCTATAACGTATGAGTTATTATTCATAGCTAAGCTGCTCCAGCTTATAACAGAACATTTTCCAAATATATCACCTTTGCTTGGAATGGAATATTGCTACTCTTGCCACTTCTCTGTCCCTTAGATGGAACAGTTTAATTAGTAGGCAAGATATGCACTCTGATAGGAACTGGAATAGCTAACGTTCTAATGGTGGTCCTCAGGCTTTGTTTCTCAGAAACATAATGCTATAGTTACAATCTAGGATGTCCTCTGGAGGCCCATATGTTACAGGCTGTCCTCAGCTTGCTGCTATGGGGAAGAGGTAGAAAATTTATTTAAGAGGTAGAGGCTATGGGGCTAGGGATTTAGCTCAGCGGCATAGTGCCTGCCTGGCAAGCACAAGGTCGTGAGTTCAATTCCTGGTACAAAAACAAAACAAAAAAAAAGAAGTAGAGGCTAGTAGGGGCTAAGTCATGGGGGCAGGCCCTTGCAGAAGACTGTGGGACACCATGATGGTGTCCTGCTGTCCGTTTTGCCTCCCAGCTGCCATGACACGAGGAACCTGCTCCACTGTGCACTCCCACCAGGCTGTGCTGCCTCACCACAGGCCCAGAGCAGTGTGGCCCAGGGAACACGGACTGGAACATCTGCACCATCAGCCAGAGTAAATCTTTCCTGTTTCTAAGTAGTTCAAGGATTTTGTTTTAATAACAGGAAGCCGATTAACACAGACACCATCTTTATTTCCAGATTAAGTCAATGATTTATGAAGAAAGAAAATCTTTGTCTTTCTTCAACTTAAATACAGAACACTTAAAATTAGTTTTGCAAGGGAGACACTATAACTTTGCTTTCTGACTGAACTCCCTGGGATCCTCAGAGGCTTTTTTTGGTTTTTGAAACAGGGTCTCGCTATGTAGCCCAGGCTGGCCTCAAATTTGTGGCAGTCTTCCTGTCTTGGCCTCCCAAGTGCGGGATTAAAGGCATGTGCCAGTATACCCAGCTTCCAAGGAGCTCTTTATTGTTTTTTATTTTGTTATGCAGTTCAGGCTGGCCTTGAACTCACTTCATAGCCTAGGGTAGCTTCACTCTCAGCAATCCTCCTGCCTCAGCCTCCTGAGACCAAGGATTTCTTAAAAGAAAAGAAACACTGGTGGTTTATTTTATTTGTGCCGCATCCTTTGAGGTTCTCACCAGCACCATACGAGGGGAGCATTCTAAGGCTTAATCAAAATTTTCTGGCACCATGGAAATGACTGTTTTAAAATAGTTTTATAAACCAGGTATGATGGTATATGCCTATAATCCCAGCACTCAGGAGGCTGAGGCAGAAGAATCACAAGTTTGAAGAGAGCGTAGATTACACAGTGAGACCCTATCTTTAATTAATTAAAAAATTTCTATCTAGGGAGGTAACTACAAAATGTCAATGGTTTGTAAACACAGATATTCAGCTATATTAATGATAAAGAAAGGCCAGGCATGGTAGCACATGCCTGTGATACCAGCACTCGGGAGGCTGAGGCAGGAGGATCAATGTGAGTTCAAGACCAGCCAGGGCTACAAAGTGAGCTCAAGGCCAGCCTGAACTGCATAGCGAGACCCTGTCTCAAAAAGACCAAAAAAAAAAAAAATGATAAAGGAATGTCAGTGAAACTGTATGATGATTTTACCAGTCCAACTGGCACAGATCAAAAAGTCTAGGCCAGGTATGGGTGTGCACACTTGTGCAAGTTCCAGCTCAGCCCAGGCAACTTAGTGACTTAGGGACACTCAATAAATACCTAGCCTTCCTTCCTCCTGAAATCCAGTGCATGCTACTCGATCTCATCAGCCTGTGTCCTGCAGCTACTATAGCCAAGGAAAGAAGAGAAGAAAGGGGCAGAGCCACAGCCAGGCCCTAGGAACAAAAAGAAGACAGGCTTCAATAGAGGAGCTGGCAAAAAAAAAAAAAAAAAATCCCAGGCAAGGAAAAGAATTTGTTATTTCTGTATTTTGTATTCCCCCAGAAATATGAGAAGGGATTTGCTAATTAGTCCCCTCAACTGGCTTCTCAAGAGCAGTATCAAGTAAGCCTGCAGTTACAAATATCAGAAGATAACATTTGCTTGTTAAGTCTTACCTTGAGGGAAACATGCAGTCATTTTCTCGATATAATCTGTTCTTAATGACCTGATAGTGTGTCCCTAACTTTCGTCCAATGACTTCTGCCATCATCTTCCTGGAGATTCCCCCTCGGAAAGGGATCAGATCTTCTTCAATGACACTGTGAAGAAATGGGAATCCCTGCGGCAAGCAGGCCAGGAGAGTGGTACCATTCTATCCACTTCCTGAGTACATTCGTATTTAGTATTAGAAAGAAATGCGGTGGAAGCTCCGGATGTGGGAGGGCATTTATCTAGCATGAGTTCCGGGCTTACTCCCCAGTACTGCCAAAGAGGAGCAGGGATGAGAGGGCAGGAGTAAGGAATGATTCCCCAGAAACACCATGAATGATCAAAAAACATCAAACACAACAAAGCCACAAGAGTCAGAACAAGCTTCTATCTGGATTGCCCCTCCCTAGTCTGACTCATATTCCCCCTGATATTCATGCTACATCCATGTCCTCCCAGCCTGCAGCCTTACCCAAGTCTCTTTCTATGAACCCCAGAGAAGGCACCATTCATGCCTCACAGTCCAACACACCCTTCCCTCCATATACACACACCCATGAAGCCTCCTAGCAGTAGCCAGATAATAAACTGTTTTGCATCGCTTGCAAAGCTCAGTATAAAGTTAAGTTTTCAGTAAGTATCATAAGCATCAGATGAATTTTGGAGGCATCAGAAAAACAGGGTAGGGAACTACAAGGACTCTGTTTAGCCGGTGAGGAATCTGAGGGCCAATGAAGGTAAATGGTTTGCCACAGTGGTAATCAGGGAGAATTGTGACTAGACCCCAACTGTGTTTTCAGTGTACGTACTTATCTTTGTACCACACCAAGTCCCAGACTAACTATATACTTTAAAGATAACCAACAAGAAATTATTAGATTTACTGATATTTTCATTCCTTCAACAGTATTTATTGAGCACACTCACTGATAGCCAGTACAAGGGATACAACACAGACATAAGCCTGGGCTGGTTAAGCTGGTGCACAGCTGTGATCCCAGCACTCTAGGAGACTGAGGCAGGAGGAGCTGCAAGCTGGAGCCTAGCCCAGCAACACAGCGACTTATCTTGTCTCAAAATAAAAACTTCTAGAAGGGCTGAGGATGTAACTCAGTGTGAAGGCCCTGGGTTCAATCCTCAGTCTCAGGCCTCAATGGGAAACACAGCCAAGCACATGGACTAAATCTCACAAGGAGTTGAGGTAAGGCCCAGACCCAGGGGCCTTTCCTCTGCCAGTGAATCTCCATCCTGAAGAATTAGGAGAACCACCCCAGGGACCTTTCCCTCTCTGAAGAAATGCTGGGCTCTAACCATTGCAACCAAGGTCTCTCAGTGAGCTCGGTATTCTTGTGACAAGAATTTAGCTCTCAGTGACAGATCAAAAACTCACCCATGGTAGCAGCTGCAGTTTTGACTTGAACATGGCTCATAATTCTCCAAAGCCCTGTTAATTTGGTCAATAAATACTTTCCATTTTGAACCTTCAAAAAGTGAATTAAAGGAGAATTAACAAAATACCCTTTGCTAGCCTCAGGCAGGAAGGCAGCCAGTGCCAACAGACTCAAACTAGCAGAAATCCCCTTCCCATCCCGCTAGTGGAAACGAAAGCCAGGAAGATTCTTTCTGCAAACTGCCAGCGCTTAAATTAAGTCTGCTCCTCTGCCTGGGCCATCAAGCGTCCAAGAAATTGGAAATGCAAGCTTAATGCTCAGCCCCTAGAAGGCTAGCGATGAACTGGATTGTGACACGGATTGTCACCTCTACTCAAATTAAGCCGCATGGAGAGGATCGGTTAACAGCCGCGGATATTAACCCTCCTTGTCTCTTCTCTAACACGAGCGCGCGCCCCTTCCCAAGGGTGCTAGGACTTCCCACTCTCGCCGCGGTCCCAACCCAGAGGACGGCATCTCTGCGGCTCTGCGCGCAGCGGCCACAGCATCCTCTGCACGCCAGCCGCGCGGGGAGCCCCAGCTGCGGGCCTGGGCCTGCCGGAGCCCACCTGACTCCTTCTGGCGGCCCTGCAGTGGGGTTAGGAGTAGCAACAGCAGCCCGAGCAGAATCCGAGAGCTCGCCACCAGCTCCATCGCAAGCTGACCCACTGCGGAGTCCCGGGGACTGCTCAACGAAGTGCTGCCCCACACAAAGATGGCGACAGAGCGAGGAGGGCGCCCCTCACAAAGATGGCCTCCCTGCACAAAGATGGCCGCCAGTGCGCCCCGTCCGCGCCCGCCCCACGCTGGGGGAGGAGTCTTCCTAGGAAACCAGGAGACTGGAAGGTGGCAGTAAAACGCACCTGATAATGGTAATTCCTTCCATTCTGTGACATATTGAAAACATTTTATTCTTTGCAGTCAAAAAATTGATCAGAGAAGGTACATTTGTTGCTCACCATCAGTGGCACAATCAAGGTCTGGCACAGAAACCTAGGTGAGACCTTTCTACAACATCCAATTGCTTCTGATTAAATATTGTAGCTTAGATTTATTGAGTGTGTGTACAGCATTGTTAGACACCGAAGAGTTGCAAATAGTATAGTACAGTCGCTTTGTGATAGGAATTTATAACAATTTGGGTGACTTGGCCATGAGGGGAAAATTAGTGATATTAAATAAAACGTATGGGGAGCAGTTGCTTTGACTGAATTCCAGTAGAACAGACCAAAATGAAGTCACCTGACCTAGGTGTCAGTAAATGGACCAGTTTAAAAAAAAAAAAAACAGATTGACAGCAACCAATAAGACAAGCCCTATCCACTCGAGGCATCATAAGGATGTGCACTCAAAATTTGGTTCCTTCTTTGTTGAGAGCTTTTTCTGCTTGTACCCCCACCTCTGCTCAGATCATTGGTATGTGACAATGAACACTCCTTTAGGAAGAGTCCTTTGCATGATTACTTCCTGTCCATTTGCCTTGCATTCTAAATTCTAAAGAGAAGGGGCACCTAAACATGTGAACTGCTACTTAGGCTTTCTTGACTGATATTGTGGTGCATGCCTATTGTCCCAGATAAAAAGGCTGCACAGGACAATTGCAAGTAGGAGGCCAACCTGAGCAATTTAGTGAGAACCTGCCTCAAAAAATGTCTGGAGTTCAACTCAGCACTCCCCAGTAGGGAATGGAAGGTGGTAACTTTACATTTATAGAAACCAGATATCTTGTGACATTCAGATAATATCAGAATGTGCAACTGCCCCTCCTTATTCTTTAATTTTGTGCATCAGCTAACACAAAGGATGTAAATTGCTTTGAGGTTTAACTTGCAGAAAAGTAATGCCCGTCTAAAGAAATACCTGCCATCATAGTGCATGCCCCTAATCCAAGTGATACAGGAGAAATATAACTCTCAACCTGATTGTTATGGTTGATACATTGTGTCAACTTGGGGAGTCTAGAGGTTTGGCTAAATGAGTCAACAGGAAGCCAGGGTGCTTACTTTGTATACATCCTGAGCCTGTGGAAGAAGGGAGCATGGAGATTATGTGAGAGCTACACGCCTCTTAGGTGGGGGTAGCCTGTTTACAAAGTAAGGCAGGGAAAGAAGCTGCTGGCCGCCATTCCTCCCTTTTTGCTCTGGCTGCTTTGCCGTTCGGCTGCCTTTTCCCCCTTTGCTCTTGTTGCTTTGTTATCTTCTGCCTGGAAGCCAGCCAAGTATGGACTGAAACCTCCACAAACTGTAAGCTAAATAAACCTTTCCTTCCTTCATTTGGGGCATTGGGTATTTTGTCTCAGCAACAAGAGAAAAGTAACCAAGACACTGATAGATATCAAATGTGTCAAATTAGGGGCTGGGGATTTAGCTCAGCAGCACAGCGCCTGCCTGGGAAGTGCGAGGTCGTGAGTTCAATTCCTGGTACCGGAAAAAAACAAAAACAAAACAAAACAAAAAAACTCCAAATGTGTCAAATTTGTGTCACCTGAAATCGAAGAATGAATTTTAAAGGACAATGCAGGAGAGGAGTAGGAAAGGTTTATTGAGAGATAGCTCTTGAGAGACAAGAGGGGTCCAGAGTGAGTTGTTACTGAGCTCTTTGTTGGAGGTAGTTTACATAGCAGAGTCACAATGTGGGTACAATGTGGATTAAACTGTAATCAACCTATAGGATTATAGGTATAGCTTCCAGCTAATATTGATCTGATAGGAAAGCAGGTCACATAGCAAGGGTACATGGAAAGAACAAAGGGATTTTGGGGAAGGGATGAGTCTGGATGGTCCGGTCACCTACCTGGGTGTCTCATATATATTTGGATTTAATGGTCTGAGTGATATTAATTATAGAATAGACTCAAGTTCTGCTTATCTCTTAGGGAAGTATTGAGTCTAGCCATTGTGACTTTATTTTGGGACCTTGTGTTTTTTAGATGTGCCTCCAGCCACAATTTTGATGTCTTTACTTTTTATTGACCTTTTTGAGAGCCCAGTCTCTCTCTGACTATATATTAATTTTTATTTAACTTATCTGCACACAATATTCTCCCCTCTGAAGAGCTAGCCCTAAAAGTGGTTAGAGGAGAAGGGGCATAGTTTTAATCTAGCTGCTTTGAGCTGAGAAGGGTTAGTACCAGGGAGACCATAGTCAGGGGCCTTTTCCCAAGAGCTAATCTAATAGATCTTGGGTAGAAGTCGTGTTGGGGTTTAGCAGTCATGAACTTTCTTTAGAAGGTCACTCTAGTGGATCTCACTGAAAGGAGTTTGGCACTTTCGTTGTTGATTTTATCTATATGATTATCTGGAGTGTGGCAGCCTTTAGTCAAGAATAAACAAAAATTTTTAAGAGATTAAAACACATATGACCAAAACATGAGTACTAGATGGAAATACAGATTTTGATAAGAGCCATGTCTAGACACTGTTCTTAAATGATTGGAATAATGAGTGTAACTAGCTGGCCCTCTTTATTGATGGAGGTTATCTATAAATTTAAGTCTCTCTACTTTTAGCTGTAACAAAATGAAGAGTTTTATAGTTTTGAAAAACAATTTAACTATATAATTTAAAGATTTTTGCTGAGTTTTAATAATTTTTACTGTAGTTGTTTTAGCCTTATTGAACAATAACAGTGGTCAGGTACAGCTGTAGCTGGAAACTGACAGCCAGGGTCATGATTGGAGTCCCTTTTTTATATTTAGCTTTCATTATTATGGAATTATTTTTATACTTTTTTGTTAGGTGTTTAAGATCAAGTTAAAGTGAGACTTGTGTTAATCAAAATTAATCTCTGGGTCCCCTTGGATATCAGTTCTGGAACCATGTATAAAGCTTCTCAGCTCTTCTGTCAGTGTCAGCTGCCAGAATGGATCATGGTCTTCATGGTCTTGCTGGACCATGTAGCTTTTTTTTTTTTTTTTTTTTTGGTTCTGGGAATGGAACTCAGGACCTTACACTTGCCAGGCAGGTGCTTATGCCATTGAACTATATCCCTGGTCCTGTGCCATGTAGATTTATGTGAAAGTGTGGGAGACATTTTCTTTCTGGTGACCTTCCTTTTTGGTACACTGTATATTGGCTGACTCTTGTTTTCTGGGTCCAACAATCTCCCTGTTCAGGAGACTGCATGACTCACTAAAGTTGTAGGATTCTGTAGAAGAGGTCCTCTCTTGTCTTGGGTTCTTGTTGATCTGGGAGGACCAGGGCCAAAATATTGACTATCTTCTTAGGCCAGTTATCTTTTTAAAAATTAATTTTATACATAATGACTGCATTCATCCCAGGGAACTTGTAACTGCACCTAATATATCTTGATTCTTCTTTTGTCCCCATTCCCCTCCTCTTCTTTCAACCCTTCTTCCCTTCCTTATTTTTTTCCCACTAGTTGTATATTTTCATTGCTACATTTTAGATATATATAATGATCACATTTATCATAAGGAATTTGTACCTGTACATGATATATCTTGCTTCTATTTTCCCCCGTTCCCCTCCCCTCCCTTCAACCCCTCTTATCCTCCTTAGGGAACTATGTGAGTTTGGCCATTGTGACTTTATCTTAGAGCCTTGCCATTTTTAGATACATCTGCAGCCACAATTTGATATCATTGCTTTTTACTGACTTCCTTGAAAGTCCAGTCTTTCTGCAACTCTATATTAATTTCTCTCTAACTTAGATGCCTATAATACCAGCACTGTATGCAGCTAAGACAGGAGAATCACAAGTTCCAACCCAGCCTGGGCAACTTAGTGATTAAGCAATGCCCTATCTCAAAACAAAAGTTCTGGGCTGGGGAGGTAACTGAATGTGAGGGACCTGGATTCAAACCCCAGTACCAAAAAATAATGAATAAATTATATATTTATATATAATTGTATATAGTATATATAATATATGATATATTTATTTATTATATATATATGTATATATTCCCATGAAGTCAAGATCCATTGTGACACAACAACTTGAATGACAAGGACCTTTGTCAGCATGTAGTCTTGCTGCTTATTATCCCCAGCTCTTCTTTCCCTTCCCTTCCCTTCTCTTCCCTTTCCTTCACCTCCCTTCCCTTCCCTTCCCTTCTTGTCTCTATAAAAGCCCTTTCTTATACCTGAGTGTCCCAAGATCATTTTCCTAGGGACAACCCCCCTTTCCCACATTTCAGCTCTGGAATGAATTTGATTTCCTTCCTACCAGCTCCAGTCTCCCAAACGTTGGCTTCCAAGCAGTGAGTATCTGGATCTAGGTCCAATAACAGGAAGACCTATTTCAAAGACGAGATGCTGCCAGTTTCATGAACGACTAATGAAATCCCTCCAGTTAGATCTTTAAACTACATTTATAAAAAATACATTTTTTGACAGTTGGCAGCAAATATTGAATAGTACAATTATATATATTATATATATATATCGTGAGTTATGGTATGTAAGAGGCCAGTGACATAGGTGGCAAAAAAAAATTTACCAGTAGTCAAAGAATATAGATACCTTAAGAGTTTATTGATATTCTGCAAGAGATCAGAGGTTCAGTCCAAGTGGACCACATTATCAGGGGGAAAGGCTCAGAATTTTTATATTTGATTTTAACATGAGGAGGGGGTACGGAAATGTCACTCCGCTTTCATCAGGTCACTGTGGTCACACAGGTGTTGTTTAAAGACCAAGGACTCTTTTGTTTGACTGGGTCCAGTGCCTTTGGCGTTACTAGAAACAATGCCTCTGAGTAAAATTAACAAATATGTCTTCATTAACTAAGGTTAGTGATCATGGAGTTCAGAATAAAATGGGTTTGTACTTGAAAGGGACTTTTGGCATTATACTGGGATAGGGGAAGAAATGGTATTCTCTAAAACATAAGTGGTTAGATCATCTAGTGATAGATGCATAATTCTAGTGCACAGCTTACATAGTGGAAAGTTAATGTTCTACTACAGGTTCATCACTCAGCTGCAATGTGACCTTTTAAAAACATGGTAAAATAACCATGATTCCCTACAACAGTGATCATACCATTACTCACTCCTTCTTCAAAATGTTCTTAGTAACACCCCATAGAAGTATAAAATCAAATCTATGCCCCTAAAGAGTTTAAAACTCACAGAGAAAACAAGTCCCCACTCAGGGATAATTAAAGTAATATGTGAGTGCTACTGGTTTCAGTAGAGGAAAAAACCAGAATAATTGGAAATCTGAAGAAAATCATGAGAGGGGTATCTTCCAGGCCAAAGAAAAGGAAACTTCATGATTAAGGAATATTGCACTGGAAACAACAAAAATGTGAGAGCCAGAATTTGCAGAAGATGGAGAAAGAATGTAGGCTGATGGTAGTAAAGACTTGAGGATGTATATTGATAATCCAGTGGATAAAAAAAGTTACATTTTGAGGAATGGTGGAAGATAAAATAATATTGATGAGCTAAAAAGATAAAATAATATTGATGAGCTATTTTCCTCAGTCAGAGGAAAATTTGGATTATATTCCTGGAAGGTGAAACTATTCATATTTTGGGTAAGACCTTGTGTGAAGAGACAGGAAGTGAAAAGATTATTAACTCTGTATCAGATTAGACTTCCTCAGGATTTAAAAAAATTAAATGAGTCAAAATTTCTTTTACTTCTACAAAGATGTGAGCTATTTCAAAATGAATGACTTCAAAAGCATATATCTAGCCAAACCATAGTGGTCTATACCTTAATCTCAACAATCATTCAGGAGGTTGAAACAGTAGGATCATAAGTTTAAATCCAGCCTGGTACACATAGTAAGACCCTGTCTCAAAAAACAAACAAAACTTTAGTACAGAGCTTTTATTTTTTTATAGTCAGAATTTTCTGTAATCAAAATGGAAATTATCTTGTGTTATAATTTTTTTTGTTATAATATTTTTGAAATGAAAGTAAACATTTTTTCAATTTTCCAATGTTTTTCTGTGTGGAAGAGAACAATGAGAGGTTGGCAGATAGGCTGTATACTCAGAAGGAATGCACTTGCTTAGAAAACAAATAATTGTTTCATTTTCTTAATAAGCAAGGTAGTTTATTCCAGTGGTTGCTGTATCTAAGTGAGCACCAGAATCATCTTGGAGCTTACAGGAACCACGTATTTTTGAATCCAATGCCAGCCATTAATTTAAGATATAGTAAATGAGCCAGAAATGGTGGTGTGGTGCATCTCTATAGTCCTAGCACTTGAGAGTCTCAGGCAGGAGGATTGCCGAGTTCAAGGCCAGTGTGGACTACTTAGTGAGATCCTGCCTCAGAAAAACCCAAAACAAATAGGGTCTGGGGATATGGCTCAGTGGCATAAGCACCTGCCTGGCAAGCGCAAGGTCCTGAGTTTGATTGCCAGTTCAAAAAACAAAACTTAACAAAACAAAAACCTTTGAACTCAGCCTTGGCAATTGAGCGATTTAGTGAGATCTGTCTCAAAATACAATAATTTATTTTTTAAAAAAAAGGCTGGGAATGCAGCTCATTGTGAAGACAGTGGGTTTAATCCCTGGTTGTTTTTTTTTTTTTTTTTTTTAACTGTCCAAAGAGGTCAGCAGTACTGTCTAATTTCCACCCAAAGACAGGCCAGTTAGAGATTCACAGAATTCAGATGAGAGCACTGGTGGCTTCACAATGAGTCTAATTTAAATGGGCTGGAGAGGAGCTGGGCAGAGAGGTCCATCTGAGGCTTTCTAAGACATCCCTGGCCTGCACATCAGACCCAGAATTACACTGGAGTGCAGGGGAGGCAGTGGGTGGATGGAGCTTCACAGTTCTTCCAAGTTGGAGGGTGTGCACAGTCTACAGAACACTGACAGCCTCATTCATCTTGGGAGAAAAACTTACTGTCAGTGTTGACACTACGAAGGCTATGAGGGGACAGAAAATTTCACAAAGGGGGCTGGGGATTTAGCTCAGCGGCAAAAGCGCCTGCCTGGCAAGCGCAAGGTCGTGAGTTCGGTTCCCGGTACCGGAAAAAAACAAAAAAAAAAAAAAAAAAAAAAAGAAAATTTCACAAAGCACAGTGACCACAGACCATAGCATAGGCATCAGGCCACTGACAGAGAAACTAGGAGTCCAAATCAGGGGGAGTGGCCTTTTGGGGAGCGGCCCTTTGGGGAGCAGCACAGTACCAGTCACACAAACTCGACCCCAGATCAGACAATCAGTGGAGTTTCCCTGAGCAGCTGAAAACATTGGTGTGTTACAAGAAATAGCACCAAAGAGGTTTCTGGTTCAGCAGGCATTTGGTGAGAAGGAAAATCCAAGAGGCAGTCAAAGTGAGCATATTGGGGTCCTGAGCGCAAATCTATGGAGGCTGTGTCAGAAGACAGCATGCGCAGTGCACCAGTGACAAAACACAACTCTGGACCTCAAGTGAGGGAGTGGTGGGTGGGGGTGGATATGACCCTGGTAAGAGTGTTGGGTGGAAGAGTCTCACAGTAGCCATCACAAAGCCACAGGGAATTGCATGGCTGCTGGTCACAGAGGATGCCTCCCAGCCTGGAAATGAAGGCACAGTCTCACAGAGGTCCACAGGTGCCTCGGTGATAGAAGGCATGGAGGTCCTCATGGCAACAATGGCCCTTTGTGGAAAGGTCTCCATAAACGGAGTGGATGGATTTGTTTTCCAAAACTTGTGGGCATCTTTAGGTGGCCAGGTATTCTTTTATTTTTCTTTTGGTACATTTTAGATATACATAATGATAACACTCATCATAGGGAATTTGTACCTGTACTTAATATATCGTTATTCTTTTTTTTCCCATTTCCTTCCCTTCAACCCCATTTCCCCTCTTTATTTACAGAAACTTTGTTTCCATCATTGCCTTTCTATATTTTTCTTGGCCCTTCCTTCCTTTCCCCTTCCCTGCTGCCTAGTTCCCCTTCCCATTTGAACATTTTCGTCCCATTTCCCAATATCTGTTTACACTTTCATTTTCTCATACCAGAGAAACAATGCAGTATTTAAATATGTGTGTCCAATTTATTTCACTTAAGAGTATGATCTCAAGGTGTGTCCATTTACCTAGAACGTCTCAAGCTTATCCTTTTTATGGCAGAGTAGTAGTCTATTGTATAAAAAAACCACATCTTGTTTATCCATGCATTGATTGATGGGCATTTGAGCTGTTTCCAAGATTTGACTATTACAAACTAGGCTGCTATAAATATGTATGTGCATATATCACTGTAGTATTAGTTTTAAATTCTTTTGGGAAGGTAACAAGACAGAGAGTAGCTGGGTCAAATGGAACCTCTAGTTTTAGTTCCTTGAGGAACTGCCACATTGTTGCACCAGTCTGCACTCCCACCAACAGTGGAGAAGGGTTCCTTTTTCCCCACAACCCAGCTAGCCTTTGTTATTGGTTGATTTCTTGGTGATAGCTGCTCTTTCTGAGCAGAGATGGAATCTCACTATTGTTTTAATTTGCATCTCTCAAATGACTAGTGAACATTTTTGCATATATTTGCTGTTTCTACCTCTTCTGAGAAGTGTCTATTCATTTCAGATGACCATTTTTTTATTGGATCACTAAATTTGGGGAGGTCTGATTATTTTGAGTTCTTTATGTATTCTAAATATTAGTCCTTTGTCCAAGGAACAGCTGGAAAAAATGTTTCCTACTCTGTGGGTTGTCTCTTCACTTTGTTGGTGGTTTCTTTTGCTGTTCAAAAGCTTTTTAGTAAGAGATCCCACTTGTTAATACTTTGTAATATATCCTGTGCGATTTTTGTTCATAAAGTCTTTCTACCTATGTCCTCAAGAGTTCTACCTATTCTATCTTCCAGCAAATTTACTGTTTCTGTTTTAATATTTAGGTCTTTGATCCATTTCAGTGTTAGTTTAGTGCATGTTGAGAGATATGGGTCTACATATAATCTTTGGCATGTGGAAAGCCAGTATTCCCAGCAGCACTTATTAAAGAGCCTATCTTTTTTCCAGTGAAGGTGTTTGGGCCCTTTGTCAAAGATAAGGTGGCTGAATGTGTTTTGAGTTCTTTTTCATTGTCTAATCTGTTCCACTGAATCTCAGGTCCATTTCTTTGCCAGTATCGCTGTTTATATCACAGTAATTTATAGTATAATTTCAAGTCAGGGATTGTGATTCCACCTACTTTACTTTTGTTGCCCAGAATTGCTTTTGTATTCTAGGTCTCTTCTGATTTCAAATGAATTTTGGGATTGTTTTCTCTAATTCTGTGATTTACGCTATTGGCATTTTAATCTGGATTGCATTAAATCTGTATAACAATTTTGGAAATATGGCCATTTTCATCACATTGGTTCTTCCTACCCAAGAACAAGTGATATCTTTTCATTTTTGATCTTTTTCAGTGTACTATCATTTTCCAAAGGTCGCTTACTTCCTTTATTAGATTGATTCCTTATTAAAGGTATTTAATTTTTTTGGATGCTACTGTGAAAGGTGTTGTTTCCCTAATTTCTCTCTCAGTGAGTTTGTTATTTGTGTAGGGGAATGCTATTGATTTTTGTGTTGACTGTATCCAGCTATGTGACTGAATTTGGTTATTAAATCTAGAAGTATTTTGGTGATCTTTTCTTCTACACAGATGATCATGTCATTTGCAAATAATTACAATTTAATTTCTTCCTCTTCTATCCTTATTCTTTTCATTTCTTTCCCTTGCCTAATTGCTCTGGCTAATGTTCCCAGAACTATATTGAATAAGAGTGGTGACAGTGGACATCCTTGTCTTGTTCCTGATTTTAGAGTGAAAGCTTTCAGTTTTTGTTCATTTAGTATGATGTTGGCTGTCGGTTTGTCATTGATGGCTTTTATCAGATTGAGATAAACACCAACTATTCCAGCTTTCTATAGGTTTTTTTTTGTCATAACTTTGTTGAATGCTTTTTCTGCAGCTATTGAGATGATCATATGGTTTTGTCCTTCCTCTGTTAATATCTTGTGTTTCATTTATTGATTTCTGTATGTTGAACCATCCCTGCATCCCTAAGATGAATCCTACTTGGTCATGGTATATAATTTTCTTGATGATTTCCTGCATTCTGTTTGCTAGTACTTATTGGGGATTTTTGAGTCTATATTCATTAGGGAAACTGGCCCATAGTTCTCTCTTTTGGTTGGATCCTTGTCTATTTTTTGGTATCAGGATAATGCTTGCTTCCAGGAATGAATATGGGACTATTCCTTCCCTTTTAATTTCATTAAAGAGTTTGAAAAGTAGCACCATTGGGTCTTACCTAAATTTCTCGTAGAATTCAGCGGTGAATCTGTCAAGGCCTGAGCTTTTCTTTGTTGGTAGGTTTTAATTACATCTTCAATTTCATTATTATTTAGAGTTTTATATCTTCTTGTCTCAACTTTGGTAGTTCATATGTATCTACAAATCTGACAGTTTTATATCTTTTTGTCTCAACTTTGGTAGTTCATATGTATCTACAAATCTGACAGTTTCTTCTGTTTCCCATGTTATTAGAATACAGGTTCTTGAAGTAGGTGTTGATAATCTTCTGGATTTCTATAAGATCTGTTGTGATTTTACCCTTTATATTCTTAGTTGGATGGATTTGAATCTTTTTTTTATAAGTTTGGCTAAGGGTTTGTCAGTTTTATTTCGTCTTTCAGAGAACTAACTCTTCAATTCATTGATTCTTTTATTATTTTTTTTTGGTCTTTTTTTTGAGACAGGGTCTCACTCTGCAGTTCAGGCTGGCCTTGAGGTCACTTTGTAGCCCAGGCTGGTCTCGAACTTGCAATGATCCTCCTGCCTCAGCCTCCTGAGTGCTGGGATTACAGGCATGTTCCACCATGCCCAGCTATTCATTGATTCTTTGTAATGTCTTTTTACTCTCAATTGCATTAATTTCTGCTCTGATCTTTATAATTTCCTCCTTTACATGAACTTTGGGCTGGATTTGCTCTTATTTTTTTAGAAGCTTAAGGGTCAGCATAATTTTGTTTATTTGACTGCACTCTCCTTTTCTGATATACAATTTTATCACTGTTATAATTTGTGTCTGAATGTCCCCACAAAGCCCCATGTGGTCACAGAGTTTTGTTGGAGGTGGCTGAATCTAGAGTGTGTGATTAATTGGAGGTATGATGCTGGGATTAAGGGTACAGAGATTAAGCATGAGTGACTGCTGGTTCAGTCCACTGACTGGATTGGCACTGCCAAATCCCAGCAGTCTGGATAGAGTATAAATGAGGCTGTATAAATGAGGCCAAAAGACACTGTTAAGGTTCTTATTTGTTTTTTTTGTTTGTTTGGTTGGTTGGTGTTTTTTGGTTTTTTTGAGACAGGGTCTCGCTATGCAGTTCAGGCTGGGCTTGAGCTCACTTTGTAGCCCAGGCTGGTCTTGAACTCCCAACGATCCTCCTGCCTCAGCCTCCCTAGTGCTGGTATTACAGGCATGCGCCACGATGCCCAGCTTGTTAAGGTTCAGTTGTTGCTTTTACTGTCTTCTGCTACCGTGAACTGTTACCCTCTGCCGTGTGCCACCCTGCCTTACAGCCAGCTGATTATGGACTGAAACTTCTACGAACTGTGAGCTAAATAAACCTTCCTTCCTTTAACCTGGAGTGTCGAGTACTTTGTCTCAGCAATGAGAAAAGTAACTAAGACAATTGCTACAAATTTCTCTCATGTGAGTGCTTTCATTGTGTCCCCTAAGTTCCAGAATGTTGTATTGGCATTATCACTTAATTGTAGAAACTATCTTATTTCTTCTTTAATTTCATCTGTGATGCATTGGTTGTTCAGGAGGTTGTTATTTAATTTCTATATGTTTGAGAAGTTTTCATGGTTTCTTTGGCCATTAATTTCCAATTCTGTTGCATTGTGATCTGATAATATGCATGGGATAATTCAATTCCTTTGCATTTATAGTGGACTCTCAAGTTACAGTCAGCCTAACATATGAATAACCTTGGGTTATGACTGGAATTTTGGGGGTTTTTTTCCTGGAATTTTAGTTTTAACTCATGAGCAAAGTCTTGAGCTATGACCTGAATCCTGGCTGCTTATGCTTCCAGATGGTCTCACATACAAATTTAACCCTTAAAGAGTCCTTGTAAAGGGAACCAAATTTAACCCTTAAAGGAACATTACAACAATCCTTTCCTATATGAGGTTAATTGAGAAATCCTGGGAGAATGTCTCTCTAAGGACACTGAGATCTGCCTGTATACTGAAGAGAAACTTTGAAAGCAGCGTAGAGAAGCCTAGCCTTGAACTGACAATTTGAGTTACAACCAGCCCTCAGGAACAAAGTTGTAAGTCAAGTGCCCACTGTAATTAAAGACGTTGTATGAGCTAGTATGCAGTCTGTTTTGGGGAATGTTCCATATACATCTGAGAAGAAATGTTTATTCTGCTGTTGTTGGAACATTCTGTAGACACCTACTAAGTCCCTTTGTTCACAGGTTTGGTACATTTCTGGTACTTCTTTGTTGATTTTTTGTCTAACTGATCTATTTGTGACAGTATGGTGTTGATTTCTCCCATTATAATTGTATTAGTTCTTATTTGATTTTTTATGTCTGTTAATATTTGTTTTATGTAATTGGGTGTGCTGGTATTTGGTGCATATATGGTGGTTATCTCTTTCTCTTGGTTTGTTCCCTTTCCAAGAATATAGTGACCTTCTTTGTCTCTCTTAATCAATCTTGGCTTGAAATTCACTTTGTCTGCAAATAGAATAGCTATCCCTGCTTCTTTCTGGGATCCTTTTGCATGGATTATTGTTTTCCGTCCTTTGACTTTCAGTCTATGAATTTCTTTTTCAATTAAATATGTTTCTTGTATGCAACATATTGTTGAATCTTGTTTTTTGATCTATTCTTTCAGTCTTCCTCTTGATTTGTGAATTAATACTATTTACATTGATGGTTATAACTGACAGGCTTTGACTTATCCTTGTCATATTATTTTCCTGTTGTTGGTTCCCATTCTTTCCCCTCAGTTTAATTATTTGCCCTGCCTGGTGGATTCATTCTGTTGGGGTTCATGGAGTTGTAGTCCCTGTTATCTCTTTCTGGAATGTCCTTCCAAACATTTTTTGGATTGCTTGTTTGGCGGTCATAAATTTCTTCAGGTATTCTTTGTCATGGAATTATTTTACTTCTTCATCAATTTTGAAAGATAGTTCTGTAGTGTATGTCCGTCTGGGCTGGAGGTTGTTTTCTTGTAGGACTTGAAATACTTCACAAGTTCTCCTTGTGTTAAGGATTTGTGTTGAGAAGTCTACTGTGATTCTGATGGGCTTCGCTTTATAGGTGATTTGTTTCTTTTCTTTTAATATTCTGGTCTTGTGTTGAATTTCTGGAATCTCGAATATTATATGCCTTTGTGGAGTTTTTCTTTTGATCATAACTAATTTGAGTCCTATATGCTTTACTTATCTATGTCAAATTCTTTTGCCATTTTCTAGGCTGTATTTGATGCTATTGTTATTACTTGTTGTACTACTTTAGCCATGGTGATATAATTGTTCTAATTAATTGTTCTTACTGGTATGTCAAGACTGAGATTTCCTGAGTGTCATAAACAATACTATAGGCCAGTGCCAAAGAAAGCGGGTAGACCAAATAGGCAGCATTTTCTTATGCCCAATAAATTGAAGAGGTAGGATCTTGCAACAGACTCAAAATCCAAATGCCAGCTACACTTGCAACACATCTCTGAAAAATAGTCAGAGTAATTTCATAAGGCTTCTTAATACTAGCAATGAAGCTATAAGCAATTTACAAACATTAACCCAGAATTTAAACTAAAAAAAACAAAATGAGAAGACACAGAAGCAAAATGCAACCCCAGACTTCCAGCTCACCACAGATAAACCCAGGGGGCAATGAAGGGAACAATACGAAAACCATCCACCTGGACTCTCTGAAGTGGTAACAGCAAAAGTTACAAAGCAGATGAATGAGGCACTACAAAAAAGTCAATTCAGAAATAATTTCTCAGATAATTCACAGATGGACACCATAATGAAGGACATGGTTAATGAGTCGAGAGCACATAAAGATAAAAAAAAAAATCCTTAGGCAAATTATGGAAACCATGAATGTCTAACATAGGAAAGGAATGGAATCCATGAAACAGATACAAACAGATATCCAGGAAATTTGAAATTCCGTTGAAAGTATACATAGCAAAATGAACCAATATGAGGACAGAATATCAGATGTAGAAGACAGGATTGTGGTTAGCAATCATGAAAAGAAAGATTTCTTAAACATAGCAAGGAACCACAAAAAATCAATCCAACAGCTGCTAGATGATGCAAAGAAGAATAACATAAGACTGATTTGAATGAACAGAAAACAGAAGTGCAAGACATTGAAAATCCTGTTCCCAAATTAATGTCAGAAAACTTCCTAAGTGAGGCAAAAGAAATTTGACATACAGATGTTGAGCAGATATTGTTGATAAAGAGACCAGTTTTTGAGACTTTGAGGGTTTCTCTGCTCTTTGTGAAAGCTTTTCTGGGAGAAATCCTGTGGTCTCTCCCCAGAGAGGGAGATTCAGCACTGACCCCTCCAAACACATACCAACCACAACCACATATTCTAGACCTGGAGCCAAGGTTTCCCCAAAATAGGCCCCTTACTTTGGGAGAAGGTGGGATACTTAGGAGTTGCACAATCACTGGTCCCCTAGATCCTAGAGGACCTCTGTGAAGCACTGACTTTGGGTCACCAGGCTTTCCATTGGCCATGCAGCGAGTGACCACAAGGCAGTGTTGTCTGATAGGACTCTCATCTTTTTCATCTCCATTCTCTTTTTTTTTTTTTTTTTGGTTTTTCTCCGGTACCGGGAACTGAACTCATGACCTTGAGCTTGCCAGGCAGGCTCTTTGCCGCTGAGCTAAATCCCCAGCCCTCCATTCTCTTCTTGATTGGGCAGTGGGAGCTACTGTGGCAGCAGGGGTGGCTGCTGCTGATTCTGCTTCTGCTTCTGCTTCTTTTTTTTGTTGTCATCTTTTTGAGACGGGGTCTTGCTATGCAGTTCAGGCAGGCCTTGAACTCACTTTGTAGCCCAGGCTGGCCTCGAACTCACAGTGATCCTCCTGCTTCAGCCTCCTGAGTTCTGGGATTACAGGCGTGTGCCACCATGCCCAGCTACTTTTGCTGCTTTTATTTTAGCATTGTCTTTTTAGTGTTTTGAGATGGGGTCTCATTACATAGTCCAGGCTGGCCTTGAACTCACTATGTATCTCTGTCTGGCCTCAAACTTGTAGCAATCCTCTTGCCAAAACCTCCTGCCAAATTTGATTACAGGCATGCACCACCATGCCTGGCTAATTATGTCATATATTAAATACATGTTTTCCTCAATAACCTTTAGGAGGGGAGGGATGTATTTGGCTTTCTGAGTATTATACACCCTGGTACTCAATGGCAGGAAATAATTAAGTGCTGAAAGAAGGAAATGTGATGGCTTGTATCTAGACATCTCCCCAAAGCCTCAAGTGCTCATAGGTGGGGCTTTTCAGGGGTGGCTGGATTTAGGGTATGTGAATATGGATTGAGGGTTGTAGTTACTAAATTAGTTTGCTGATTGGTTTAGCATAGTTCTGTGTGTGAATAATGTGAATGCCCACTCTGGGTATTAGTAGCACAATCCAATAGACTTGTAGCCTGAATAGAACAAAAGAGAAAAGAAGGCTTGACATTGCTGGTTGCTGCCTCCTGTCTGTCCTGCCATGGTGTGTTTCTTCTCTGTGCCACTCTGCCATGCTGCTCTGCTTTGAAGCCAGAGGACTATGGTCTGAAATCTCTACAAACTGTGAGCTGAAACAAACCTATCCTCCTTTAATTTGTGGGCATCAGGTATTTTGTCCTAGCAAGAAAGAAATAACTAAGTCAGGAACGATGCTGGAGAGCCAGTAGAAAAGTAGTGAAGGAGCTGCAGTATATCAAGCTAGGAAGAAGTTAGCAGAGCAAATAGGAAATGTGGGCATCAGGTATTTAATTTGTGGGCATCAGGTATTTTGTCCTAGCAAGGAAGAAATAACTAAGCCAGGAAAGATGCTGGAGAGCCAGTAGAAAAGTAGTAAAGGAGCTGCAGTATATCAAGCTAGGAAGAAGTTAGCAGAGCAAATAGGAAATGGTATACATTCCACTGAATTATACATTGACATTTTATGTTAAGAGAAACTTTCTTATCTGGACAACAGTATATACATCATGCCAAATTCCAAGTGGGGCTCAGGTATTTTGTCCCAGTGATCAGAAAGTTCACTAGTATATAGCTCCTGAGGGGCCCAACTGGGTCTTCGGTAAACTTATTTATAGCTCAGTATTGTTGCTTCTTTCCCTGAGAAACCTACAGGAGAAGAGATGAAGAGAGTGTATTCAAAAGGAAGGAGTGGGCAAGGCTGTGGACTCCCCAGGAAACATTCCCTGGGGTCCCTGTGCCCAGGGCTCAGAACTTCAGGGGAATGACAGGCCAGTGCTTGGGCTGCTTTCTGTCACGGTGCTTGTCAAAGCTCAGCTGCACTGTGGCCTCCATAGCCTGGATCTTGGCAGTGCTATCCCCATACAAGTGCTTCATTTCAGCCTAATGCAGCTCTGAAGGCCCCTGGTCAGGGGCACTACTGTCTGTCCATGTTGTAGTACAAGCGATTGTAGGACAGGTTGTGGTTTGCATTCACACAGTCATTCTCACACTGCCTCCACCTGCTGCTGTCCCTGCCATTGCTCTTCACTGGGCCTCTGGGTCTCTGCAAAATACTGGTGGAGCTCATCAGTGACTTCTCTATTGTTCAGATCATAGCCTACCTCCTCATCTGACTGTGTTAACCTCCTCCTCTTCTAACCGAGCTTGGTCTTCTCTTGTGGAGAACTGGACCCTACTGCTGTCACATGGAGGCTACCCAGACCTTCTACTATGGGAATAACTGTAGTGTGTGCCTTGCCAGTGATGGTCATAGTAGTACCGAGGATGTCTAGTCTTCTTATCCTAAGAGCTTTGAGGTAGAACTACAGTTGGAAAGTAACATGGGAAACTGAAATAGGACCCCATGGCCTTCCTGTGGGCGATCTGGTGGTTGATGATGAATGGCCAGTATCTTGCATATGCCAGAGAGTAACACCAAGACACACAGCTTTTGCTGTGGCCTCTTTTGCTGCCATTCTGATGATGAAAATCCAAATGGGCGCTCCAATTTGTGGGCACTCTGCTTGCAGATCTCTGGCAGTGGGCAAGCTGGGGCCAACTTTTCGATGGGGAGACAGGATAGTGAGTGCTATTCATTGGGCAACTAGAAGCGTGCTTCCAGTGTTGGATATACTTTTAATGTTGTATTTATTGCCATAAATCATAATGCATGTGTTTTCCTGGTGTCGCGTTTCTTCCAGTGAGCTAGTGGAGCTACGCCTTAATTTTTGCATCTAGTCCTTTGCAGTAAGGGTAGGGTTGGATTCTGAAGCATGGTTTTACAACTTGGGCTCTTTCACTGAGCTGTGTTCTTAAACGCCATTCTCCCCTCATTCGTGAAATAGGGTCGAGAGGTTGTACATAGCTACCTGTTGTAGTCCGTGACATAGCAAGAAGGATGCCTATTAAGAGCAGCCAGGGGAGGAAACACGTTAGCCAGAGGTGGACGCGAAGGCGGAACCGCGAGCAGCAGCCGACTGCCAGGACCCACTGCGCAGGTGCGCTCGGCGGCCGCGACCCACTGCGCAGGTGCACGCAGGAGGCTGGGCGTGCCGGCTCCCATGGCTGAGGGTCTAGTTCCGGGGGGCCGCTCGCTGTTTGGGCGGCTGAGGCGGTGGGCGGTCGCGCGGCTGACGTCATCGCCGTGCGCTGCCACGTCTCCTCAGTTCTGTAGTAATGGAGGCTGAGGATGAGCGCTGACGGGGTCAGGCTCTGCCTTTAGATTTAGCGGTGGCTCTGGCACTGGATTGGGGTCAGGGTCTGGGGTTGGCAGCCTGAAACCCGCACACTTCTCACCTTCTTGGGCGGGAACGGCCTGCGTACGGGCCGCTGCTTTGGAGCGCCTTACCGCGGGGAGGGAGTCTGTTGCCTGGGGTCCGGTCTCTCAAGCCGCCTCCTAGGGATCCCGCCCCACCGGCCGGGCCTCCTCCATGCGTGAGTATGAGCTTGCGGCTGCGCTGTCCGACCGTCCCGGGCCTGCTTCGGCCCTCCAGAGTGCGCGGCAGGCGCAGCTTCGTCGACTCTTTTTAGGACCCAATCTGTTGAAGTTCGTGGTCCCTTCGCCGTTCGCGTCGCCCCGTGGCGTACTGTCTCCAGCTCCATCCCGGTGCTTGGCTCCTCGTTTTTCTTTCCCTTTGCTTGTTACTTGGGCAGAGAGTCCTCCGCGTCCAAGTTTGAATGGCTTGTCCCCGGGCATTTTTTAACCCTGTAGCCTAAGCTTCTGAAGGCGTGGGGAACGTCGAGTCAGTCCGTAGTAACGTTTGGAAAACCCAGGATTTTCCAGCGTGTGAGTCTTCAGTTTTGCGTTGTACAGTATTGTTTAGGAAACACTTGATTTCCGTAGTAGTGGAACCATGATTTTTGCCAAGATTGACGAAGACACATCTTTGTTTCAGCGAGGAGCGTTATCTGCTACTGGCCTTTTAGTGTCTCAGTTTTAGTAATTTCTACATGATTTTCCATCAGTTTTTCTGGAGTTTCCATTTGAGTTTCTTTCGAAATTTTCACGCTAACACGGAGAGACCACTTAAAACAGCTTAGCGTTTTAAAGAGTTAAAAGGTCTGTGCGTACTCTTTCATCCATGTTGGTTAGTCCTGACAAAATTCTCAGTAGAACAGGAGACGCCTTTCACGTGGTGAAGAAATAAACGCGGAGGATAAATGCCTCAAACTCGGATAGTATGTGACACATCTTATCTCTGAATCCAGATCCTTTGATAACAAAACCTAACATTTGGGACAGTGATAATCCTCCTGTGTTTCAAGTGGCTGAACGTGAAATATTAGGTTGGAAATCTGTAAGTTGGTGGTATTGCGTGTAAACTTCCACCTGATTGTAGTGTCTTGCGTATGATACACGTCAGCTGACAAAAGACTTGAATTGTGTGACTTCCCAGAGCTTGGATCAGAACTTAGGCTTCTGGCCCATTAGAATCCGAGTAGCCCTTTCATTAGAATAAATTAGATAATAGACACTTGGGAGCATTTGTTTGAAAATATGGTTTCACAAGGTGTGTTCACTCAGTTTCTCTATTTTTGTTTTTTGTTTTTTTTTTACATTGCGTACTTTACAAATAGTTAACAGGTATTTACGTTTTTCTCTTTGTGTTATTCAGAGTTGAAACAGCTTGACAGCCATTAACCTGGGTTGCAACTACAGGTGGCACTGGAAGCAGACTGGTTCCCGGACATGCCCGGTGGAAGGAGGGGCCCTAGTCGGCAGCAGCTAAGCCGTTCAGCTTTACCTTCTTTACAGACTTTGGTTGGTGGGGGTTGTGGCAATGGAACAGGCTTGAGAAACAGGTAAAGTAGAAATAAGGCTAAGCATAATTTGTAATGTTTTATGATCAGTAAGACTAACATAAAAGTCATCATATTCAGATACTAGCTTATCAAGCTTTATTCTTTTTGTGTGTGTGGTACTGGGGCTTTATGAATGCTAGGCAAGCAGTCCCACAAAGCCATACCCCTGTGCTTAAGCTTTATTCTTGACACAAAGTGGGTATCCTGCTCTTGAAGACTGGAAGCTTAAGTATTCTACAACACTTTGACAGTAGAAAGATAGGATATGGAGTCTATAAAGTGAAAACAGTCTATGGCTGATAATCTAAATTCTAGTTTTCTGGCCATCACCCTTTTGGCTATTTGAAGGAAAGGAGAACCGAGTCTCAAAGTACAGTTTGAGGCAGATGTGATAGTTTATTTTAATGGCTTTTTGTGGCGGGGGAAAGGACAAATTAAAACTGATAGTTTGTAGGTTACATTTTTTTAATCACAGCTGCTTGGGAGACTGAAGCAGGAGGATTGAGAGTTCAAGGCCAGCCAGGACAACTTAGCTCCTGGCATTGGAGGAAAATAGGGCAGCTAACGTGAAATTCTAAAATTGTAAGTCAGATTCCATCAAGAGTTTCAGAAATTATTTTGTCAAAAAATTCTTTGATTATTAATAAACTCAGTAGTAGCCTAAATATCATAAGATTCGTGTCATGTTTTATGAGAGTAAAGAATTCGATCTTTTTAATGGAAATTTATCCTAATTTTCAAAAATTAGGATGAATGATTTCTGTTTTGATGGGGAAGGTGTGCTAGGGATTGACTCCAGGGTGTTGTACATGCTGAGCATATACTAAGCATGTAGCTCCCTTGGAGCTACACCATAGGCCAGACTGAATTCTTTTTAATCTTATCCAGGTTGACATCTATCCACAGGAGGCTTGATCATGTAGCAGTGCAGAGATGCTCTTACCTGATCAGTTCCTCCTTGGTCAAGATAATTTTTGCCAACTAATTTCTGCTTCCTCCCCATATATAGGAATGGTGGTTTTTTGGTTTTTTTGTTTGTTTAAACCGTTTGGTACTGAGGACTGAACCTAGGGCCTCATGTGTGCTCTGCAAGCACTCTTTATTCCCACTCTTTAAAAACTTTTGCTAAGTTCTTTGGGTGGGACTCAAACTTGTTCTGTTTCTCTTTTTTGTTTTTTTGAAACAGTCTTACTATGTAGTTTAGGTTGGCCTTGAACTCACTGTGTAGCCTAGGCTGGGCTTGAATGTGCGATGATCTTCCCATCTCAGCCTCTCAAGCGCTGGGATTACAGGTGTGTGCCACAATGACTGTTTTATTGACACTTTTTTTTTCTTTTGGTGGTACTGAGGATTGAAGGGAAGGGTATTCTACCACTGATCTCCAGTTGCAGCTCTTTTCATTTTTTTATTTTGAGACAGTCTTACTAATTTGGCCAGTCTGGCCTTAAACTTGCTGTCTTCCTATCTCAGCCTCCCAGGTAGCTGGAATTATGGTTATGGGCCACTGTGCCAGCATTATGTCTAATTTTAACTGCGTTTAGGAGTAGATCAGTATTTTCTCTGCCTTCATTGTAGCTCTTCTTTTTTTTTATTTCCAAGTTCTAACCGTGCTTAATCCTCCATTCTCTATCCTCGCTTCTCCTTTAACATATTTACTTAGCAGTTAGTTTGAGATGGGGGTGGAATAATGTATTTTTCAGCAGATTTATGTGAAAGTGATAATTGTTCTTGATTTGAAAAGTTACTGAGACTATTATTATTTTGTGACATACTTACCTCAAGAGATTATTTTGAGAAAAAAAGTTTATGTATTTGTTTTGTCATGAGAAAAAAGCAGCTGGGATAAGTTGTTGTATAATACCTGGGAGAGAAGTATAAAAAATATAGAGAAAATAAATAGTAGATGGCTTAAACCAGTGGTGGTGAACCTTTTAGAGCTTTCAGTAATAACTTACAGTCCATTGTGGCATGTGTGCCCTAGGTTTGCCACCATTGTCTTAAACTATAGCTTTAGGAAGATGAATGAAGAAAAAGTGTCCAGATAAGGAGAAATTATTTTTGGAGTATCTGGTGTGTTGATGAGGGGGATAGAATTGCTTAATGTAGCATAATTATGGATGATATACAGTATTTAATTCTGTAAGGTTTGTGTCAGTTGGAAAGAATTGTTAAGTGTTTGTGGCTTGATGGGTGAAGTTAAACTTGAAAATGTGAAAAAGCTAGTTTGGTGATAACAATCAAGATTGAAATGCATAGTTTCTTATTCTACTTTCTACCTTTGGGGAAGAAGAATTGTTCTTGAAAAATGTGTTTAATTGCTTGTCCTTTTGTAAAAAGAACAAAATACTTCGTATTTCTGGATTTCTTAGAGGGTTCCTAGTTGAGGGAGATTATTTGAGCAGGACAAAGAATAAGTTTTTTCTTAGTCTTTGTGTAGCTTTGTTAATAATATCCTTAAATCTCTAGATGACTATTGCTTTTTCTGTTTCTTTTAGTTTCTCTTTATCCTTTTTAATCTTTCTTTACTCATTTTTTTACCTGAATTTACTGCTTACTGGCTCCATAAGGTCCAGTTTTAAGTCAGCTGTCTTAACTGGTTTTGTTTTGTTTTTGTTTTTTCCAGTACCACGAATCGAACTCATGACCTCGCGCTTGCCAGGCAGGCGCTGTGCTGTGTGCCGCTGAGCTAAATCCCCAACCCCTTAACTGGTTTTTTTTTTGTGTATGTGACATGGGTTCTTGCTGTGTAGTTCAGGCTGACCTTGAGTTCTCCAAAGTTGCCCAGGCTGGTCTCAAACTTGCAGTCCTCCTGCTTCAGCCTCCCAGGTGCTGTGACAGTCATGTACACCATGCTGGGCCTGTACACAAACTTTATCTGCAGAGAGAAAGCAGGTATTCAACATAAACCTCATTGTTTGTACAGTTTAGGCACAGTGACCCATTTTTACTATTTAGGGAAAGTTTTATGTCAGTGGAGGGAACTGTTTTATAGAATTGTCAGGTTGCAAGCCTTGTAAGCAGGTCTAATGACAGCTATGCTGAGTACCTGATTTCCTCTGGGGAATCGATGATTTTGGTATTGTTAGAAAGAGGATACCAATGTATCCAGACCCAGTAAAACCCTTGGCTCTCTAATGAACTCTCCTGATGGGCAGTTTTTTATGTGTCTTTTCATAACTCATTGATACTGGAAATAAGTTCAGTCCTGCGGATGAATCTGGGACATTCTCACTGAACTAAATCCTCAACCGTTTTTTAATTTTTTATTTTGAGGCAGGGTCTTGCAAGTCACCAAATTGCCAGCAGTGGGTTTAGAGTTGAAATCCTCCTGCCCTGTCTTCTCAGAATGCTGGGATGGCGCATGTACACTATCACGCCTGCCCTTAGACTTTCCTGGAAAAGCCTTAATCACATGCATTTTCTTCATGTAAGAATACTTTCTTTTTTTCCCCGCTGATGTTACGGATCACTTTGACTTTTGTCTCTTTTGTCTTCTGGCTTCAAGTTCAATAGTCAGCTGTATAGAGAATCACAAGTGTAGCTCTTTCATACTTTGTTTTGAATATCTTTTCAGAAGCTTAGTATTTGATTGACTTTTTTGTGTGTGTTTTTAAATTTTTATTCCTGAGGTGTTTTAAAGACGAGGTTTCACTAGTTACTTCAGGCTGGTCTTGAACTCACTTTGTAACTGTTTGCCAGCTCCACAAGGACCAGTCTTAGGTCTGCTCTGTTAACTTTTGTTTTGGAGACAGGTTCTTGTTACATAGTTCAAATTGGTTTTGAATTCTGTAAAGTTCCCCAGGGTAGTCTCCAGCTTGTGGCCATCCTCCTGCCTCACCCTCCCAAGTACACTACAGGTGTGTGCTGTAACGCCCAGCTATTGACTTTGTTAATAGCTGAAGTATATTAGCGTGCTTTACTTGTGAAAAATTTTAATAACTTCTTAAACCCCTAGATCATAAGAGATAAGTTTAGTATGCCTCCCCTCCCCTGCTGCTGCCTTATTTTTGTGGGTACTAACACCAGTTCTATCCCCATCCACCCAGCCCACGCTTCCACACAGACCTTTCCTGTCCCAGAGCCACAGTGCTTCACTTACTTCAGTTTTAATTGAAGGGGAATATAGAGTTTTAGTTTGTTTATATTAGAAGCTCCTAACCTTGTAATGTCTGTTGAGAATTTTTTATTTCAATAGCTTATAATTAACTGGAATGAGGGAATAGATTGGCTGCTAGCATTGTGAACACAGTTCATATTCCCATGAGTTGTTTAAAGTATTATAAATGCAACATGACAATGCTAGAATTCTGTGTTTGGAAATTTTAGAGTACAATGTTAACTAACGCTAATATTGTTCCATCTGTACAATCTTCTTTCAAAGTATCCAAACCAAGACACTCCTTCCCTTCTGTGTAAACAGTAGCAGATCCTTGGATCTCTGTAACTATTCCTAGGCATATGAACAATAGGAGGTTTTATTCTCTACCCTTATTTTACCACTTCAGATAGCCCAGCTATTTCTGGCATATTTCATGATTGTATTGATCTGTTGCCTTCTCAGCCTAAAGATATGTATTTGCAGTGAGCTAAGAGTAGTCTCTGTTCTTGGGATTATGGTCTTATAGCCAAGAAACAGATGCATACAAAACATTTGTAACAGCATGGAAAGTGCAATAGTACAGGCATAGTTTATGTGTGATCATGATATAGAATAGAGATAAATCAGTTTTGTTTGAGTGAGTCAGAGTAAACCAAAGAGGATATGTCTGAACATCTTAAAAAGTCTTTTTTGGGGGGCTGGGGATTTAGCTCAGCGGCACAGCGCCTGCTTGGCAAGTACAAGGTCATGAGTTTGATTCCTGGTACTGGAAAAAGACAAAAAAAAAACAAAATAAAACAAAAAAAAGCCTTTTTTTGGGGTGGGAGGTGGTGGTGGTGTTTGGGATTGAATCTAGGACCTTACAGATGCTAGACATGTGCTGCACAGTGAGTTATTTCCCCTATCCCTTAAAAGTCTTAAAGGATGAGTAGAAAAAGTCTGGAAGGATGTCAGTAAGTGTGTATGTGAGTAATTAAGGACAGTGATTATGGATGGTATTGGATGGAAAGGGAATAAGAGAACAGTGGTAAAGGGAATAAAACAACAGTTTCTGTGTTCCTGGGAGTAAATAACAGGGGTATAGGGTACTGTGGAGTACTATGCTAAGGCTACCTGGTTAAACAGAAAGCTTCATAGGTTTGAATAGCAGTTTTTGCATATTATCCCATTGGCAGTGTAGAGCCATTAAGGAGTTTGAGGTAAAAGAGTAACATTAGAATTTCACTCTATTATTTTATTATTATTATTATTATTTTTTAGAGACAGGGTCTTGCTGTATAATCTTAAATTGACAATGTAGCTAGGCTTGTCTTAAACTTGTGACTCTCCTGTCACAGGCTCCGAAGTGCTGGGATTAGGCATGTCCAACCATGTCCAGCAAGTTTCACTTTAGAAAGATTTCAGAGGGCAGGTTGGAGGAAGTAATATTGAATTTAGGAGAATTACTGCAATAATTAGGTGAAAGTTGATGAATGCTTGAACCAAAACAGTGAATTGAGAGGAGAGGGTACCTTCTGAAGAAAGTTCTGCAAAGTGGAATATAGTTCTTTAGAGAGTGATTGGATACGAAGAGACAGAAGAAAAGCTCTAGATTAGGTTTCTGATCTGGGAAGGTAAGAAATGGGCCATGAACTAGGGTCAGGACTGTAGGAGGAACATAGATGTGTAGTAAGCAATCAGATAACGTGGATGTAAAACTCAACAGTGAGCCCCGTGCAGAGAAACTTTAGTCTTTGGGATACAGTAGCTAATGGAAGCCATAGCTGTACCTTAGATCACCAAGAAAATGATTAGAAGGAGAAGGAAAGAGGATCCCAGAATGGAGCCTTAGGGAATGCCAACAGTTGAGGAGTAGGTGGGGAGGAGGAGCAGGCCCTTTGTGCTCTGTGACACTGGAGAGTGTCACTATTTGAGTTAACCGTAGTTTTCTCTTTCAGGAATGGTAGCGCTATTGGCCTTCCAGTCCCACCTATCACAGCCTTAATCACCCCAGGTCCTGTTCGTCATTGCCAAATTCCTGACTTGCCTATGGACGGGAGCCTGCTCTTTGAATTTCTGTTTTTCATCTACCTATTGGTTGCTCTGTTCATTCAGTACATCAACATCTATAAAACTGTGTGGTGGTATCCCTACAATCACCCTGCGTCTTGTACTTCTCTGGTAAGTTGTCATAGGACTTTAAGTTCTTTATGTCACTTAGGCAAGAAGCTAGCTGGAATAATCTAGGTAAAGAAATTATTTTTCTTAATAATTTTTCTTTTAATGAAATGTTTTTCTACTACACCTCAGATTAGTTTCAGAAAGAAAACCTCAGGGCCAGGGATAATCGGCAGTACAGCACCTGCCTGGTAAGCATGAGATCCTGAGTTCAATTCCTGGTACCAAAAAAGGAGAAAGAAAACCTCATAAGATTATTTAAAATATATATAAATAAAAATGCAGAAAATATTTAAATAAATTATAATATCACAGGAAGGTTTTGATATTTAAATTTCTCTATCCTGTGTTAAATTTGCTGTAAGTGTAAGGTGTCAAATAGGATTCAATTCCATCAAGTATACCTTTTTAATGGCTGAATTGGGATAGTCAGCTTATATAACAGATTAACCCAAAATTGTGTAATGCTTCTAATACATAACAGTCTGAGGTAGTTGTCATGGTTGGTAGAGTTCTTCCACGTGGCCAGTTGGGGGCCCAGGTTGGTAGAGACTGTTGTCTTCCAGCACGTGGCCTCAGGCTGGCTGTGGTTTGTTCCTGTTAGCCAGAAAGGGAGAAAACATAGGGAAATACAAAGGAGAGTTTCTCCCGAGTAGGCTTCCATCATCTCCATGTGTGCAGTGCTACCTAAGGTGGGTTAGAGAATTCTATAATTTGTTGGCTAGCGGCATAGTTAAGCTGAATGCAGTTGGGTCCTTTTATGAAAAGAAATGTAGCTGTTAGAAAAATAAATGCTCAGATAGGAATAGCTGTCTCTACTGAGGTACATAAAAGCATATTGTAGGTTTCTTCTACTCTTTCCGCCCATCTAGCAGGGTCATGATTATCCTGATGTAGAAGAGGTTCTTTATATAAAATATATATAAGGTTAGTCGTGTAACAGCTTGGGCAGTTGGCAGTGGGTGATTGGGATGAGTATATGATAGTTATTCTCCAGGACAAAGAAAGAGCACTGTGGTCCTGAACAATTTATATATGTGTTTGGGACTTATTTTTTTATTTCTTCTTTTGAAATAGTTCTTGCTAAGTTGCCCAGAGTGGGCTAAAATTTGTGATCTTGTCCACAGTGCTGGGATTGTAGGCATATCCCACCATAAATAAATTGTAATGTGACAGGAAGGTTTTGATATTTAAATTTCTCTACCTCATGTTAAATTTGCTATAAATGTAAGGTGTCAGATATGAACAATTCTGTCAAGTTTACCTTTTTAATGGCTAAATGGACTTACTTTGTAAGTTAAAATAAGTGGACTGATTTTATAAGTCCCAGTGTGTTTGGAACTTATAAAAAGAGATTTTAAACCTTTCTAGCCTAGTGGACATAGAAGTGTGTAACCAAATCCTCAAGGTGGTATGGAAAGAAGCCAAGTAAGGATTGTGGTAGTAAGGATTGAACCCAAGACCTTCACAGCGAGCTACATTCCCAGCCCTTTTTAATAATCATATCCTTCATCTGTCCTTGTTTAGAGGTAGTTTTGCAAGGGAGGCTGGGAAATGAACCTTTAGTTAGCAAGGAATCAGCCCCAGTTAAATTCCACTCTGATGGCAGAACAACAACTAATAATCTCTGCTTTTTGATTTTACTCTCACAGTGTAATAAAGTAAGATCCAGAAGCAGGAATTTTGGCTGTTACCTTTGGCAGTATATACTTAATGTTAAGAGTATCTGGCATGTTTTAGATGCTGAGTACATATTTATTCAGTGATTGAGAAATTCATTTTTTTATTTTGGAAGGAATTGTAGAGGCCTGCACAACTTCTGACCATCAAAATAAAAATACATCCCAGTTTTGTTGGTTCTAGGATACTGTAACTAACATTTCATTTTGTTGATCATCATATATATATAGACTTAGAACAAAAGGAACTAGGTTCCTGTATACTGGTTCTAGGATACTGTAACTAAAGATTTCATTTTGTTGATCATCATATCATATGTATATAGACTTAGAACAGAAGGAACTATAGGTGGGATCTGGGTAATACTATTGTTTTTATAGAAGAGATTAAATATAATGCATATTTCTAAGTTAACTTACAGAGACAAGGTCACACTGTGTAGTGCAGGCTGGCCTTGAACTTGCTTACTGTTTCGTGTTTTGAGACAAGGTTTTACTGCAGAGTTAGGCTGGCCTGGAGCTCACTATGTAGTCGGTGTAGGCTGACCTCAAAGTTGCTGCTGTCCTACTCTCTCAGCTGGGATTACAGTAGTATGCCACTAGGTCTGGCAATACAATATAATTGATGTACCAACTAATAGAGAATTTAGTAGATGCCCGGTCAGGTTAACATGTTTGAATAGAGATCGACAACAGTAACTCCTAAAAACTATGAATCCCAACTGATCCATTAAATTTGACACATTATCAACGTGGCATTGTCACAGTTCTTCAGCATGTTATGTAACTCAGAACTGTAATCTTTTTCTTTTAATATAGTAAAGTTTTAAAAAAGGAGAGGGATACATTCTAGATAGTTTAAAATAGTAATTAGAAAGCTAAGGCAGATTTGTCATGAAAAGAGAAGTAGAAAGTAGGCAGTTTCTTCAATATCTATCAGATTCCCTTGGTCTATTAGGGTAGAGAGATGTAAGGAAAATGTATTGAGGGCCAGATTGCTTTGGATTTTTTCCATGTCTTTTGAGACAGGGTCTCATATTGTAGTTCAGATTGGCCTTGAGCTCACTGTGTGGCCCAGGTTGGCCTCAAACTTATAGCATTCCTGCCTCAGCCTCCTGAGTGCTAGGGTTACAGGTATGTACCAACAGATGTTTAAAAAATTATTTTATTTTTTAACAAACAGCAGCAGGGATAAGGAGACTGGGGTAGGGGCTGAGGGGAAGTGAGGCTGTGGAGAGGCAGACCTCCATTCCTGTAGAGTTGCAGCTAGATACACAGATTTCTTTCTGATGCAGATCTTTATTTCTCTTGCAGAATTTTCATCTCATTGATTATCACCTGGCAGCGTTCATCACAGTGATGTTGGCAAGGAGACTTGTGTGGGCTCTCATCTCAGAGGTAACTGCTCATTCACTGTATTCTGTCACTTGTAGCTGGGCTTAATTACTAGAATGAGTTCAGACTGAAAGCATGAAATGTCCAAATTAATTTGAATACAAGTGTAATTTAACTTCTGTGCCAGTACTTTATTTCCTTAGGCTTTTTTGAGCTAGGGTTTCCCTATTTAGTTGAGGCTGGCTTGAACTCCCTAAGTAGCCTACCCTGGCTTTGAACTCCCATTTCGCCTACCTTATCAGTGTGGAATTATAAATGAATAGTTACTATAGTCACAAATAATGGAGAGGTAACTTTTTTCTTCTAAAACATATAAAAGTCTTTGTAAGCTGATTTTCAGAAATCTGATTTCTGTGAACACAGAGTAATCTATTAAGTTGTGATCCAAAAGCTGTTTGAAGTTAGCTGAAAAACAAGAGTAGTAAGATTGTCAGGTTCTCACAGTAGGAAAGGCTTCTGTAACTTTTCTCTCAGGTTAAGTATTTCTGTGATGAACAGATGTTTACTTTTGGATGTATTGAAAAATAATTATCTTTAGAGGAACTCAGTCCAGGCTTTTGTTAACATTTGTAAAAACAGGCAGGGAATGATTTTTTCCATCACTTCAGTAACTTGGAAATGGTACTTGTGTATACCAACTTAAACTAAATGCTGTTAGTGTGTAAATCCTTTCTGATTGTAATCCTAAGAATTTCAGAAGCTGAGGCAGGAGGAATGTAACCTTAAGGGCAGCCTGATCAATTTGTAAGACCCTGTCTTAAATGGGGCAGGTAGGGCTGAGGATATAGCTTAGTGCTCCCTGGGTTCAGTCCCCAATCCTAAAATAAAATACATGGAGAGAACAGAATATACTTTGGTTGGGGAGGTGGTTTTGTTGAGATAGGGAATGCTATGTAGTTCAAGATGGCCTTGAACTCGAAGCGATCCTCCTGCCTCAGCTTACTGAGTGCTGAGGTTACAGGTATGTGCCACCAGGGCCGGTGGGAACAGATTATATTTGCTTAGATTTGAGTAAATTGTTTCTAGAAGGAATTCAGACTAATAATGGACTGCTTGTTGGTGGCTGGGAGACAGGTGCAGCAGGAGGGAAGCTTCTCACTACAAACGCTGTATATACAGTATTTTATACTTTGGTGTGACTGTATTAGCTGTTTGAAAATTAAGAGCTCTGTAATGGTTCTTTACTAAAATAGCTAGATAAGATGGATAAATCCATCATAAATCATCTTTCCTTCTACTAAAATTTGCCCTTTTTTGACTTACATCACGGAAAGAATCCCTATCCTGAGAAAAATCAATCATTTTTAAGGGAAGGTTGGAGATAATTCAGGAAGCAAATTGTATTAGAAAAGGACTACCTTTCCACCTGGATAGACTGTTTACTCATATCCTGCCCAGTGCTAGTTGCTCCACAAGCCTTACAAATAAGTACAGCTATTCTTCCCGCCAACTTGAAGCAGCTCTCTTTAAAAAATAGTTTTCCTGCTGGGCTTGGTTGGGCACACCTATTTGAAGCCAAGCTAAGCTACAAAGTGAGACCTTGCCTCAAAAACAAACAAAACAACAACAACACCAAAAAAAACCAGAACAAAACAAAAATAATTTGTTTCTCTAAACATAAAAATAGCATATTGAAAAAACTAAGAAACACTAAAATGTAAAGCAAAAATGGAAACAAATTACAGCCCCATTATTGAGAACCATGAACCATGTTATAGTTCCTTCCAGTCTTTAGGAGCATATAGTTGGGTGTTTCTTTTTTTCTTCCCTAGTACTGGGGCTTGAAGCCAGGGCCTTCGTATTGAGCTATACTGTCTTAGTCCTTTCAGTCTTTTTTTTTTTTAATTTTTTTGAGATAGGGTTTTGCTATATAGTCCAAGCTATCCTTGAACTCATTCTGTAGCTCAGGCTGGTCTTGGGCTCATTGAGGTCTTCCTGCCTTACCCTCCCAAGTACAGGGATTACAGGAGTGCACTACTATACCTGGTGCCTTTTGTATTGAGACAGAGTCTTGCTAAGTTACTGTGTTGTCCAGGCTGGGCTCATGCTTGCAGTCCACCTTGCTCAGCCTCCTGTATAAAGACTTTTATATCTGTTATACTTAATATAAGGTTTTATATATAGAATATATATTTAAATATATATGGGGACAGTGTATTTTTTTTTTTTTTTTTTTGTCCTGGGAATTGAACTCAGGACCTTGGGCTTACCAGCCAGGCACTGTGCCACTGAGCAGTATCCTTGGCCCAGACGTTGTATACTTTTAACATAGTGTTAGGAGTAATTTCTACTCCTGCCCTGGCTAATTCTTGCTTATACTTGAGATCTAAGCTTGAATACCACTTTGTAAGAGAAGCTTGCTATAGGTTCGGATTTCCTGTTATTTACTTTCCTGGTAGTATGTGTGTCTTAGTTACTTTTCTCTTGTTGCTTAGACAAAATACCTGACACCCAAAATTAAGGAAGAAAAGGTTTATTTAGCTCACAGTTTGTGGAAGTTTCAGTCTGTCATCAGCTGCCTCCAACCAAGGCAGAGTGGCATGGCAGAGGGGCAACAGCTCAAGATGGGGAAGACAGCAAAGCAACAAGAGCAGAAGTAGCAGGGAGAGCAAGCCTCTTTTCCTCCCTTATATTGTATGCAGGCTACCTGCCCTCAGGTGGGTGTAGCACTCACACTTTTTCCTTGCCCTCCTCTGGCCCTGGCCCCCTGCTGAGTCACTCAGTTAAACTTCTCAAGTTGACACAATGAACAATACCCTAGAGTGGTAAGGGCATGTCCTCTATACCCCAAGATGTGGAACTGCTGAGTTACTTAAACTTCAAAACTTGAATCAACACAAACACAATGAATCAACCGTAACACTTGTTATGGTTACCACTGTGTCCTCAGGACCTGATAGAGATTTGTCACATTCAGCACAGTAGTTAGGAGCTTGGGTTCTGGAAGCAGGCAGAACTAATGAACAAGCACAGGCTCTGTTGCTTGGGTGGATTGGTCAAGAGCAGTCTCTTTTATTTCTGGCATGAGCTGTGTGAATGAGGGGACAGGAGTAACTTCCTGAGCCTAGGCACATTGGGCACATGGCGTGAGGTGTATATCTTGGGGGTGATGTGGAGTTCTGCCCTCCTGTGCACAGCTGAGAGTGGCTTGAGCCTTCTGTCACTGTGAGGCTTCAGCAGTTCGCTGTGGTATTCGTTTTAACCACTTCTTTGCGTGTTTAAATACAGAATCATGTATCACTTAATGATGGCATAAGACAGTGGTAGCAAACGGATGGCACACGTGCTTCAGTGGGCTGTTTGTATTCTTGAAAACTCAAAGGTTTGCCGCCACTGGGATAAGATCTGAGAAATGCATCATGAGGTGATTGCCTCTTTGTGTGGACATCAGGGTGGGCATGTACAAGCTTGGGCGATGACATCAATGCTGGTGGCTGTTGATGCAGTTAGAGTGATGCAGTAAACACAAGATGCGAAGCTGTTGTCAGAATAACACGGTGTACTATTTTACAGTAAACTTTTTTTGTAATAAATAGGAGTATACTTCAATGCTAAACAGTCAGGCATGGTGGTACATGCCTGTAGTACCAGCCATCGGGAGGCTGAGGCAGGAGGATCACGGTGAGTTCAAGGCCAGCCTGAACTACGTAGCAAAACCCTGTCTCAAAAAAAGACAAAAAGTAAAATGATAAACTAGTGGCATCATTATTATCAAGTGTTATATACTGCATATAATTGTATATACTGTACTTTTATGACTGGCAGCACCCCAGTTGCGTGAGTGATGTTATGTGCTGCAATATTATGTCAGCTATTATGTCACTAGGCAATAGGATGTTTTCAGTTTCACTTAATACATTTTTCTTTTTTTGAGATGGAGCACTGCTGTGTTGCCCATATCTGGCCATAGACTCGTGGCCTCAAGCCATCCTGCCTCATCCTCCTGAGTAGCTGGGACCACAAGCATGTCCTGTTGGCCCTTGGCTTTCCGTGTAATTTTTGTTTTGTTTTTTGACACAGGGTCTCGCTATGTAGTTTAAGCTGGCCTTGAACTCACTGTGTAGCCCAGGCCTCCAACTTGCAGTGATCCTTCTGCCTCAGCCTCCCAAGTGCTAGGATTACAAACAGGTGCTGCCACATTTGGCTTTTCTCCCTATAAAGACCCCGTGATATATGCCATTAGTCATTGATGGAAACATTTTTATGCAGAGCATGACTGTAGTATATATATATATATATATATTGCTTGTATATTATATATGTTCTGTAATGTAATGTACAAGCTAAGAGATAGAAGTATAAGAGGAGTTGAAAAGCTCCTTAGTCTTTCACATGGACTTGTCACTCCAGACAATTTTTCTCCCGTTCTGGGTTCAAACACTACTGTTCTAAAGTTATGACGATGTACTTTTAATTCATTTTAGAAGAAAGTGGCAGTCAAAGCTTCATGTTTTGACGAGTATATTTTTTTTTTCTATAATTAGTCAATGTCGTAGTTACTTTTGTCTCATTGCTAAGACAAAAAACCCGATGCCCAATATTAAGGAAGGAAAGGTTTATTTAGCTCATAGTTTATGAGGTTTCAGTCTGTAATCAGCTGTCTCCCAAGCAGGGTGGCACATGGCAGAGGGGCAGCAGTTCATGATGGCAGAAGACAGCAAAGAAACAAGAGCAGAAGGGTGTAGAAGAGTGAGCCTCTTTTCCTCCCTTATATTGTAAGCAGGCTACCCACCCTCAGGTGTAGCACTCACACCGTCTCCCTGCCCTCCTCTTGCAGGGATGTTTACAAAGTGAGGACCCTGGCCCCCTGCTGAGTCACTTAGATAAACTTGTAAACTTCTCAAGTTGACACAATGTATCAACCATTACAGTCACTTTTAAAATTTGGTTTTAAAGAACATACTTGAACAGCTATGTTAATAAAGAATTGGAAGTAATTATGCATTATTTGCATGAGTGCAAAAATTAAACTTTTATTTATGTAGGGATCTGCCAAAGCTATGATTATGAAATATCAGTAATTATTAAACAGTAATTAAGCAGACAGATTAGAGGGGAGAATTGAAAGACAAACAGAAGTATTGTGAATGTTATCGTGGCACTTGTAGTCTGGTGGGAAGTAAGACAGATGAATTGGTGGCTCTCCATGGGTACATATATGAAAATGGCCTGGGAGGTTCTTTAAATACATTTTTTCCCTGTGTTACTTGGAATTGAGCCCAGAGAGTTTGCACTGAGCTACAGCCCTCTTTCTTTTTTTAAAATTTTAATTACTTATTTAGTCTTTTTGAGAAAGAGTTCTGCAAAGCAGTTTAGGCTGGCCTTGAACTCAGTTTGTAGCCTACGCTGGCCTCAAACTTCCAGCAGTCCACCTGCCTCGGCCTTCTGAGTGCTGGGATTACAGACGTGTGCCACCATGCCTGGCTTTATGAGATAGAATCTTGCTAAGTTATTAAATTACCCAGACTGGGCTCAAACTTGTGGTCCTCCCTGTCTCCCAGAGTGCTGGTATAACAGCTGTGTACCATCATGCCTGGCTAAATACAGATTTCTTAACTCAAAATTTTGTTCCCTACTTCGGGAGAAGAAAGTTGTTGAGAATTTACACGTTCAGTGAGCAGCCCAGGTGATTGTGATGACTAGTCCATGGGGCATATGCCTGGTGTAAACATATTAGATGATAATGATAAGAATTTAAAAGAGGTCTGTGTGAGGGACTTTGAGGGTATAAGAAGGAAATCACTGTGCCTGGAGAAGTTTGAATTTTTAATACTTTGCAAGATAAGTGGGCTGCGGCAGTTTATCTTTTTTCTTTCTTTTCTTTTTCTTTTTGCACAGTTCAGCTTCTACTAAACCTACGAAGCCCTTACTTTGAGACACTTTTTTTTTTTTAATAAGATCAATTATAAAATGTTGCTTTTGGTGCTTCCAAACTTTCAGGCCACTAAGGCGGGTGCAGCGTCCATGATTCACTACGTGGTTCTGATATCAGCGCGCTTGGTGCTGCTTACTTTGTGTGGATGGGTGCTTTGCTGGACCCTTGTCAATCTTTTTCGAAGCCATTCAGTCCTCAATCTCCTTTTCCTTGGCTACCCGTGAGTACTCCAGGTTTACATTTTATTAGTAAATGTTTAGAAATTATTTGGGTCATGTAAGTGATACTGCTAAAGAGTGGAAAATGAAAGCTTCATAAGCCTAGGGTTCAGAAAATTGGAAGGCAATGGATATGGTGACTGTATAATTCGTTTTCTAAACTTGGTTAACTGGGACAACAGGCATTAGTCAGGACTGTCCGTGAAACTGATATGTATGACTCTCCTTCCAGTGAGGAATATTTTAATATTTTAATTATTTTAATTAAATTTTTTTTAAATTTTATTTTAAATTAAATTAATTTTAATATTATTTTAATATTTTAATCGACTGTATTCACCAAACAGAATTACCATCATCAAAATTGCTAGCAAACCTTTCATTTCCATTTAGCTATATAAAGAAGCTTATTTTTTCTTGGAGGTTCTTTACACTTCCTAAAACAATGAAATAAGCATGTAATTTAAACAAATTTTAGGTTTAAATATATTTACCTTCTTTAGTTTTAAAAAATTATATAATCTACCTTTTATGGAAACTTTAAACATTAAATATGAGAAATTCAAAATAGTAGATTATGGAAACAACTATATCTTTCTGTTTATTCATAGGTTTAAAAAGAGGGTCTTTCTCTTCTTTTTTTTCCTCTTAAGCAGCTTCTCAATTCAGGGTAAATTAGTCCACAGTCCAGCCAGTCCCATGCCTGTAATCCCAGCACTTCGGAGGCTGAGGCTAGAGGACTGCAGCCTGGACTACAGAGGGAGTTTTAAGACCAGCCTGAACTACATAGCGCGACCCTGTTTCAGAAAAACAACAGCAAAAGAATCAGTCTACCCTCTTAAAGTTAGACCTAAACATATCTTGAATCTGTTTTCCATAATTTCTGTATTACATTCTGTACCTTTGCATGGTCATCTTATAATTCATTCTTGTTCTTTGTTCTGTTTTTCATTGTAGGTAGAATGAGTTTTGAAAAGGGTAATTTAATCTGACTCTTTAAAATCTTTTAATGAATCATTTCTTTTATCTTACAAAACCCTCTGTGGTCTAAGCCTTTGATGCTACCTTTCTATTTTCCTTCATTCTACACTGTATCAGTTATGGTACCACAGTAATGGTGTAACTGTCACAGGTCCACAGTAGCCTCTCACAGTATGTCTTTATTGTGCACATGTTAGAGCCAGCTGGAAGTTAGGAGTCTTTCCTGCGCATTGATGGCAGTCATCAGTTCAGGCAGCGGGGCCACCCAGCTGTGCCTCCCATGTTTTCTCATTCTGTGGCCAGTGAGCTTGGGCAGAGTCACATGAAATTGGCAGGATAGCAAGAGTGGGCCTCAGTGTGCAAGCCCATTTTTAGCTTCTCATTGCAGCATGTCTGCTGACCTATGTACCTTTCTTTTCTTTTTCTTCTTTTCTTTTCTTTTCTTTTCTTTTCTTTTCTTTTCTTTTCTTTTCTTCTCTTCTCTTCTCTTCTCTTCTCTTCTCTTTTCTTTTTTTTTTTTCTGTGTTTTTTAATACTGGGGATTGAAGCCAAGGCCTTGAGCTACTGTACATCTCCAGCCCTTTTTCATTTTTTGTTCTGACGCAGGGTGTCAGTAGCTAAGTTACCCATGCTAGGCCTAGTGCCTCTGCTTTCTACCCTCTACCCAATGTCATTGGCTAAAACAAGTCCTATTGTTGAGCCCAGTATGGGGAAGGCACCTTTCCCACAGCGAAGGCTGTGAACCAAGAGTTGAAATAACTAAGAAATTATCAAGGGAAGCTGGGTGTGGTAGCATATGCCTACCTATAATACCACTGCTGTGGGAAGCTGAGGCAGAAGGATTGCAAGTTTGAGTTCAGCCTGTGCAATTTAGTGACTTAGTGAGACCCTGTTTCAAAGGTAAAAAGTAAAACCCAGTGTGAAGTCCCTGGGTTCAACCCCCAATACAGCCAAAAAGAGAGGGATGGAGGCAGCGGGGAGGGAGAGAGAAGGAAGGGGAGGGAGGAAGGGAGAGAGAGGGAAGGGAAGGGACAAAGGAAGAGAGACGGAGAGGGGAGGGAGAGGGGGAGAGAGAGAGAGAGAAACTTTGAGTGTAGCTCAGTAATAGGGCTTATGCTTAGTATATGTGAAATCCTGGGTTAAGTCTCTAGCGCCAACAATGTTATCAGTCTGAAAACTATTCAGTAATTCTTCTAAAAAAAATTACTGTATTTCCAGAATTTTTTTTCACTTAATTCATTAAATATTAAGAGCATACTGTTTCATCCACTGTTTGAGGCACCAAGGATTGACCAATGAATTAAGTAGACTAAAATCTCAGCTTTCTAAAACTTACATTTGTAATGAGGGAATGATAGGCCAAGAAAAAAGGACTTCCCCCACAACCTTATAAACACATGGGATGGTAAGGTCTGTAGAGAAAAATAACCAGAAAAGGGGCGTTAGGGGGAATAGATCAGTGATACAGTTTGGAGGCAGGGGAGTCTTCACTGATGAGGCATTTGAAGTGAAGGTCAAACCATGTGAAAACTACTAGATTTTTTGTTGTTGTTGTTGTTGTTGTTATTGTTTTTGTTTTTTTCCGGTACCGGGAATCAAACTCACGACCTTGTGCTTGCCAGGCAGGTGCTGTGCCACTGAGCTAAATCCCCAGCCCCAAAACTGCTAGATTTATACAAAGATGGGTGCTGTGAAAATACTTACTGTATTATTGATGTTAGTGGAAAATTAGAAATAACCTGTTTCTAACGAAAGGAATGAGTAAATCATGGTGCACCTACAAGTGAATATATAAGCATCCTGTAATATCTTTAAAATCTGTGAGAATAATATTTGGAGCACCATACAAAAACATTTTATGTTATATAAGGCCCAAGTATATATAACTATGTACAAAGTTTATCCATTGGAAAAATGTGCACCCAGTAATAAAAATTATTAGTTCGAGGTGATTTATATTTTATCATTGTGATTGTGTAGTTTCCTGTCGTACAGTGAATGCATACTGCTTTTATTGAAGGAAATTACAAAGCTTTCTAAATAACAAATTTACCATCAGCAAAGTCCCCTCAGGTTGTGTTTCCTCTGGTGGGTCGTGACCATTTACTGATGTAGTTACATGATGTGCTTGGAAGTGCTGTCTGTGGTCTCATTTTGATATCCTCCTTGTCTTACAGGTTTGGTGTTTATGTTCCACTCTGCTGTTTCCACCAAGATAGCAGAGCTCATCTTCTTCTCACAGACTATAACTATGTGGTTCAGCACCAGGTTGTAGAGGAAAGTGCCTCAACTGTGGGTGGCTTGGCCAAATCCAAAGACTTCCTCTCCTTATTACTGGAGTCTCTAAAAGAACAGTTTAATAATGCCACGCCCATCCCCACTCACAGCTGCCCCCTGTCTCCAGACCTTATTCGTAATGAAGTAGAGTGTCTGAAAGCAGATTTCAACCACAGAATCAAAGAAGTTCTCTTCAACTCTCTCTTCAGTGCCTACTATGTTGCGTTTCTCCCTTTGTGTTTTGTGAAGGTGAGTTGTTACCTTACTTGATGTGCTCCCTGGATTTGTGTGTGAATTACATCAACTGGGTATTTCTTGTTTAATCCCCCTTTTCTCTGTCTCCCCTTTGGCAGCCTGGATGGTGGAGTTCGGCTGCATCTGGAGTACACTAATACCGCTCCTGGTTGGCGGATAGGTATTTCCATATATGTGATGCACCCCGTGGTGGTCCCTTCTTGCTTTCTTTTTCTCTTTCTTTTTAATTTTTTTTTAACGTTTGTGGGGAAAATTAAAATTGTGCATACAATAATATATCAGTGTGTAGCAGCTTCAGAGAACCAAGGTTTCAGTGAAATTCAGCCTATTGTGGTTGATCTTAACAGGGTTATCTAGAGTTACTTTGAATTTAATCTAACCTTCTCTAAACTTCAGTTTATTTCAATAGTAAAGAAAAATGGTCTGGATGTCACTTGGGCCCAGAATCTTTTAGGACATTTTAGTGTGTTTCCTTCATCCATTCAGAAGCACTTCTGCAGCCGGAGTGGTCCTTCAGAAGCACTCAATTCTTCTAGAAAGGAAACACTTAAAATATAATTGCTCTCCCTCCTAGCCCTAACTCATACAGCCAGAAAGTCAGGTGGAAGGATTTTGGAGGACTCTGCTCTCGAAGTCTCTGCACGGACAGCAGGACCACCAGTGCATGTTGACTCTGTGGATCTGTCTGCGGGGCATGTGTACATGCACCCATCCCTGCCTCTTGTGTACACGTGCATGGGTCATTTCTCTCTCTTATGGTTCTCTTCCAGAGCACCCAGTACTATGACATGCGCTGGTCATGTGAGCACCTTATCATGGTGTGGATCAATGCTTTTGTCATGCTCACCACGCAACTGCTGCCATCCAAATACTGTGATTTGCTACATAAGTCAGCTGCACACCTGGGAAAGTGGCAGAAGCTGGAACACGGGTCCTACAGCAATGCTCCACAGCACATGTGAGTAAGGTAGAGGGTAAAAGCACGTAACACTCTACATGCTGCTGGTCATGTTTATTTGCTTTGTATGTCATTCTTGTTCTTGGCTTTGAACATTTTTTTAGTTTGTATCTACATGGATGCTTGTCATCATGCTAAACTGAACACAGGGAACATTAACTCATCTTCACCACCATTCCCAGCCCCTTCTCAAGTGCATCCTACCTTTCTTTCAGCTGCCCAATCAATCTAGAGTGTAATTTATGTCCCAGGCTGCACTTTGGAGTTTTCTTTTAGTTTTAATCCTTTGCCAAAATTGAGAGTCATATTTTAAAAATTCTTTTATAAGGCTTTACGATTTGTCTTCTCATCTTCATCGCCACAGCCAAGTAGTTGCTAGCTACTCATCTCACACTTAACAACAGCTGGAATTTGCTTCTCTCTTTTCTATTATTCGCAGATTTAGTCTAGTAATTTTCCTTGCCTGCTTTTTAATTTTTTTCCTTTTCCCTCTAATCTCTTGTCTCTCCCTCTTTGCTTTTCTCACATTTAAATCACAATTGTTCTAAGTGTCTCTCTCCTTCCCCCATCAGTAGTTTCTCTGCATGGCCCCTTTTGATCCAAAATAGCTAATTCTAGGACTGCTTTCTTCTGTTGCTTCTGAGCCTGTCATCATACCTGTTTCTCAGACCTAGACCATCTTCATCTTCCTCCCTTTTATAATTTGAGCATTTCATAAATTTCATCCCTTACCAACTTTTTCCTAATTAAGTGGGACAGATTAAGGTGACTTCCCTTCCCCTCTCCCCCTCAGAGTTCTCCCTTCAATTATCTGCCTTGATGTCTGATACAGATTAGCACAGGCCTTCAAGCCCAGGAACTGAGAGAGATTGGGCCAGGCTGAAAAGAAACCCGACTGTGGGCAAGGACAGATTTCAATAAAAATTGAAAATACAATCCACAGTGCTAGTACTGTACATCTTCAGGCTCCTGATGGCACATGGCCATGAGGTGTATCTTCACCTAATGCTGGTAAGTGTGAGCAAGGCCGGCGGAACATTTTCTCAACTGGGAAAGCTTCAGGGTGCTAGAATATACATTTTTAACATATCTAAACTGCTGTCCCAGTTCTTACCCTAGGAAACTAACCTTCCCAAAATCAGGAAGAAAAGAATTAACGTAATCATTTTTTTTTTTTTATAAAAAAGCTTAACCTGAAGATCCCCATCCCCACCCCAACTCCATTACATTGATGCTGGAAAGAATGAAGCTATTTCTTCCCTAACTTCTTTTCCCTAGAGAAATAAACCAAGAAAGCGGTAAAAAGAAAAGTCTGTGTCAGTACCTCATGTGTCTGTGTGTTCTACTGTAGAGCTTCCCACATCTGTGAGGTGTTTGAATTGTTCGATAAACAAACTGATATTCTTTAGTTTTGGGGGATATAATTCTGCAGTAACAGCCATGCTAGTTGGCAGTGTTAATTTCTCTTCTGTTCTTATTGCCATCGGCTTCCTCTTATTTTTTCTGTCATTTCTGTCAGTAGACTCTGCTCACTTGGAATGGAGATGACAGTCTGCCTGCTTACACTATTTTCTGCCCATAGATGCCTTACTTAAACATATTTCTGCTTATCTTCTAAGCCTTTTAAGTTCTTCCAACGTTAACCGTAGCACTTTGCAGTCTGTCTGTACTCCAGCAATGAAGTTACCATAACAAATCCATTCTAACTCCTAGTTTGACCGTGGAATTACTATATTTTCAGAATTCAGACAGATGAAACCTTAAGTTACAATCTCTTCCATTAAAATATAACTGACCTTGCCAGACACTGTTTTGTCTGTAATTGTCAATGTGCTAACACTGCCTTTCTTTTTCCCTTAGTTGGTCAGAAAATACAATATGGCCTCAAGGGGTACTGGTGCGGCACAGCAGATGTTTATATAGAGCCATGGGGCCTTACAACGTGGCAGTGCCTTCAGATGTATCCCATGCCCGCTTTTATGCAAGTATCACTTATTTGTTTTCCAGCGTAAGGTTAGGAGTGTTAGGAGGCCACTAAATATATGAGCACCTACTCAAGGTCTAATACTAGGAAGTTAATGCATGGTAATTATTGCTAGCAGTTGAAGGTCATATACCAGTATTCCAGTCTTAATAGCTTAGCTGGTTTCTCTGGTTACATTGGAATTTATTGAATCTAGTATTTGAAACAGGTAGGCAATTACATAAGACTTCTTTTTCTTCTACAGTTTTGTTTTACATTCTTTTGGTTTCTTGGTGTCCTTAAGATACATTGTGTTCATGCACCTTTAAGTGATACTTAAATAGTAATAATGTGGACATTTGTTTTTGTTTTTTGTTACTAGTCATATCTATTATCTTTTTAAAATTCCTTAACTTCCTCCTTGGAAGTCAGAAATGCCATGATCTGCAGCTTTTTACTTTTTTTTTTTGAAGATAACAATACACAGCTTTTTACTTTTATGTACTTGGATTCAAAAGAAAAAAATTAAAATTTAAAAAAAGAAAAAGCAATAAGTACCCGCTGGATCCAGGTTCTCTTCCATCTGTATTTAAGTTTTGAGTTATGTATGATCTTTTTGGTCATTCAGATTTCTAGAAATTCTAGCTCCAGGAGGTAGAGGTCTTTGTAGCTACCTGGCTGATGTGAGCAGGAAAAAGAGAGGGTACAGGTAGAGGACAAGTCTTGGTAAAAATGTCCAAATGTAGTGTATTGCTTGAGACCGGAGACCATTCTGGGGGATTTTTTTTTTTTTTTCCTTTTTGAGACCAGGTCTTGCTGTGTTGTGCAGGCTGGCTTTGAACTTTCAGTGATCCTCCTGCCTTACCCTTCTGAGCGCTAGAAATACAGGCATGTGCCACCATGCCCAGCTGGGGATCTTTTTTTGAGCTACTGTATTTATATCCCTTTCTCCCTCTGTCCTTCCAGTTCCTTGTGAAGTACATAGACTTTCTAGTTCTACAAGTGTTATTTAAGGACCTGGGAACTGATACCAGGACAGGATGCTTAAAATACCATGGTTGGAAAGGTGGGATAGGTGGAAGGCCCTTACATGAGGCGCCAACAGCATCTTATCTCAATTCCCATCTCCCACTTCCAACTCTTAACAGATTGCCTTAAGATGGGGGAGTGAACCACATAAGCATTTAATTTCTCTATAAGATATTTATTTAATTTAGCAAGCTGAGTTCTTTAGGCCATTAATTCCTTCCATTGGTCCTTGCTGTCTCCTAGACACTTGTAATAATAGCCAGATATTTTATTAGAATTTTCTGTTTGGGGCCAGGGATGTAGCTCAGCAAGCCCAAGGTCCTGAGTTTGATTCCTGGCATGCCCCCACACACACAAGGCAAGTTAATTACTGGTTTTGCATGACCAAGTGATCAAATCAGTGCTTAATGTGGTCCTTGAGCCATCTGCACATGAATTATCTGGCCCAATCTTTAAAAATAGTGTTTCTAGACCCCTCTTCCAGACTTATGTCTGAACATCTTTGGAGGATCCCAGGAATTTACAGCAGTTGCATATTTGGAAATGATTTCAAGCAGACTGAAGTTTGAGAACACTCATTTAAAGTATGCCTGTTACCAGTATCTGTTAGACATTAAAATCTGTCCTCATCTTTCTACTCCTTTAGTTTATAGGTTTCTGCACATTTAGATACATAGACCTTGCCATGAAATCTGAAATAGCCTTTCTGAATCCTTGTGTGAGCATTCATTCTGAGCCACTTTTATATAGGATGTTGCTGGATTTCATAGAATAAAACCCAAGTTAAAGATTTTTTTCCTCTGAAGAAAGGCCCTGAAGACTAGAGTACCGTTCAAAACTGTCATGATAATTTGGCTTTATTCTTAGATTTAAACTCTTTAACACTGGAAATCCATCTTTAGTTTTTTTAGATCTGATGGAGTACATTACCATAATCTGTCTTCATCTAGATTTAGGACTAAACTAGTTAAGCCAAATTATTAGATAGTGTTCCTTTGCAGTCTGTGACTATATCTTTTTAGTCACAGCACCTTTTTAATCAGGATTTAGCACCTTACAGGATTAGATGAAAGTGAAAATAGGAAGTCCCAATTTTAGTTCTAATTCTGATTAATTTTTCCTTTCTCCTTGCCTTGTCTATATACTCTGCTTCTCAAGACTCAGAAAAAAATAAAATAGTAGAAGCATATGGCATGGAGGATTTCAGTCATTGATCTGGGCGGGCAGCTAGTTTCAGAGAATATTAAGAAAATTAATTGGATTGATATTTCAATGTGTAATACTTTTCTCTTTTCCAGACTTGTCTAGTGTTGATGTTTATATGTGTTAGATCACTCCACAAGCTAAGAATGAGATCCATCGATTGATTGCGGTACTGAGGACTGAACCCAGGGCTTTGTACTGAGCTACATCTCCAGCACTTTTTTTTTTTTTTGGTGCTGAAATTGAACTCAGGACCTTGTGCTTGCCAGGCAGGCACCATACTGCTGAGCTGTATTCCCCAGCCTTTTTATTTTGAGACAGCGTCTTGCAAAGTTGTCCAGGCTAGAATTGAATTTGTGGTTCTCCTGTTGCAACCTCCTAGAGTTGTGGGATTATGGGCCTGCCCACCAAGTCCAGCTTGATTTTTACATTTTTAAGTGGTTATATTTTAAATAGTTATATAAATACCTACTTTATGATCCCCCTCCCCCTCCTCCCAGTATTGGAGATTGAACCCAGGGAGGCGCTGAATTCTGTCCCCAGCACTTTTATTTTCATATTTTTTAGATAGGGTCTCACAGAGTTGGCTGGCTGTGAGCTTGCAGTCTTTCTTGCCTTAGCCAAGTAGCTGTATTTACAGGCATGCACATGTTCATAGTCTGTTTTTGCCTATTGACTTGTAAAGCCTAAAATTTTGTTTCTTTTCTCCAACTTCTTGTCTTAGATAACACTTTTGCTTATCTTTAATAAAGTATATACCTAAGATACAACCTCAAGAAAATCTTTTAAGATAGTGTTCTTTGGGGCATAATTCCTTTTTGTGTCCCAGGAACACTGAAGTAAAGTTTTTTCATTATTCTTGAGCAAAAATGTAAAAGTTTGGATCTGTATAGCAAGAAATAGTCTGATTGATATTTGATAAACAGAGCTATTGGTTATTACATATGAAACCTATAAATATGAAAAAATCTTAGAAAAATGAATTCAGTAGTAACTTCAGTCTTCTCTGTGAAATAACCTTGTTTTTTGTTTTTGTTTTTTAAACTTCCTTACAGTTCCTGTTTCATCGTCCATTAAGGCTGTTAAATCTCCTTATCCTTATTGAGGGCAGTGTTGTCTTCTACCAGCTCTATTCCTTGCTGCGATCGGAGAAGTGGAACCACACACTTTCTATGGCTCTCATCCTCTTCTGCAACTACTATGTTTTATTTAAGCTCCTCCGGGACAGAATAGTATTAGGCAGGGCATATTCCTACCCACTCAACAGTTACGAACTCAAGGTAAACTAGGCTGCCTCTCAATAAGGAGGGAAAACGTGGATAAAAATATTTTCATACGTTCTATTTTTTTCTTGCAATTTTTATAATATTTAAGATATTTTATATTTTGTATACTATTATGTTTTGAAAGTTGGGAAGGTTAAGGAATATTAAATGTATCCGTAAACAAGGTGATGTGATCTTTCATGTGTTAGTATATTTGGATAATATACCTATGAAGAGGTATATCTCTCCAGTAAAAGGATTGCTTGTTTGTATGGCTCTGCAGTCATTCATTCATTTATACCTTGACACAGTACCTTTGGTGTTTGCTGTCTTTCCAGTCATTCTTATGGCCTAATCATGTGTGCTCAGCTGGCCAGTAATTATTGCTACAGAAAGAGAGGTGTGGAATTGCCTTCTGCCCTTTCAAAATCTCTTATTTCAGCTGGCTAATAGTATTAGAATAACTGCAGAAAAGAGTGGGCTAAAGTCCTAGGTGGATTTCTCTCTTTTGCTGCTAAGAAGAAAGCTTTCTGAAATGGGGTCTCAGCTGGCTTAGTCTACTCTGTGACATTCAAAGATATTTTTATCTTTTTGAGACAAGGTTTTGCTATGCACTTTAGGCTGGCCTTAAACTCACTTTGTAGCCAAGGCTGGCCTCAATCAAAGATAATTTTGAGAAAACATTTATCTTGAGGCAAAAGGTTTTGTTGTAACTTATTCTGTTCTTTTACTTTATTTTTCAATGATTTTCCTCATAGTTGTTTGAAATATTTTTCACGGGCAAAAAGTCTTGATAGTGCTTGTATTTATGAAGCTCATGAAGGAAATCGTGTGTAACCAAGTCTGTTAGAGAAGATGAGTATAAATGTCATGTGGGCTACTAGAGTATAGACAGATTGAAAACCCCAAATAATTGAAAGAATGAGCCCAGACTACAGCTAAACAGTCTTGGTACAGTCTAGTAGCAATCCACTTATAATGGTGTTATGTTTGGAGATATGAGGGGTAAAATATAAGAAGTTACTGCTTTGTCTTCAGAGGGTTTTTGTTTTGTTTTGTTTTTTTGAGACAGGGTCTCACTATGTCAGGCCTTGAGCTCACTGTGTAGCGTAGACTGTGTATGAACTCATGGCAATCCTTCTGCCACAACCTGCAAAGTGCTGAGATTACAGATATGTGCCACTGTGCCCAGCTATCTTCTGGGAAGTTTATCTATATTCAAAATGTGTTTTAAATTTCATACGCAAAAGCTGGGAATGTAGCTCTGTGATAGGGCACTTATCTCATTTGCACAAGGCTCTGAATTCAATCCCTAATACTGTAAAGAAATTTCATACTCTAGAACCTTCATGTTTGTTTTAATTAACCCTCTAGATTATCACTTTCTGTGTTCTTAGGAAGTGATGTATTTAGTACATTATCACTAGTCATCTAAACTTCTGAGGCCTTATTTTGAGGAGCCAAAAGTGGATTATTATGTTTTTTGTGCTGGATGTGGCTGTTTATATGTGAAGCTTTTGATGATAGAAAGCATGACTTATAAAGTAAGTAGTGCATAAACTGGCTATGAATTCTTGCGGAAGAGTTCCCAGAAGGTTTTGAGCAGAGGAAACAATTCTGAGCAGTAATACATATATTTACCCAAGGTGACCACTTAGTTTAAACTAACCATGGCTTCCTTAAATATTTGTATGCATATACTTTTTTAAAAAGTCAAATTATTTGGTAGTCAGTGTGAGTCTGTTCAACCACTCAACAAATATATATTGACCTCCAGGCACTATATTGGGCACTGGGGATATAGCAGTGAATAAGAAATGCAAAGATGCTCCCCTCTCAGAGCTTGTGATGTAGGGACAGGTGGTGCTGGTCATGCAGTAAGTTTATATATACTATTTACTGTTAATAGTGATAAATACAGTAAAGAGGTGTCAGGGCCCGGAGGCAGAGTGGTAGAAACTACTGTTAGAGGCATCTTTGTGAAGATGACTTTTGTGTGTATGAAGGTGAGTTTTGAGCAAAGCCCAGATAAAGCACAATACGGCCAAATAAATAGTTTGGTGAGAACTCCATGTTACATTAGTAAGGGCTGTGGCCCTAGGTAGAAACAAGTTGATACACTGGAAGAACAGCGAGAAAACCAGTGTATTAGGGTGGTTGCTTTTTAAAGTGGGTCAGGCTCATTGTTTCTGGAGGTGGAGAAGAAAGGCAGAGAAGCTGCTGTTGCACTGTTCCTGCGTGGAAGATAGGCTTTTCTGCTAGCGAGTAATTTGATGAAGGTACTTGACAGCTGAGAACAGAATGGGTGGCATGGGTGCAGAGATATCATCAGAGATGCCCCAGCTTGGCTGTAGTGTAGAAAAGTAGCCCAGATAACCAGTTGGAGAAAATAATCTTACAGACTAATATGACCCCGGCTTCTGTCTTGGCTGGATCCTAAAGGAGTAACAGAGGAGGATTAGATGCCAGGCTGGCTGAAAAATAGTTGTAACGAATGAAAACTGGTTTTGCTTCTAGAATTGCAAAGTCTCCCCTGTTTGTACCTCTATGTCCAGCAGCATCGAGGGATTAAAAGCCCTTTCAGTTCAGTGTGCTCCTACTCACCCATTAAAGAAAGTGCTCCCCTCTTTTTTTTTTTTTAATTTTTAAAAAAATTTTTTTTCCGGTACCAGGAATCAAACTCACAACGTTGCACTTGCCAGGCAGGTGCTGTGCCACTGAGCTAAATCCCCAGCCCCTTCCCCCCTCTTTTTAACTCCTGTGGGAAAATTTAAAAATGTATGGAAAGGAAGGTACAGCAAATGATCAGCTAAGTGAACTTGAAACATTAGAAAAGCAAAGAAGGTGGTTGACCAGTTGTCTGGGTGGTCCAAGCTGGGCAGAGCATGATGAAAATGTTTCTCAGTATCCTTTTTGATATTATGTTTATACTGTATTCCTTAAACCCTTCTCCCTCCACTCCCTGTCACCACTGTTGCTGCCTCTCCCGTTTCTGCTTACTGGGTTTTTATGTGCTAGATGCTGCTGGGTGCCAGATAGTGATGTTCAAAGCTCATTAACAGGAGGTGGACAAGTAAATCAGTTGTGAGAGTGTTCAGTAACAGAAGTGTGTAGAGATTTAATGGTGATACAGAGAAGGGAGTGAGCACCTCTGCCTTGTGTCAGGGCAGGCTTTCAAAATGGCACATGAGCTGCATTCGGAAAGAGCATTAGGCATTTTCTGCAGAGATGGGGGAAGGAGTCCGGGACAGGATATACAAAGATCTAAGATACAGATTTGCACTAGGTTCGGTAATGCTAGAGGGCTAGATAAGGAGTAGATTACAGAAGGACTTGAATAGCACATAAACCAGCTGGACTTTTTTTTTCTCTTTCTTAATACTGGGACTCAAACCCAGGTCCTTGTGTATACTAGGAAGTACTCTACTCCTGATACACATACCCTACTCTTACTTTATTTTGAGACACAGTCTCAATGTTTCCCAGAATAACCTCAAATTAGTGATTCTCTTGCCTCAGCCTCTCAAGGAGCTGGGATTATTGGCATGCACCACCATACTTTGCTACAGTTTGGATTATTATCTTGAAGGCTATATGTCCTTAAAGCAGTGACCCCTGGATACTTTAATCAGATCTAAGAATTTTGAGGTTGGAGCCCAATAAAGTGTACTTACACATGTGGTAATGTGCACTTATAGAAACACTCCAAGTAGGTTTTTTTAAAGGGTCTTGCCCTCTAGTGCAGGCTGGCCTTCAGCTTCTTTATATAGCCCAAGTTGGCCTTGAACTTCGGAGCCTCCTGCCTCAGTCTCCAGGATGCTGGGATTACACATACCCCACTTAGCTCCAAGTAATCCTTAAGCAGACAGAACTCGGAGGCAGGGGGGTTGTAGCTAAAAGAACCCTAATGGAAGATTTTAAGATTTATGACCCAAAGCATTCTCAGATTAAGGTTCTGAAAATGTAATCTGTAGGCCAGCAGCATGAACATCACCTAACTGGGAACTTGATCGAAATGGAAATTTTTAAGTTCTATTCCAAACCTAAGTCAGAAACTCTGGATGGAGCCCAGCACTGTTTCTCATAATCTCTCCAGGTGATTGTGAGAAATGCTGGAGTCTGAAAACCATTACCTTTAGATGACATTGGCAGCAAAATGTGGCTAGAGACCACAGACTGTCACTGTGACAAAGTAGGGAGACCAGTTAAGCATTTAAAAGTCCAGGCAAGAGAAGGTGGGCAAGGATGGGTCACCAATATGTGGATGGTGGAGGCAGCCATGGGCTTAAATAAGATCATCCAGCAAGTATGTCCAGTACGCGACCCTAGGCTGTGTGTGGCCTGGACAGCTGTAGCTGTAATTAGGACCCACAAGACCGTGAAAGCTTAGGATTATTAGGAACTAAGCAGTGCTACTCATGACTCAACGGCACGGTGCTCAGGCGTAGACAGTTCCAGCAGTGGGATGTGTGTGGGAGAGGGCGCAGCACAGCGCTAACTCCACCGTCCCATGCCTGCCAGTCTAGTTGAAACCCATATGCATCAGATGTTTCGTGTGCTGGTGTGACTTGGCAAGTAAAATGTGGCTGTTACTAATAACGGTACCCAGCCTGCCACAGTATGTGCCTGTGAAGAGCAGAGTTCACTGTTACAAGCGTACACGCAAGTCTCTTAATTATTAAACTTGGGCTTGCTATTTCATAAAATTATAAAGTATATAGAGGAAAATGTATTCCTTTGTATACATTAAGTATAGATTTTACGTGCAGCCCAAGACGATTGCTCTTCATTCAATATGGCCAAAGCAAACCAAAAGGCTGGATAGCCCTCTAAGGGAAAAGGTGTGGAATGAAAGGAAAGACAGAATTCTGATGAACAGCAGCATGGAAAAGTAGAGGAAAGACACTTTGAAATGAAGACTAAGAAAATGGATGACCAAGTAAAGAGGCAAATTAGCTTCAAAAAAGGAATGCTCAGCACTATCACATGTACTAGGGGAGTCAAGAGACTGAGGAATGACCACTGGATGTGGCTGTCAGCTCATGGGTGACTGTAGCCAGAGAAAGTTTAGTGGAGCACTGAGGGTGGAAGTTAGGTGGGAGTTGGTCCAGAAGAGTTAACTGGAGTTTAGAAGAAACAGCACTCATGCCTCTTCCAAGAACCTGGATACAGCAAGGTGGTAAAGGTGCACAATTGAGGAGACTTGTTTAAGATGGAAGAGACTTGGGTGTGTTTATCTGCAGAGGGACAGAAGGCCAAAGGAGGAAGGGCTGAATATATAGGGCAGCATGATGGATGGGGAGACGGATCGAGTCTTTGGAAAGGATAGCACCTCTGACGAGAAAGGTTAGGTGCACACGTACATGGATGAGGACAGGTGGCGGTGGCAGGTGAAGACAGACCTAATACAAACTTGTGAAGCCAGAAGTAATTATCCTTGAGGAGGAGGACTGTCCAGAGGGGTTAAGAGTAGAACAGCCATTGTGGGTTTGGGGAGAGCCACTTCTGAGATGGTGAACCCTAAACATCAAAAGGCCTCATACCATGATTGTGTGGTTGTGTTTTAACCCAGGGACACAGCAGAGCAGGGAGGGTGGGGCTGAGTCCCAGACCTAGATGGTAGGTGTCCAGCAGGAGTGGCTTAGCTGCTGGCGGAGAGGGTAGTGAGTGGATGCCCCTTGGGGTCCACAAAGACTAAGGAAGGATGAAGTCTGATGAGATGCTGCCTACCAGGAGGAGTGGGCCAGGCATTGGTGGTCTTGCATAATTAGAAGGAATAAAGTAGCAGGAACTGACGGTTTTGAGAAAGGAGAATGGGAATTGAGCATCAAGAAGTTCAGGGCATGAGCAGCCTGATGTGTAACTAGAAGCAGATGATGAAAGCTGAGCAGAGGTACTGGGTGTGGCGCATGGCTCCAGTCCCTGCAATCTCGGAGGCCTTGACAGCAGGATCATAAGTTTGAGCCCAGCCTGGGCAACGTAGTGACTAAGACCCTGTCTCAAAGTAAAAGATGAAAAGGGCTGAGGATGTAGCTCATGGTGAAGGCCCTGCATTCAATCCACAGACAAAGGAAAACTGAACAACAAAAACTGAGCAGACATAAAGAGCTGTACACACTTACGGCAATATTGTTGGGTGGCTTTCCTTAAGAATAGGTTATCTGGAATGATGGTGAAGGTACAAGCGAGAAGGAAACAGGGAGCCTGGTACCAAAGACTAGGGAATCAGCTGGGCATGGTGGCACATGCCTCCAGTCCCAGTGCTCAGCAGGCTGAGGCAGGAGGAACACAGTGAGTTTGAGACTAGCCTGGGCTACATAGAAAGACCCGGTTTCAAAACAACAAACAAACAAAGCCAGAGTGAGGAAGCAAGATAGTAACTACATCATGGTCACAAACTTAAAATAGCTGGACCCATACATTTTGGTATCAGGTTTTTTTGATGACATGGAAAAAAGCCGTGTGCAGAAGCCAAAGTGAGAAACTGGGAGACTGTGTTCCAAAACTTTGTGAGTGTCATGTGGGAGAATGCAGCCTTTTTGTGCAGGAAAAGAAGGGTGTTCACAAGTTTTTCTTCCTTTTTATTTTTTTTTGTGAGACAGGGTCTCACTATGTAGTTCAGGCTGGCCTGTAACTTGTGATCATCCTGCCTCTGCCTCCCAAATGCTGGGATCATAGGCATGTGTCTGAAATCCAGGAAATGGCTACAGTTTTCAAATTAGAAACCATGTTGTATGATTGTCCTTCCTGAACCCTAAATCCCATTTAAAAAAATAACAAATGTCAGGATGACAAACGTATGCATCCGCTGCCCCTACCCCAGCATTGTTAACATAATCACTCAAACCAAGGAACAGTCCTCTACCCATTTCATTACTAGGAAAACCGAGTTCCGTCTGCATAGTGGATTTAGTGACTCCTTAAACTGTGCAGTTTTCAGAAGCAGTAGGTTTTTTCTTCTATTTTCCATTACAATATTACCAACTTATGGGTGTCTTGAATGACATGACTGTGGTTGTGACAGTAAGACAGGGTGTAAATATTTCACAATTATTAATGTAAAAGAAGAAAATTTTCTGAAACAAATCACCAGAATTTTTGCCAGACTTGAAATAACCAAAAAAATGGCATCAATCAGAGCAAAGTAAAAGTAGGAGTCTGAGACATATAATTTACTCTTCTGATTATTGATTTTGGTGGCCCCATGTCCTATAGCATTTAGATCCACCATAAGCATTATATTTCATATCATTTATTAGAGTACATTTTTGAAGCATAATAATTTTGTAATTACACTTAAATGTTTCTATGGATAGGTTTAATATTTATACTTTTTAATGAATAGAAAAACATTTTGATTATATCTTTGGAAACATTTGTAGAGCTTAAAAAACAGCTGCAATCCTGTGGCTTTCTAATAGACTTTTTGAAAAAAGTGCTTTACTTTGCAGAATTATAAGCCAGAAAGTAGAATGGCATTAAGTTAATGCAGAGCATTGTGATTCATCCAGTAAAACACATGGCCATGGACTGGTGGCTTCGTATTGCGAACTCCGCTCCCCTTCACCATCAGAGTAGTAGTCGCTGCATTGCTCATGTTACTCAGGGTCACTAAGTGTGCCAGTCTGTCTGTGTGGACCCGTTCTGTATGACCCAGACCAACACTGACCTCAGGCTGTCACCTGTCTAGCATCTTCCTCTCCTTTCCCTCTCTGGAAAGATAACTGCCTCTCCTGGCCTTAGTTTGCTAGGAAGAGTGTTGCTGAAGGACCTTCCTACTAGAAGTACCTAAAGTGATACTCTTGGCAGCACTTCAGCCCCAAGGCTCAGGCCTGTCAGACAGGACAGGCAGTGATGGAGTGTGGGTCCAGTTCATCCTGGTGGGAATCGGACATACTGGGACCTGCCATTCCAATCCCAGACCACGACTCTTCTGTTCTTAAGGAGCTCTTTAGGCAGGAACATGAGGCCTGGCAGACAAATGACTGCACTGCCCAGTTGGAGTCAGCTGTCATTATCCTGGGCTAACGGCTGTGTGAACGGTTCAGGTTATGACTTCATCAGCTGCCGAGTTAACTCGCTGACTCGCTGATGACAAAAGTCTCTCATCTTGCTCAATTCCAGTGTGGAAGTCTGATCCCATTGGGTTCATTTGCAGAGGTCCAACACAACTTCACAATCAAATGAATCAGGTCTCACAAAACCTTGGAACTACTTGTTCTCAGCTGCTTGCCACTACAGTTTTTAAAATCAAACTTAACACCTGGTCATCTCACTGGTATGTCAGTTGGATTTGCAATTGTGATTAACTTTATTATTTAAAATCAGTGGGTCACTTGAACAGTATTAACAGTTGCTTTGAAAGATGCCAGGGGCTAGCATGGTAGTGAATGCTTGTAATCTTAGAGCCTTGGAGGCTGAAGCAGGAAGATTGCAAGTTCAAGCCCAGATTGGGCATTTTAGCCGCAACAACAACAAAGAAGATCCCAGTTAATTTTTTCTCCTTTTTCCTTCTTTGGTAATTAATGATTCTCAACCCTGCTTCTAGTTGTTTATGGGCTATCTCACTTGTTCTTGTCCTTTTCCCTTTTTCGTTAGACTCTTCAAAAATTTAGGAGTACTAAGGTAACTGGTGCATCATTACTAAGCTTTTGGTGAATATTTGAGAGTGATTACTTTTACAATTTTATTGTCCCTAAACTCCAGAATTTTGATTTGGTCAGTATCTCAAATATTAGGGCTGACTGTTTTTATAAGGTTCTTGGTTAGGTCTCTTCATATTCCAAGTGAAACAGAAAAAAACCCAAATAACCTCTATTTGTCCATTTTTACAAGAAAAAAAATTGGCCCGAGAGAGCCATTTTACAAATAAATACGAGTTAGTATCTTCTTAAGCAACCATAAATACTGAAAGACAACATTAGCCTATGTGTGCATTTCACATCAACATTTAAAGTTAGCTGCCCCCATTCTGAGGACCCATCATTGGAGAGCTTTATTTTGCAGCCCTTGGTGGGGCATCAGGTAGATCCTCCAGCAACCAGTGGCCCTGGAGAGGAGCAAGCACTCTTAAGTCCTGTCTGGCCCTTCTCAGGGGCCTCATGTCTCAGAGTGCCAAGTGGTTGGCTAAATAGGTAATCCCAAGGCATGCAGGGAGGGCCGGGGATATAGCTCAACAGCACAAGCACCTGCCTGGCAAGCACAAGGTCCTGAGTTAGATTCCCAGTACCAAAAACAAAACGAAACAAAAAAATCCAAGGCATGTAGGGGAACAATTTAAGAGACAAGAGTTTTCTTTGCCATGGAATGGAATTTCAGCGCCAGGCGAGCCAACCCCCAGGAAGTCTGTGAACATATGTGACAGCTGACAGGCTGCAATATCATCAAAGGAGAGGGCCATACTTGAGCAGCAGGACTGGGAGGTGAGCTGGCCTCCCAGAACCTCTAGAGTTAAGGGCTTGGAGAGCCTGGAGCAGGGACTATCTCTAGACAGCTGTCACTGGGCCACACGATGACATCACAGACCTACACACCAGGAGGGGATGCCGTAGACAGAAGGTGTGGGTCTACGGAAATGTGGCCATCTTACAGACCCACATAGGCTCCTCAACCCTGAGAAGTGAAGTCACTTGTTAGTATGGTTTTGTTGTTTTTTAGACAAGGTCTTCTCTCCCTATGTAGTTCAAGCTGGTCTTGAACTCATGGCAGTTCTCCTGCCTCAGCCTCCCAAGTGCTGGGATTACAGGCTTGTGCCGCCATGCCCACCTCCTTACATGTTAATATGTTAAGGGTCTATCCCCAAATAAAAGTATGTCCTATAAGTGTTACAAATAAAAATTTACAATATTCATAGAGTAGTTTTTAAAAAATATTCCATTTCTTGGCTCAGCATCCTGATGGTTGGCAAAGTGCAGTTCTTCCCACCTCTCACATTATAACTGGAACATACTCCTTATCTAAGTATACATGCCACAAATGCACAGAGACTGACATAAAACTTCTCTGCTCCACTTTCTGATAAGGCAGGAAGGTGCTTTTGAAATCTCTGATCATGGCCTTTCTCATCCCTCACCATTCTATTTCTTTACCTAGCTTGCCTAGGGAAAACGTTACGTACTGGGGCTCTTCTTGTGGGCTGACCTCCTAGGGCTGTTGGTCCGATGTCTTGTTCGCCCAGTGAGAAAGCAGAGACACTCGCCAGGGGCCTCTTAACTGCTCCCCGTGCTTGGGCACCTCAGCGCTCTCCAGGCAGAAGTGCTCAGCTGGCCTGCCAACTACCCCTGCCACAGACGCGGGCTTCACAGGTATAGAAAAAGATCTCAAGGCCGCAAGGCTTTTTATCAGAGAGGGAAGAGAAGGACCAGAGGAGGAGGGACAGAGAAAGGGAGGGAAGAAGGGCAGGGAGGGCAGAGAGAGAAAGAGCTACCGCAGAGCATCAGCTTCCAGCTTCACACTGGAGGAGACAACTTGAGCTCAGCCCCTGCCCAGCTCAGCATGGCCTTGGTCTTGAGGTCTGCCTGCGGTACTGTGGGCCCCTAGAAAAATACCTGCAATGGCCAAACTTGCAAACAGAGTTTGTCCAGGCTTGACCCTCAAGAGTTGCCCTATGAAGCCTTTTTTGGAGACAGCACCAAAAATCTGCCAGTGGGTATATTAGTCCTCTCTCCATCTAATAAGGAGAGAACAACTGGAAGTTGTAAATAAGTGAAAGAAATCAGATTCATTTATTGCTTCCGCTTGTAAAGAGCACATTTGAATGCCTGGCGTGGGTGGCATATGAGGGGAATTGGCAGAAGGGACAGGAGAGCCTTAAATTTGCTCTTGAGAAAGGAAGGAACCAGGCCAGGGATTTAGCTCAGTGGCACAGCGCCTGGCTGGCAAGTGCAAGGTCCTGAGTTCGATTTCTGGTCCCAAAAAAGAAGGAACCCACTGGCTAAGATGAACAGACTGTTTTCAAGGAGGGTAGCTCCATGGGAAGGAAAGTGATCCCTGCTCTGCTGGGCTTTTCCCTGCCTTCCTTCCTGTGCTGCTGCACCCAGGGTGGAAGAGGCATGAAGCGGAACTAGAAGTGTTCTCTGCCAATATCCCCGATTTGAACACAGTAAGTACGCAGTGTACTCACACCTTTGTGTGAGGCTTTTCTCTGAGGACACCCAGTTCCTGGGCTCTGATCTTGTTAAGAAACCAAATACCTTCCCCTCACTACTGCATGCCCACACAAAGCATCCCAACACTGCACTAAGGTAATCCTCAGCTTAGGCCCCGCTCTGCCCAGATTGTAGATTCATCAATGCAAGTTCAGTGCAGTGGCAGATGGAGTCTCAAGTTAATGAAAGCCAGAGGAGAAAGTCTTCATGGACTGTGCTAGGGTCGGGGCTTGCTCTTGAGTACAGACACGTTTTCTGTGCTGCTGCAGAGATTCCTGTTGGGCAGACCTGCAGGGACTCCAGGGGAAGCACACGGGTAAGTTCTCCTCCTGTGATAGCGAAGTGCACATTCACTTGCATTTCCAAATTTGCTTCTATTTTGGATAGTATACAGCTTATTAAAAGTTGATTTAAAAGAACACATGCTTTGAAGAGTGTTACAAAGCACGAAGTAAAGAGAAAGCTTTCAAATCTCAATCACAACATTGTCTGACAGGCAGAGGATTCTGCTTTCCTTCTAAGGACACTATCACAGCCAGCTCCTAGCAGCAACAGAGGTTAGGGGAGTCAGGCAGCTCACAAGCCCCAAACTTCACTCGAGGCATGCATTCCACTCCCCTCCCTTCCCTGACCTTTCCCATTTGCTGACAGACTTCTCTAAATGTCACCTTTCGGTCTTTCCTTGACTACTCTTCTGGCAAATGCAATATTAATGAATGGTCGAAAGGTTGAATTAAAAAGAAACCAGAGGCCAAAACAAGCCCATATTTAGACAGCCTATTCCTGGAAAGTGGCAAGTTGGCCCATGATGAAGTCCAGGTGAATCACGACAATTTCGCAGACCCCAGCAGGTGCACTGCTGTCATTCTATTTGCCTCCCACTTCTCCCATCTAGAATCACCGATCTCCGCTGAGGCTGGTAAAAACAGCTGGTTGAGGTCTCTAGTCTTTGGCCATTCTTAGGGATGGTCATCTTATTCCTAAGTGTGACCCCCTCTGCTGTGACCCATGTGTTTTCTGCCAACTCCCCACAGAGAAGGCCAGGGGAAACTGTCTGAGTGGGACTTCTGATGGGGGACAGCAGGACCTTGGGATCTGTCACAGTGGACGAAGGGGGCAGGTGGTCCATGACGGGGAAAGGAGGACTGAATAAGATGAGGCTCTGAGGTCTTCCTGGCCTTGCCCTGTGGAAAGGCTTAGAACCTCCAGATGGCCGCTCGAGTTTCGAAGAAAGCAGGTTGTCCCCAGATGGCTCTGTCTCTGATGTGTGCTTTCTGCACTGCACCGTTGCGTCCTGGGTGGGGACCAGGTTAGGCAAGCCCGGTTCTGGAGAAGGGAAGGGGTCCTCACACATGCAGGATGCAGTGAGGTCCATCTGTGAGGACTTATCGACTCCTGTGTCTTGCTTTGGTTTCTCCTCCCTGGGGCTGTCTAGGGGAGAGGAAGACTCATCTCTGGCAGGGTTCTGAGAGGCTCCACTAGCAGAGCTGGGTGGTTCTTGAGTCCCCTCCAGAGGCTGAGCCCCGCTCTCCCCTGCGCTCTGAGAGGGTAGAGGCTGTGGGATCTGCGTGTATTGAATCTTGGGCGTGATGACTGGGACTGCCTTGGCCTGACACATTTTGATCATGAAGGAGGTTCTCACAGCTGACACACTCACAGGAGCTGAGTTACGGCGGCGGCCTGTCACAGCATGAGCAATCACGTCCAGGTCCTGGGTGTCCTGGGAGCAAACCCTCCAGGGGTCTGCTTTGCAGTGAGATGAGGTCATCCAGGTGACCTTGGGGTCTTCCGGCTCAGAGAGCTGCATTCCAGGTGAACTAAATGAGGCCCCATTCCCAAGGCGGAAGAGATCGGCAATAGGAACAGCAGAGTCCAAGTTGAGGGAAGAAGGCCTGTTTTTCCCTTTGGAAGGCCCACAGTCAGGGTTCTTCTGCTGTAACTGTGGGGGGTGCTCTATGGATGAGGTGCTGCTCTGCACAGCGGGGGACTCCTCCTTGCTGCTGTCTAACCCAGCAACATCACCTTGCTTAACCTCTGGGTTGCTGTGTCCCAAGTGTAGCCCCAACTCCTTTCTCTCTGCCAGACTGACAGGGCTGGTTCCTGCTGGTTTGGGTTGTACATCAGTTGGTCCTCTCTGGCTGGGAAGAACCTCTGCTCCTTTCAAGCTAGAGAAGTCTCTGAAGGGCCTCAGGGCTTTCTCATCCAATCCAATCAGCTCTCTCCTGGCTGCTGGAGACTGCAGAGAGTCAAAATTCTTCTCTGTTTTGAGATTAGCACAGCTGCTAGAGGAGGGAGTGTGGAGAGGCCACTGGCAGGTGGAAATGGAGCTCTTGCTGTCCAGGGAGTGGCTCTGGTGAAGGCCGGGCCTGGGGGTCAGCCTCCGCTCCAGTCGGTGGCTCTGGGGATTCTGCATCCGGGACTCCTGCACTTCCTTCAGGGTGGGAGAGTGAAGGGGACTGGTTACCCACTGGGGCTCCTCCCAGGGCTCCACCATCTCCAGGCCATGCTGAACAACATCTGTCACAGTGTCATCTTCGTCACAGTCTGAAGGCTCTTGTACTGAATGGGCCCCATCTCCCTCTCCTGGTGGAGAAATCTCATCCTTTGTTGGGCTTGAGACACCAGGGCCTTTTGCCTCAGGAGCAGCTTTCTTTGAATCTTGCTCTTCACTTTGTTTCAGAGCTGCCTTGTCTCCCTGATGGGCTCTGGAGATGCCAGGGTTGTCTGTGGACTTCAGCTGCTCTACATAGAGACTGATGCTCAGATTCCCGCAGGGATGTTCTCTCTCAGGGCTCCCACTTGACTGCAGGATTTGAGGAGCCTCCTCCAGAGGAGTCGGAGGGGGAGGAGCAGGCGGGAGCAAGGATGAGAGATTCCCTAGGCCTGCTACCTCTGTTCTAGCCCGTGGAGACACATCGAGGGGAACTATATCCAGATGAGCCAGACTGGCGCGGTCTAGGCGCAGGCCCTGCTCCTGCTTATATTTATGGAGACTGCAGTTTGGCTCTAGCTTCTCCCTACTGACTTCCATGGCGGCCCCCTGTGTGTCATGATTGGTTGAGTCCCTAGTCCATGCCTCTAGAGGGGCAGAAACTGAAGTGGGGGTGGAGCCACAAGACAAGTTCCCAGGAGCCTCTGGAGAAGGACAGGATGCTGGGCTGGGCTCCAGAGCTGCCTGAGCTGGGCTGATCTGAGCAGGGGGCTGTGACAAGGACAGCTCCTCTTCCGATTCGATGATTTTCAGTTCCTGTTGAATCTCGGGCCAGAAAAGGGGGCTGGTCAGTTCATCGTCATCCTGAAAAACATCATGAAACTGATTACCGTAGAACCAAGGACTCTAGACACTGACATTTGCCCTGTTGCCAGGCAGAGTGAAGGGGCCACTAAGAAAGGATGCAGTGTCACTAACACCTGTGGATATCCAATTCTTTCATCTTGTTTACTTTTCCCAAGACCCTAGGAGATGAACACTATTATCATTTTATAGATTAGGAGGCCTAGGTTCAAATAAGCTAACAATTTACCTAAATCATATAGCACAAAACCAGGATTGAAATCCAGCCCTGTCTATACCAGAACACAAACATTTAATCTCTGTGCAATGTTGCCTTATTGGAGAAACAAAAACTCTGATTTTATTTAACCCCAGGTTTACTAGAAAGCACACAAGAATGAAGTTCTAGTGGAACAAAAATGTTAACACTTACCCTAAGTCCTGCTTTCCAAGTAAATAAATGTAGTTCCTTTGTTTATTACAGATATGCGTGAGAAATGCATATTCTGTATGTGTTATGGTTGGAATGTAAGGTATTCCCTAAATGCTCATGTGTTCAGAGGATGGGCTTTTGGGAGTGACTGGATCATGAGGGCTTGGGCCCCTGTGTAGGTTAATCTATCGATGGGTTTATAGTTGATGGCTGTAATAGAAGGTGATGACATGGCGTGGGGCCTAGTTGAACTGAAGGCCCTATGTCATGTGAGTACGATGACCTTGTAGACTGTATCTTGACCCTGGCCCTTTTCTCTCTGGCTCTTTCCCTCATTCTCTGCTTTCTGGCTGCCATGAGGTGAGCAGCTCTTCTCCACCCAACTCTTCTGCCATGACGTTTCTGCCTTACCACAGACCTAGAAGCAACAAAGCCAAGCGACCATGGACTGAACCCTCTGCAACTGTGAATCAAAATAAATCTTTGCTCCTTTGTTTTTCTCAAGTATTTGATCCCAGTGATAAAAATCTGACCATCATAATATGTGAAGTTCTTAAGTACATATTAGAATGAAAGCAAATATAACACCAGCAAAATCCTGCATTCCTATTACCCAGGGATACCCACTGTTAGCCTGACTGGGGTATATGAGGGGTTCTTTCTGTAGTTGTTGAAGTGTTTCGTGCTTCAGCTCGTTTGCTGTCTGTTTTTCTCTTCAAGTCTAGCTTCCCTCTGTCCTCAACTCCTCCCTTTCCCTCCACAAAGGCTAAAGTTACAGAGAGGAAAACAATGAAGGGAGGCCTGGCCAGTGCCAGGAAAACAAATCTCGGTTTCCTTCACTCCTTGTCTGGAGGCCTAATTCGGCCCCATGGGAGACGGAGCTCAGGGGAGCACCTCTGTCTGTGGTGGTTCAGGCCCTCTGAGAAGTCTGATCTGCTGCCACCCTCTCCTCACTTCTCACCTGGCTCTAATCACGTGCTGTTTCACATTCCAGTGCCTCCCACGCTTGTCTTACCTCCAGGGCACCATAGGCTCCTGGAAGTCAGGGCTTCTGGTGATTCCCCTTTAATTCCTCAAGGCCAAATGGTGCCTGGTAGACAGTAACTAGCTGCTCAATAGAGAGTCTGAAATTGGTGTATTTTTATTAAAGTTACTTCTTTCAGATAACTCTCCTGGATTACTCAGTCTGACTCTACTGTACTACATTATTTTGCCTGCTAGACTGGGTAAGAAGTTTTTTCTTGTCTCTCCTTTCTTCAACATCTACATTCATTAATCCCTAAGACGTCCATGAATTTAAATGACTAAATGACCTCCAAGTTCCCCTCCATTCTGCTCCCTGCCATCTCAGTATATGGATCACAATAGAAATTTGGCCAAATCAAAGACCTAGAATTTGTCTTGTCCCTTCATCCTTGCTTCATACTCAATCCTTCACCAAGGCCTCTTCATTCTACCTCCTAAACATCCCTTGAATCCTTCCACTCTACCCCCATGGCCCTTGCCGTAGTCTAAACTACCATCGTCCCTCACAGCAGCTCCTAGCTGGCATCCCTGCCCACTCTCTTGTCCTTCTCCAAGATATTTCCTGCACAGAGCTGTGACCCTTTAAGGACAAAATTTTGAATATATCATAGGCTTTTCCACTGCCCTTAGTTGAGCCCCAGCCCTTTCCATACAGTCCCACCTGATGTAATGCCTGCTTCTACTGGAGCAGCACTTTCTCCAGCCAGCTCTCCTGGCTTTGTTCCCATCCATGAATATTTCAGGCTTTTTCCCACCCGAGACTTATGGTGCATCTTGTTCTTTACCCCCCCCCATTCCTTTTTTTTTTTTTTAGCAAGTTATCAACCTAAGTATCTATTCTTCAGAGAAGTCGTCGTTTAGTCAACTTTTTGTTGCTGGAACTAAATACCTGACATGCACAAAATAGAGGAGAGGTTTAATTTTGCTGCCGGTTTAGAGGCTTCAGGCGATAGCTGGCTTGCTCTAAGGGGGAACTTCATGGTGAAGGAGCAGCTGCTTACCTCAAGCCAGCCAGGAAGCAAAGAGAGCGAGGGAGAGCCAGAGAGAGCAGAAAGGGGCTAGGGACCAGATGTAGTTCCCAGGCACCACATGGAACCACTGAGACATACTCAACAGTGTGCTCTACTAATCCAGTTGTCAATCACGATGAATCATCCTGGCCCTTTGACACTCTTCTTCCCTCTGATTGTGTTAGGTCTTCCCATAATGTATGCTCGCCACATTCCATGCTTCCACTGCACCCTGGAAAGTACCTGTTCAGTGACCTTTCCCTACTAGGCTGTCAGCCCTAAGGAAGTACGGATGGTGACAGTCTTGTCCACTGCACTGATCCTAGTGCTCAACATAGTGGCACAAAGTGGGTATTGGACACACTTTGTTGTTGTTGTTTGTTGTTATTTTGAGACAGAGTCTGGCTATGTAGCCCAGGCTGGCCTTGAACTTGCAGTCCTTCTGTTTTTGCTTCCTAGGTGCTGGGTGTACAGCCATGTACAACCACACTCGGCTTAACACATGTTTTAAATGAAACAGTGGATGCATTTACCTGTTCTGTGAGTCCAGCCTAGTTCTTCCAGCACTAACTTTACCTGCTTCTCAGAACAATGCCATTCATTCTTGGTCCTTACCATAAGAGTGCAATCCCCACAAAAATCTCTGCATCCTTTCTACAAATGCAACCATGTCTTGTAGGATTCCTCCTTCAGTCCTCCTGGCCACTAGGGGGCCCCAGCTCTGCCCTAACTCCCAGCATATGCTTCTGTAATACATGTTCTTGAAGCAAGTTAAAAGGTAACGAGCTTCCCTTTCCCCTTTGGCATACTCTTGCTTACAGAATCAACTTCCAAAAGTAGGACTCCTCCCTGGGTATTCCCAGGAAACCCCCCTACACCTTCTTATGTAAGAGCAGCTCATAAAATCCTTCTTGGAAAATTCCAGCTCTAAAGAGGACAAGGTTCCATCAGCTCTTGCCTGGTCTTTTAATGTTTCCAGGAGTCACAGGAAGAAGGGGTGGACCCTGGAAATCTCCTAGACTTTAGAAGGAAGCCTAGACAAGCACCCATCCAGAATGTCTGGGAGAAGAGGGCAGGATCTAATGATGATCATCATATTAGTCCTAGGCTAAGACAAGCAAGTTTTGTGTGGCTACTGGCATTGAATAGCAGGCATTACAGCCCAAGGAACATCACTGGCTTATGGTGGCCCTAGGTCAGAAACAGAGTTGAATTGGTCCTGAGGGATTTGAACTTGATGGTTCCTTTCTATCACTGGGCTCCTGAAAAGCTCACTGCAAAAAAAAAAAAAAGAAATTCTAGGTTTGATTAGAAGAGACTCTAAGTTCCTTTGGCAGAAACCAATTCTTTTAAATCTACTTTAAATTGGACCAAGATCTCCCAGGAAAGAGAAGACTGCACATGGCTGGAGCAGACAGTCCTTCTTACCATCTCACGTAGAAACACTGCTTCAGCTCTGGCCCCAGGGCTCTCTGGAGGAGCAGCGGCCCCCACCAGGCCGGCCCCTTGTTCCTCCTCCTCCGCCTTCTCCAGTTTTGTGCTCTTCTCTGATTCCCTTGAATGTTGAGAGGCCAGGTCAGGTTCTGAGGTTTTCTTCTCCTCCAGTTGGGCAACTGGCTCCAGGGAAAGACTTTGGCTGCATCCCACCATCACCTGGCCATCAGGATGGGGTGAGGCATCCTCAGAAGTGGCATTCTTAGCAACGGGGGCTGCAAGAGGGTGGCAGTGATCAGTTCAAGGACTTCACTGTCAGAGGTTGTTCCTAGCACCGTCGCCACCCTGCCTCCTGGCCCTGCCTTACAAGGGCAATGAATTCTCCCAACTCACTGCCCCTCACGGTCGGTATCCTCTTCTCCCCACAATGTCTTGGTCTCAGGTCCCAGAGTCCCAGACCATCAGAGAAGGGGTGAGCTGGAAGATCATCTAATCCAGCAGTTCTCTACCATTTTACTCCTCCCCACCCAGGGAACACTGGCAGTGTCTGAGCTATTTTTGGTTGTCACCGTGTTGGGGGAGGTAAGGGCAACTACTGGCATCTTCAGCTTAGAAGCCAAGGACGCTACTAAATAAATACCCCCCAGTGACACCTCCGCTACCACTGCCAGCAAAAACCATCCAGCCCAAAGTGTCAGTAGTGTCAAAGTTAGAAAATCCTGCCCTGCCCAGCCTTTCACTTCACAAATAAATATTCTGGCCCTAAGAAGTCAAGCTTAGTGCCCAGAACCACAAAAACCTGCTCTTTGTACCAAGCTGCAGAGAGATCTTATGGTTGACGGCTTCTCCGGGTCATCAACTCAATTCAGGCATAGTGGAAGTGACCAAGCTCCGGTCTTAAACACCTACTAACACAGGAAGAAGGAGGCGGACCTCAAATCAGGCCACTTCTGCCTTGCACAAGAAAAGGCTGCAGAAGAAAGACTAAGCAAAATGCCCAGACAATACTTAGCACACAGCAGGTCCTCAACAAATGTCATCATTTACAAGAGCATTAAAGTAAGCTTCCTTTCAAATTCTAGTTTCTCAATGAATCTTTTCATCTTAGGACAGTGGCATCGTGGGAATACTCTTTGCAGGGCCAGAAGAGGATGAAGTAGATAAGAGGTGAAGCACACAGCTTGGGATATGATGTATGGTGTGAGCTCAGAAAAGTCAGTGATCTAAGAACGAACTCTGCCCTTTGCCATTAGTTAATCTGGCGACTTAGTCCCTAGGTGTTCACCACGATGCCTGCCTGCTGCAGCTTGGTCAGCCCTAGTGACGGCATCTTGATGTGTGAATTAACAGTGCTTTGGAATTAACTGTAATGCCATTTTCTTTTACCCATTCTTAGTAGGTTTATTTTCTGAAAAAAAAATTTTGTGGTTCTGAGGAATGAACTCAGGGCATTGCGCATGTTAGACAAGCACTCTACCCACTAAGCTGCATTCCTAGCCTCTTCTTACTTTTTTATATCGACACAGGGTCTCACTAGGTGGCCTTACACCTGTGGTCCTCATGCCTCAGCCTCCTGAGTAGCTGCGATTACAGGTTTATGCCACCGTGCCTGGCTAATTTAATCTCCAAATGTGTAAAACATTTACAGAGTTCAAAAGTTAAAATTATATAAAAAGGCATTCTTTAAGCCTTCATTCTTGTTGCTTCTATCCTATTCCACATTCCCACTGTCCTTTCCACATGATCGCTTTCATTTGTTTTTTAGTGCATTTACTTTTGCATATTTATAGGCATTGCTAATGTTTTATTTCCTACTCATTACACAAAATATAGCATATGATATATGTTACTTATTTTGCATTTTTTCAGTGAAGGGATCTTGAAGTCCATGCCCTACGAGTCTAAAAGGAGACTGGTTATTCTTTAGGGTGTGCCCCGCTTTGGGATCCCCTCAAAGCAGACCCTGAGACAAGGTCAGGGCAGCAGGCAGCTTTTTGGAAGGAGGTACTGGAAGGAGGAGTGAGGAGGTGAGACGGAGGTGGAGGGAAAGTCATACCAAGTACGTTGCTGAACTGGTTGCCACCCAAGCTACCGTGACTATCCCTGGGTGGCCACGCCCCACAACCACCCCTCGGAAGAATGTGAGATTGGGTCATTCATCCACTGATTCCTGGCCCATGTTGATTGAGAGTGACCCAGTTGATTTTCTGTCCTCTCAGGGGACCCCAGCAAGGGCTGAGTAAGATTCTGCCTGAAAGAAAACCCTCAGGCAGAAAACCAGAAACACCAGGTAGACACTGGAGAGACAACGCCTCCCACCTTCCGTAAGCAGGGAAATGGCCCCCACAGAGGCACAGCCGTGGGAGGGAAGGTGGGCCTTTGTGTTGTGTCTAGCCGTCAACACCCTCATGCTCATGCATGGCTCTGGACTTGTGCGACTATTTATTCAGGGTAAATTCTTGGAAGTGAGACCCTTGGGGTAAGGGCAAATGCATCAGTAATTTTTAAAAGACACTTTAAGCTTCTCCCTAGGTGTACCAGTTGCCAGTATCCCTTTTTGTAGCACGCAGGTCTTCTGCTCATTGACTGTGACCCTTTACACAGCCTCTGGTGTGAGGAGGAGGGAAGGGCTGCCCTAAAGGCGAGCCTGCTCTTCTCCCTTGCTCCCTCACTGCCAGGGCGGGCAAGGCCCTCTTCACTCTGGTTGGCCGCAGGGCGGCTCTTCTCCTACCACACCCCTGCAAGGCCTGCACGCCTCTGCTGTGGTCCTCCCTAGGATCTGAATGGAATCCTTTGGGGACACACCTGATGCCACCTCTTTGGAGCCTTCCTCTCCCCTGCAGCAGCACAGGTCATGTTATTACCTGTGTGGGCTGCATCCCTGGGCCACCTCTTTTCCTATGTTCTCGGTTCCATCTCAGGGTTTGTTCCTCAGGACAGAGTCAGTATCTATCTCTGGAAACTGCCTGCTAAGGACCTAGGGCTCCAACCAATTTCCACTGATTGACAGATAGGGTGGGCGATTCCAAGGTACTGCAGAAAGGGTTCCCAGCACGAGGTGAGTGAGCCTGGAGACAGAGGGTCCCTCAGTATCCAGCCTCTTCTTTGCGTGGATCCAGAACCCCCCTCACTGCCCAAGTTTCACCTGGGCATGTGGCTGTCCGGCTGGTAACAACCCTTTTTATCCCCTCTTGAAGGCAGATGCACCTGTGGAAGACAAGTGCTGGCAGTGGGGTGGTGCGGAAGTGATGCGTGCAATTTCGGGGTTGTATCTGTGAGTGTAGGCTGCGTGGCTTGCTTCTCTTTTCCCGTGGCTGGGAATCTGGGTGTTTGGGTACTGAATCCAGTGGGACCAACGCAGACAAGGACAATTCTGTTAGGCACAGGTGAAGGTATTGGGCAAGTGTATACCCAGGTGGCCAAATTTTATGAAGTAATCTATAATGGCATAAAGATCCTCTAATCACCATGGGAAAAAGATGTATCAAAACAAATGGAAGGTGGTGTATGGCACTGCAGTTAAATAAATCATGTAAAGCACCCTATTGTGAGTTATGTTCTACTTCTGAATTCTTTGACTTCATGAATCAAGGCTCAGAAAATACTGTGAAAGCATTTGTTTTTGTTTGCTTCAGTAAAAGATGAAACAACTCCCAATATCTACTAGGGCAGTTGTGGATTTTCATTTGTCACGTTTCCATAAAACTATATGGTTACTCTCATTTTCCAATAATGAGCATTTCTAGGAGGGGAGGCAGAGTTCTTGTAGCTTTTAAACCAGCCCATATCTCTCCCTTCCTTTGCAAAAGGAGGAGTTTGTGACGCTTTCATCTCCCAGCTGAGGGTAGCTGGGCACAGCCTTGAATCAGGTAAAAATCAGATGATGAATTACTACAGTGACACTGATTAATCCTTTAATTTGAGACAATTGATAATCTAATCATTACCACTTCACTTAAACTGCAATACTTATATCTCTTATCCTTCAGGTCACATTGAAATTTCACCTATTTTGACCCAAAGTGGAAAAATTCCCTTGATCATAGTGACTAAAAAAATTTTTTTTTTTTTTTTTGGTTTTTCTCTGGTACCGGGTACCGAACTCACGACCTTGCACATGCCAGGCAGGCGCTTTTGCCGCTGAGCTAAATCCCCAGCCCCAGTGACTAAAAATTTTAATAGGGTAATCTGGAAAATTGTCTTCATTTTTTTTTCTTTTGCCCACTGCTGTTCTATAAAGAAAGAAAAATATTTCATTAATGAAGGTGAAGTTCTCTATTTGGAAGGATGATGGAGGGAGAGAAGAAATCTGAGTTGGCCTAACCTCGTCAGAGGGAAGGCCGAGAGCCCCGCTGTCCTGGCACCTTCCAGCGAGTGTCTCCCTCCAGCTCTTGTCCCAGACCTGCGTGGCTGCTGCATAAGGTTCCTTATTCACCCTACTGCCTCCACAGGCAGGAAGGCAGGCCGGAGTCTGCATTACTGTCTTTCCCAGGCCAACTTTAATGTAGACTCGATATTCTTATTTAAAGAGAGAAAGATAGAAGGGAGGCTATCTCCACAAGAGTGGGGCCCAACACCCTCTGTTTTGGAGAGAATAACCAAGCTTTTGGAAGCCCTGTGTTCCTCCTCTTTCCCTTGTCCTGCTTTGTCCAAGGACCCTTTTCCAGACAGGACATCACTCAGGGTCCCTGAGTTTTGGCTTATCTGTGGCCCCATCACGAAGGCAAAGGTGAGGAAGAGACAGCTAATACTTACAGAGCATTTGCAGTGAGCCAGACCACAGGCAGGTACTTATGGACATTCTCTCATGCAGACCGTGCCCTGGGCTTTGAGATAGGACCTTCCCCTGCTCTGTAGATGGGAGAAAGGCTCCGAGATAGCAAACAATCACCCGCCGCCACACTGCCAAAAGGTGTTAAAGCTGGGATCCGCAATAGCCCAGTTGACGTACAAACCCTACACACTTTCTGCGAGGTTCAGCTGCCTGTCAGCCCAAAGTGCCATTTCTCATTGTCTGCACAGAAAAATCCTACCCATCTATGAAGATGCAGCCTGAATATCACCTCCTGTAAATTTTTCTGGAACTCTCCTGGGAGCATTGCCTCTCCCTCCTTCAGTCTTTCATATACTTCAGATACCTAAGTCCTTCCTCCCTCAATCCAAAAAGCAGGAGGAGGCTCCTGTGGTTTCCACAGCTGACCCTGTGCTGAACATCAATGCAGTTCCAGTCTCCCCTCCTAGTTCTGACTCCCTGGGGAAAAGGGATCAAGTATCAACAGTCTTTCCACAACCTTTCCACAACTCCACAACCTGTAGTGAGCATGCCAGGGGAGTGTGCCAGAGTGCTTACAAGTGTAGATTTGTTGTTGTTGTTATTTGTCTTTTTGAGACAGTCTCCCTATGCAGTTCAGGCTGGCCTTGAGCTCACTTTGTAGCCCAGGCTGGTCTCGAACTCACAAGCATCCTCCTGCCTCAGCCTCCCGAGTGCTGGGATTGCAGGCATGTGCCACCATGCCTGGCGATTTGGTTTTTTTTTTTAAATCTGCATTATAATTCTTGTTTTTACCACGTCCTTCCTAAGAATTTTTTGGCAATTTACATATTCCTCTCTAAGCAAGTGGGGATAACAATACTTTATGGGATTGTTGGGAGGAGAACTGAAGTAATATGCATAGAACACTTAGGACATGACTGACAGCAAAGTACTGAAGGCACTGAAATACAAAGATACTGCAAAAAGTTAGCAAGTATCAGTTAAAACAGAAACCTTCCTAATTCACAACAACACGTGTTCATTGGACTGTCAGCCATCCTTTCTGTTGGGGTTCTGCCTATTTCCATTTTTGGTGGCTCAGGTAGGGGTGGTGATCAAAGAGCCCTTCATTACTCCAGACACAACCCAGAGACTCAGGCCTGGCCCATCCTACTACCCTATAGCCTGGCAACAGGGGTTGGGCCAAGGCTGGACATGTGACTCAAGCACAGCCAGTCAGAGTCCTTACTGCATATGAGGTAAAAGAAGGAGAAGAGAGGGGCTGGGGATTTAGCTCAGCGGCAAAAGCGCCTGCCTGGCAAGCGCAAGGTCGTGAGTTCAGTTCCCGGTACCGGAGAAAAAACCAAAAAAAAAAAAAAAAAAAACAGAAGAGAGACGCCCTATCCCATTGCTAGGATTGCTAACCATGCTCTTCTGCAGACAGGAGGTAGAAATGAGGGTGATGTGTGAGTCTGGAAGGGCTGAATCTTCAGTTCCAGCCCTGTAGCTCTACATTCCACTCTGCAATCTTTTCCTCCTGCCTACTATGAGCAAATAAAATAATATTTATTAAGTACTAACTGTATATCATATACTGTTTATACATGTATTAACTAATTTAATAATCCTAGCAAACTTATGGAAAAGGTGTGATTATTAACATAATTGTTTCCATTTTACAGGTTAAGAAACAGAGGCACAAGGTGGTTATGTTAACTTGCTGAAGATCATACAGCTGAAGGGCAGAGCTTGGATTTGTACTGAGTCTGGCTGTGGTGCCCCCAGTCCTAACCACTTCACTAAACTGTCTTGCAAACTCAGAAGCAAGTTCAAGTCTGGTTTCTCTCTCTTACTATAGAAAAAACCTTGTCCCCTTCCTTTACCTGTAGAAGTCTCAGGTCCCAGTGTCTTCTCCTCCTCGGGCCAGCTTCCACTCTCTGAACCCTGGAAGGAAAACTCTTCTAGGCTGGAGAGGGACTGCAGCTCCTTGGGGGGTGTTCTGCACGGGGTGCTGTTGGTGCTGATCACTGCGGACACTCGGAGGGGCACGGACACCGCAAAGGGCTCGGAGATATTGAGTGCCTTGCGCTGATGATGCGGTGAGGGCTCCGTCTGGAAAAGGCTGCTGCTGAAGACAGATTTTCCAGGGCTGTCGCTTGAGGTGTAGAACATCCCCAGCATCTTTGGGGCCGTTTGCTCAATTTCAGGATCCTCGATTGGTCGGAACACCTTCAGCTGCTCTGGCGGGGCCCGGACCTGAGCGCCCTGGAGTTGGCTTTGGTCACCCCTCATGTCAAAGCCCCCCTCGGCCCCTGCAGGCATCCCTTCCTGGCCCCATTCACCCTCCTGCTTGCTGAGGTCACAGGAGCTGCTAGTGCTGGTCGAGTGCAATTTCGTAGCTGGAATGAAAAATCCACCAGTAGTGACTGTTCGACCGAAATTTCCTTTGGTTTCCTTTCCTAGTGAAAAAGAACAGGCACATTGGTCACGACCGAGGCTTGCACATGGCGCGGGCCTCCGGGAAGGGCACGCGCGGGGCATCTGAGTGCTGGGAAGGTGCAGCACTCTCATGAGCGCAGGGGCCGCCTATGCAGACGGGTGGTAGCACTGGGTTGACAAAGGAGAAAGCATTTTCTCGTGTGCACAGATTTTGGCCACTGCTGTTGTGCTGTGTGAGTTTTAACGGCTGTGGGGAGAGCACCTACCAGGTATTAAATGTAGATGGCGAAAAACACGGACAGATGGGAGATCACAGAATGACACTTGCTCACAGTGAAGGCGACAAAAAGAGCAAAATAACAGAACCTTGTTTCATTTTAAAACCTTAAAACCTACTGTTGTATGTGTTCTCTGTCAGGTAGATCCAGACAGGGTTTGATGTCCCACCAAGGAAACCAGTGCTATTCTCACTTAGACCTTTTCTTCATTTTCCCTTACTTCACCCTGTTGATGCAGAGAATGAGAAACTAGGAATGTGAATTAACTAGCTGTGAGAAAGAAAGCATGGCAGCGAGGAGCAGGTCTCTGACTGACTTAGAAGCGAAGGCAAAGAGGAGAGACCTCTGTATGGGAATAAGCAAGCTGAAAGATGACATGTAAGTTGCCAGCAACCAGGCAGCATCTTCCGTAGCATCTTACATAACACCATATATAAAATGCTTTGTGATCATTTCCTTTAACATATGAGGAAGCTGAGACAGAATCCAGATAACCCACCCAGCATCCATGTAAGTCACAGATACCAGATCTTGGCATATTAAAGAACTCTCCTAAGAGGCTTCACAACCAAAGCAAATGGATGAATATAAATGAGAGAAAAATGCTGAAAAAGTATCGAGACAGCTTAAAAGGATCGCACTGAGTATTTTACAGGTTTAGAAATGCTTTTAAAAATTTTTCACTAGTACATGTTTGCAGCACATAATTTTTAAAAAGTTGTTCTAAATATTTCCTGTGTTGTCTCAGATTACCTCATTTATCAAAGAGAAAAATGTCATGTATTTAAGGGATGAGAAAGCCATAGAATAAATATACAAGGGGGGATCAAAACATATAGTGAATGTTACAAATGAGAAAAGAAGTTATTACAGTAAAAGATACTCTGCCACTTTTCCCCCCTCAAAATACTCTTCCAGGCTTTGAACATAGTGTCCTGTTTTTCTTGCCACTTCCTTACGTAGTTCTGGAGGTCTGGAAGTCCTTTTTCATGAATGTCTTGATGAGGTTTAATTAGAAATACAGTGAATGCCGTGGCTAAGTGCCATCCAATCAGAAGACAGGCTCATGAAAACTTTGTGGAGTGTCATCACCCACCTTGTTCACTGGATCTGGCTTCGTGTGACTTCTGGCCCTTCCCCAAAGTCAACATGACCAAGAAAGGTAAACATTTTGATTTGATTCAGGACATCCAAGTGCCAGGATGGTGTAATTAAAGACACTCATGGAGAAGGAATTCCGGAACTGCTTCAGAAAGCAGCAAGAGTGATGGGATAAGTTTGTTTGGAGCAAGTGGGAGTATTCTGAAAAGGACTAGTGACAATATGATGTATACTGTCATCACTTTTTAATATTTAAAGGTCACCGTAGTTTTTGATCACACCTTGTAAGAGAGTTCAAACAGTTTGCATTCAGGGAACCCCTTTGCCTTGTAACTTGTTGGTTGCTTAACAGATGTTTAACAGGAAGAGAGAGGTGCAGACAAGTCAGCCATTAACGCTAGGGTTGTGAGTACAAATGTCTTGTGGGTTGTTCTGGTGACTTGGCTACAGCCTGTGCAGCAGCGCACACGTCCACTCTAACAAAGGAAATGTGTACCAACTGCTCACCCAGGTGCCGAAACAGGGTTTACGGATAAATAAAAACTCCGAGGTAAGTGAGGAAGACCACGAGGTAGAAACCAGTGTTTGGCTCTTTCTGCCAAGCTTCCTCTACTTAGTCTGCAGCTGCTGCTATTTTACCTGGCTCGGGTTTCAATGAAAAGGAACCCTGGTTCCTGGCTGTGGTTAGAAGGCGGGAGACAGACGAAGGCTCTTGATGCCTGGCTGGAGGCAGAGTAGGGAGGTTACGGCAAGAGCTATGAGAAACCCTCAGTGTGGGGGAGGCCTGGGGAGAAATCGGGGCTGGGTGATCGCGTGCCATCGTGACTGCGGATGCACAGCCGGCAAGTGTGGGGTGAGCTCCGGTCCCCCAGTTGTAGTGCCCAGTGCAGAAACTATAAAGCCTCACCTTCCACAGGCACTGAACAGAGCGAGTCCATGCTCTTAGCTGGCCGGATAGTAGCCTTTTCCACTAAAGACAAAAGAAAAAATATCCCTGATGAATGCATATTAAGAGTTAGCATTCAGAATAATAGGTCAGGCTATAAGCACACAAGAGAAATTTCTTCAGAAAAGTTTTTCAAGCATTTATAATGTATCCCTTTCAAAACATTCATATCCTCTCTCTCTCTTTCTCTCTCTCTCTCTCTCATTCTCTCATTCTCTTACTCTCTCTCCCCCTTTCTATCTCTGTCTTGCTGCATAGCCCAGCCTGGCCTTTAACTCAGGATCTTCCTGCCTCAGTCTCCTGAGTGCTGGGAAGATTACACATACATATGCATCACAGCATCCCGCTGTTCCTGCATTCTTAAAGGGTGTGACCTTTTAAAAACAGGGCAATCATACATCAAGGCTTTATCAAAATTTTAGATAAAGGTAGATTTCAATTTTGTTCAATAGCCATAAGTAATTGAGGAGTCTTGAGCCTAATTTTTTTTTAAAAAGTTAAAACATTTGTTTGTCTTTTGGAGACAGGGTTTCACTATGCAGTTCAGGCTGGCCTTGAACTCACTTTGTGTCTCAGGCTTGCCTCAAAGCCCAGTTTAACTGTATAAAAAATATTTAAGGGTGAGTCCATGGGGCCCCATGCATGTGAGAGCAAGATTTGTGGCTACAGCCATCTACCAGTGCTCAGGAATTAGGTACAACAGGTGGGAGGGCCTTGGGAAGCCAGAATCCTCTTTCTCCCCATGTCTGTACATTGCTGCTCCTTGAAGTGTGTAGCTGGCCATTTGTCCAACGATCTCACTCACCAGCCTCACCCTGCTCCAGATCCCAAGCAAACCAAACCTATTTTGAGTACCTGCTGTGCATATGGAACAGTCTATGCACCCTTGTAACCTGCTATAGAGGGGTTTTGGAAAAGAATACACCCTATTCCGGGCATAGTAATAGTTGGACACTGCTATGCTCTGAGTGTGTCCCCCAAACACTCATACACCGGGACTTTAAATCCTCAAGACGTCGGTGTGGGAAGTGGGACCTGGTGGGAGGTGTCTGGGTCATGGGGATGGGGGCCTGATGACTGGATTAGTGCATTCTCGAAGAAAGTGCTTAGCTATCATAATAGTTTGGCTCCCTTTTATCTCTTCTGCACTTTTCTGCTTTCATTCCATTTCTACCATAAGCTGATGCAATATGAGGCTTTCACCAGAAGCCAAGTGAATGCCAGGGCCATAGTCCTGGACTTCTTGGCCTCCAGAACTGTGATCCAAAATAAACCTCTGTTTTTCATAAATCACCTGCCTCACAACTCTGTTGTAGCGACAGAAAACAGAGTAGGACAGGCACGTTCACAAACATCATCTCTTTTCAGAGAGCTGGACAGGCTTGGGGGTAGTTTCTCTAGGCCCCGCTTGCTAGGAGGAGAAAGAAGGCAACTGAAGCCTGGCAGAGCCCAGCACTAACACCACTAAGGTAACTCTGGGTTCACACAGATCTGAACCCCAACTGGCCACTGGGGCTATGTGACCTCAACTGAACGGCTTACTTTCTTTAAATATCAGTTTTCTTACATGTAAAAGGAGGAAAATAGAGCTGATGTGCAGACTAAATGAGAAATGACTCTGAAGTCATCATATGTCCCAGCCTGGAACAGACAAATACTCAGGAAGAGGCAATGTTGTTGATTATTGCTGCTGCTATTCACAATCCACCAGGGCTCAGCAACAAAGAGAGAGATGGAGATGGTTCGACAAGAAGCAGTTTGAGCTGGCCCTAACCCAAGGTGGGCCGTAACTCACACTTGTGTTTGACTGTCCTTTGAAGTCCCCCACCATCTTTCTCCTTGTTCCAAACTCTGTTCCTCCTCGGGAGCTCTCGCCCTCCCGCTGGCCTCTTCAGCCTGAGATTCTCTCTGACTGCGGCAGCCCTGGGAGGGCGCTGTCATCTTCCCTCCAGCCCTCAGCAATGGGAGCGCTCAGTCTCAGCCGCCTTACTTCCAGGAGCTGCGGGAGTTCTTAACCTTAGGAGAGCTGCTGTTTCTATGAGTTTAGAAACTAATTTATTGTCTAAAACTGCCTGGCTGGCGTCCATTCATCTGTACATTCCGAGATGTGCTTTGCTTTAGTTTTCCAGGAGCTGCATTTTGGACCTTCTCTGGTTTCCACATTGACCTGGAGGGGCCAGGATGAGGTGACCCTGAGTGTCCCAGAGGGGAACAGCTCTCCCTGTGGGGCATGACTGTCCACCTTTGGTGTTGGATCCTTTTTCTTTCTCTCTCTCCCCCTCCTTCCTTTTCTTTCTTTCTTTTTC
>NW_004955427.1:18992430-19113222 GCF_000276665.1 Chinchilla lanigera | reverse complement strand
TCCGTTCCTCCCTCCCTCTCTTTCACTCTGGAACTCAGGGCCTTGGGTACATCAAACACACACTTCCAGCCACTTCGCTACATGCCTGGCCCCTTGATCTTCTTCCTCACACCACACTTCCTCGTGGCTGTGTGCACAACCGCACACCAGAGCTGTAGCTTTCTGCCACAGACCCCAAGGATGCCCTAGCTTCTTTCTTGGGTGGTGACTAAGAACTCAGGACTCCTTAGCCCATGGCTGTATTTAGATTGCATTTTTATGTCTGGGACATTGGTCTGGCCTCACAAGGTGCATCCTCCCCTCCCGTTATCTGGCAGCTTTTGCGTTCCTGAGTCCTTTCTCTTGGCCACTTCACTTAAAGGAAAAGCCCACCGCCACTATAGCCCCATGGCTTTGGGATTTCTCTGCTCAGGAGTTCATTTTGATAACATGCCAAAAGAATCTAAATTGGATCAATTCAAATGCCAGACTTTGTCATTTGATACAAAGTTTATGCACCTTAACTCAGTCAGTGGTTCATTTTTTCTTACCCTTTACTTCTTATCTCTGTTCAATTTTCTAAACACATTTAAACAAACTTCTCCCCATTCCTTACCTAATAAAACCTCCAATACTATTTAGTGAATCAGTTTTTAAAATGCCATTAGTTATGGAATGAAATATTACTCACATATGTTATTCCATTAATTTCGCCTTTTTCCTTGAGAAAATATCAAGCTTATGTATCACAGTGGCCACCATGGTGGATTGTGTCATAGGGCTCAGTGGCCTACCTTAAAGTGTGGATTCCCTAGAATTATGACCATAGGCTGGTGGTCTTTAGTTCCCAGGGTTTCCAGCAATGATCTTCTGGTAGAAAGTCAAACAACGGTCATGGACACGGGGAACCACTGGTACTGACGGTTCTTCACTTTGACCCCTGCGCCCCATCAGAGCTCCACCAGTGTGCTGAATTCTCTGTCTCTGGCTGCTTAGCATGTTTGTAAGATCTTAGACCTGTGACTTTCAACCTGGCTGCATAGGGGAGCCCCTGGAGAGCTTTTACAGATTACAAATATGCCTCACATAGACCCGAGGCCAAATGCTGAGGTAGTGCATGTGCCCGTGGGCAACTCCGAAGCACGGACGCTGGGTGTCCTGTGAGTTTACAAACTCTTGGTCTTGCACCTTAGGTTTGCACCTGGTAACAACCACATGTCGGTAGAACTATTTCTAAATCATGGTCAAGGCAAATCATTGATTCCATTTTTGCCATTTGTTTTGTTCTGTTAGCTTTTGATGCATCATGACTGGCAAGCCTCTTGCATCGCTGTACCGCTGATTCTGAAACTGAAATCCTCTTGTTGATGGACTTAAGCAACCTCTTATTATAGGTCAAAAGTTTCTTGTCAGGTACTCTTCCCTCCTATTCTTTTTTTGAGAACTCTAATTTTTTATTTGTATCTGTTCTGCCAAATGGGAGCAGCCTATCTTTTCATGTGGGCTATCTTCTTGTTTTGTGAAAGATACGTTTCCCTGTCCAATGAATGTTACAGCTTGCTCCCCAGAATCCACTTCCCCTTTGCCCTTCCTACAACCTCTTGCCCTCCGCAGGTATGACGTCAGATTGACTCAGAAGCCCAGCTGAAGGCAATCAGCACACAGCCCTGCTCTGGCCATAGAGACTCATGTGACTTAGCCATGGGAGGGGAAAGGACCATGTTCTTAGAAGAAAACCACCAGAAATGATGTCCTTTCTCTTCAGACACAGTGATAATCAAGGGCAAAACCTTTGCCACGGCAAAAGAAGCCAGTGTGGGGAGGAAAACAATGGAGACAACGCTACCACATTACTCCATGCCAGAAGCCTTGCCTACATCCAGATGTCCAGTTGTAGAAGCCACTAAATCCCTTCATCAGTCACTTGAATTGGATTCACTGTTATTTATAGTGTAAATCATTGTACCTGCTATGCGCTGTGACATCCTTCACTACTCTAAGAGTTAAACAGCAAGATTTCTAACATCTGTAATTTTTGACCCTTGGTATGCAATCATCACCGGGTTTGAAGAAACTCCTTAAAAATACCCCTCTCATTTTTCCTATAGGAATTCCTTTCCCAATACTTATTAAAAATTTCAAATAATCAGAAACTTTAACAGCTTTTAACTTTTAAAGACAGACTTTTAAACTTTTAACTTTTAAACTAACAGCTAGTTTTGACAATTATGGACATTTTCTATGCATTTGCTTTATCTATTTTATGTATCTACATCTACCTACCTATATTTCACTGACTTATTTGAAACTGAGTTTCAATATTTTTATACTTCAGTTTGCTTTATCTAATTTTATATCTGCATCTATCTGCTTACCTATACTTCATTGAATTATTTGAAAGTGAGTTTCAGTATTTTGACATTTCTTTCTTAAATACTTCAACTTTTGTGTAGCTTTCTAAGAACCATTAGCACACTATGGAAATTTGTATTTCCTTAATATCATCTAATATTATCTCTATCTACATTTTCCTTATCTGTCTCTAAAACTATCTTTTGTAGCTTCCTTTCTTCAGTCCAACTTGCTTTCATAATTACTGTCTCCATTAAAAATAGCATACTTTCAGTTGTAAAACTAATAAACCACTGTGGAAGATTTCCTTCGTCTCCCCTTTCCTGACATAATATTCATCTGAACTGGTTAGATTCTTCATTGTACAGTGGTTCCTTCATTTCCTTCTTGCATCAATTTCTATTCACAACTCAGAAATCAATCCCATGGGGGAAGCACCCCTATTTAAAAATCACACCCCTGAGAGGGAGGGGACAGATCTTCTTCATAGTAGAATTTCAATGACTAGAAAAGGACCATTTGGAAAAATCACAGTAATAACTATGTAGGCAAGAACTAATCCACGGATGCTAAAATTCATGATAGCACTTTAATCAGGTGACCCAAGTTAACTTCACACACAGTAAGATACTGACATTAGGTACCTCTTGATACTACACACTGAGGTAGTAATAACATAACTTCCATAGAATTCCTGCCAAAATTTGTAACCACAGTCTAACCATGGGAAAATATTAAACAAATTCATACTGAAGTACAGTTCTACAAAATAAATGACTCATACTCTTCAAAGTATCAAGACCAGAGAGACTGAGGAACAGTCCCAGACTAGAGGAGATAAAGAGATTTGACAGCCAAACGTAATACGGGTTCCTGGATTAGATCCTGGGCCAGAAGAAAGGACATCAGTGGCACAACTGGTCAAGTCCAGGTAAGATCTGTAAATTAAGCCTGGGCTCAAGCTTGTAAGTCTCCCGCCTCAGCCTTCCAGAGTGCTGGGATCACAGGCTGTGCCACCGTGCCTGGCAGAGCTGGTGATTTTGGTGTAATCAAATCAAAGACTTAAGAAACAGACCCAGGAAAGAAACATCTGCAGCAGAAGATGGGGTCCTGCCGTTTCTTACCCGAGAGCCGCTGTCCTCTGAGGAATACACTCCCATTTCTACTCAGCTTGGATTTGGAGTCTGATCCAGAACGACCCAGGTTAAATATAGATTTCCACTTCTTTGATTTACTGGAAAGCTTTCTCCTAAAAGAGTCAAGTCATAAGAGGTTAATTTAACTTGTTGCTTCTGGGGAACTCTTAAATTGAAAAGGAAGATTCGAATCATATTCTTTGTAACGAGTGGCTCTGATATTTCAGGAAATTCCCCGGTACAATCCAAGGTGATCCAACTCTCCTCTCACCCTGTCTGGGGACTCCAGGTGCCAAAGAGACCGTGAGTCAGAGCCAAGAACCCTTCCCCTGGGGCCAGAACCGAAGCTGTAGGATATAAGGGTGAGGCAAACAGAAGCAGGGTTTAGGGAGAGACTCAAAAGTCACAAGAAATCACAGTTCTGAATTCTGGGAAGAGCTGCAGTCCCAGCTTTTCAAAGATACCTGTTTTTTTTTAGAGAAGTGAACAGTGACGAGCAGAGACCCTAATCCTGCCATGTCCCCCGCACGGTGGCCACACTGCTGGGATGTACACAGGTAAGGTGCAGGCTAGGGAAGACCTTCAGGGACGGAAAAGTGAGGGAAGAGAAAGCAGACCCGAAGGGTCCGGCCTGCTGTGCTGGGGTGGCTCAGTGGTCACTGCAGAGAAATGCAGAGGATGGCCAGTGTGCTTGGGGCTTTGTCTCCCACCAGCTACTTGGGCAGGAGGGGGCAGCACTAGGCTGGGTTGGGAGCACCTGGCACCACCAGGGGTCACCACAGAGGCAAGCATCGGGGCGTCAGGTCCACCCACCAGACTGTGAAAAGCTCTGGGCGGAGCTCTGCAACCTGTGGTCCCACAGAGGGTCTTTGCTCTGAAGGGCTCACAAAGCACATCCAGATTTTAGGTGTAGGGTGTATGCGTGTGTGCGCGTGTGTGTGTACTACTGGGGATTAAACCCAGGACCTTCTCACTGAGCTACATTCCCAGACCTTTTGATTTTTTTCTTTTTCTTTTTTTTTTTTTTTGAGATAGGGTCACACTAAGGTGCTACATTGCCCAGGCTGGACTCAAACTTGTGATTTTTTCGGCCTCAGCCTCCCAGGGTGCTGGGACTGCAGGCACACACCTCTACTGCAGGCTGGTTTAGTTGTCTTTATGATAAGTCGGAAACAGATCTGAGTGCCTGGCTTTCATGTGGACTTGGCTTGTGTTTGTTTTTAAGCACACGGCCTTGGTATGCTTTAAGGGAGCCATAGCTTGGGGTTTGGTGTACCCCAGCTGTGGGCCGAAAGCATACAGAAAATGCACTCAGTACTCCTTCCAAGGAGTCTTCCCAATCCCTGGGAAGGAAGCTTATTCACCACCGAGTTGGGAGCAGTGCTGTGCGCTCAGTTCTAGCAGGTTTGATGCACACAGACATGGAGGGTTGTCCCGAGCCACGCGGGTGTGACACACCTCTAGCGGGCTAGGCGACAGTGCAGGGCAACGGCCTCAGCCTGCGCCCCCGGAGCCAAACAGCCTGCGTCTCCTCTCGGGGAAGACACTGACGTCAGGTACCTGTTTGCACGCGTCTCTTTGCTGACCAACCGGCCAGGCTGACATGCCTGTGAGAGGGCTGCTCAGCGATTAGGACGCCCGCTCCAGTCTACCTCTTCTGGAGAGGGAGCCGGGGAGGGGTGGGCAGAGGCGGGGGTGCAATGAAGACAGGAGGCGGGAGGGAGGGTGAGGACGGAAGGTCTCATGATGCAGAGAAGCTCATTCTGCTTTGGAGGGAGGGATGGCACGAACAGGCAGCGGGGAGGTAGGGAACCGGAGCCGTGTCCCCCAAGTGCTCTCAGTCTCGAGTGGCACTATTTGTCCATTTGCACTCGGTCTTAGATTTATCTCTATGCCTTTTGTAATGGGGGGGCAGGTGTGGAGGTTAAGGTGGACGAAGTCAAGGTTTTATTTGTGCAGATTTCCTTCAGTAAGGAAATCTGTCTAAGAAGTCAGGGATTTAATCACAGCTTGTGATGAGACCCTGTGGCCCCATCCCCAACCTGGGGCTTAGGGTCTACAGTAGGAGATGGAAGGTCTTGTCTTCTGGATTCCCTTGTGTTCCAGGACACTTCTCGACAGTCACTAGATCACTCCCGAGCCCTCATGCCTTGAGCCTCCCCCACTCCACCTCCATCCCGCCACCCACGCGCGCCCGATGTCACAGGAATGCATTTACTTGCTGTCCGGCAACTCGAGGACCGTGTGGAAGAGGGCACCCATGGGGGCCACAATCTCAGGTAAGCTGTTCTCCCTCCTCTCTTTCCGAGCCGGGTGGTTCGTAGCCAGGCTGCGGGCCTGAGCTTCCTCCAGGCTCACCAGCTTCATGGGCAGGGACAGGGCAGGCAGGGTGAGGCTCTTCACGATGGGCTGGTTTTCTGCAAGGGAAAGAGAAGAGCTCTGTCCAGGAGGAGCCTGCCGTGCAGGCCCTGCAGGTTCCCCACACACAACCCCTTGGCTTGGCCTCCTGATGGGGCTGGTGCTGACCTGGGTTTCTCTCAGGCACCTGAGGCTGAGGCTGCACCCACAAAACTGGCAATTTTGCTGAGTGTGAGAGTGCAGGCCTGGAATCCCAGCACTCTGTGAGGCTGAGGCAGGAAGATCACAAGTTTTGGCCCAGCCAGGGCAACTTAGTGACTTAGCAAGACTCTGACTCAAAACAAAAAATAAAAAAGGGCTGAGCATGTAGCTCAGTGTGAAGGCCCTGGGTTCAATTCTAGTACCAAACACACACATGCACACACACTCAGGCACAAAATCCACACTCCCAAAAACATAGGGGCCTCAGGAGGTAACTGTATTTTCAGTACTTTCCAGACAGCACCATCTATCCATCCAATAAATATCTACCGGGCACTTACTGTGATCCAGAGTAATAGCAGTGGGTCTTTACTCCCCCCAAACTCTGCCTAGGACTTTGGCCAGATGGGGATGTCTGTCCAGTCACAGACGTGGCCTACCTCAGCTGGGTAAGGCAGGAGTTGGCCCCTCCTCCCCACAGCTGGAGAACACATGCTCCTAGGCAGTTGGAGCCTGTACTCACCCCAGAACACCTAGGCTTCTATCACTACAGGGCAGCACATCTGACACACTGCACTGTTGCTGGTCATCTTCTAGTGGATGGAGCAAACCTCTCCTACTCTATGGAAGTGATGTAACAATCAATGATAGAAAACTTTCTTTTCTCCATCAATGGTTCTTTTTTCAGTGGGGGGCACATTTTTTGAGACAGGGTCTCACTACATAGTACAGGCTGGCCTTGAACTTGCTATGTAGCCCAGGCAGGTTTTGAACTCACAATCCTTTTACCTTAGCTCCTGAGTGCTGGAATTATAGGCATGTGCTACTGCCCAGCTCATCAGTGGTTCTTAATTTGGGGTGATTTTGCATAGTCCCCCTTTCCCCATTTCAGCAGAGGACATGTGGCACTGTCCGGAGGCATTTTTGGTTGTGGCAAATGTGTACTTGAGCACTACCAGTATGTGGTAGGGAGAAGCCCGGGAACCTATTAAACATCACAGAGCGCACAGAATAGGGCCTCACGGTAAGAATTATCTGGCACTAGATATCAGTCGTGCTGAGGCTGAGAAATTCTGATTTAAGGAAAAAACAGAAAGTCAAAGTTTGCTTCTGTGTCATCTTTGGTGACCTTGCCAGCTACTTGTGACTTCTGAGAGTATGAAGAGACTTGGTAATTTGGACCAACTGAGATTACAAGATCATTTTTGGTCCGGGGACTCTTCTTGTTGTCAAAAAACAGCGCCATGCACCATTTCTTTGCAGACCATGTCCTTCTCCGGATAGAATGAAGTTAAACCACTAAAAAGGGTTTTTTAGACAATGAAGACAGCATGTGACAGTCAGGACTCTCTAGCGGGTAAGCATAACAGTCATTCTGGAGGGCTGTAGTTAAATAATCCTGCGATCCTGAAAATATTTCAGGACAGTTTCTGAACTTAACCCACTTTTCCAACTTAACTTAAAGGATATTACAAATGTTTAAATTTGATTTACTTCCATTAAGATGTGTTATGTTAGCCGGGTGTGGTGGCATATGCCTGTAATCCCAGCACTCGGGAGGCTGAGGCAGGAGAATTGTTGCAAGTTCGAGACCAGCCTGGGCTACAAAGTGAGCTCAAGGCCAGCCTGAACTGCATAGCGAGACCCTGTCTCAAAAAGATCCCCCCCGCCAAAAAAAGATGTGTTATGTACATGTACCAGTTTCCCCTGATGAATGTGTGTCCTGAAAAGTGTACTAATAAAAATTTTTAAAAATAAAAATAATAAGTTTAATTTACTCCTAATATTTGTTCATAGATAGTTTTTTATTTTCGTTGCTTGTTTATTAACCTTAAAAAAGTAAAACACTGTGAGAGCAACTGCGACAAGAGGAAGAAGATAAACTGTGGGGTCAGGAGTCTGAGCATTAGCATATGCATGTGCATAGCTCTAGACTCCAGGAGGAGGCCGGACCTGAGTCTTACCCGTAGTCTCTGCCTAGGAACCTCTAACTTCTCATTTCAAGACAGAGCCTGTGATTTACACACCTTGCCTGTAGAGTGGTACCTACTGCCACCTTCCCCGTGTCAGGAAATGGCACCAAGGACTACCCCGATGCGAGCCAAAACCCGGAGTAGTTCTTTTCAAATTCATCCCCTCCCTCCCTGTAGCCTCCCTCTCAGATGTGGCATTGTTGTGACCAAGCTTGGCAACTGGGCAGTTCAGATGGAGTTGATTGGCCATGGGACCTGCCCTGGAAACTGGTGAAGTGCACTTTGAGGGGTGTCTGGCTGGGTCATGCAGACGTGGCCATGGGGTCTACATCTGGCTCCTTGTCCTTTCTTCTCTGGCAGTCTTCCCTGCTCTGCTTCCCGGGCACCATGAACCAAGCAGCTTTGCTCTGCCACTGCGTTCTGCCATGATGTCCGTCTGTTGGAGCCAGCCAATCATGGACTGAAACGACAGGTAAATTAAACCTTCCTTCCTTTAAGTTGTGGGTGCCGGGTATTGTGTCTCGGAAATGAGAAAGCTGACTAATACAACTCTACCTCAAGATATATCCTGGATCCAGCCACCTTCCCTTCTACTGCTAACACTCTAGTAGAGGCCACCATGACGCCCCACCTGACTCCTACGCTGGCTCCCTAACTTGGTCTCCCTGCTTCCAACCTTGCTGCCTTTTAGGCTCTTGGAAGGCAGCAGCCAGAGCACTCAGGTCCTACACTCGCCACCTCCCAGTCCCCCAGTGCTTGCCCAAGCTTTGCCTCACTTCCCCAGTGCTTTGCTGAGAACAAAGCGGATTCAGCAGACCTGCCAGGATCTTTCCTCTTTTTGGCCTTTCCACTCTGCCCAATGACTCAGGGATCTACAAAATGATAGGTAAAAACTTTTGAATGTGTATTCCCTTTATACGTGCATGCACTTTATAAATGATACACATATACCACTGTATTAGTATTCTGTAGACTAGAAAACTTAGGTAAAATAATAATTATGATATAAAATATACATGATGGTTAATGATATGTCAACTTGACTGGATTAAGAAATGCCCAAGGCATTACAAAGCATGCTTCCGGGTGAGCCTGGGGGGTTATGGCGGTATGACTGTGGTACCACAGATGGTCCCTTGCCCCCTCCTCTCCAGCACTGTCCCACACTCTGCTTCCTGGCCACCATCCACTGAGCAGCTGTGCTCTACCACACCCTTCCGCCATGCTATTCCTGCCTTAGCGCCAGCCAGCCATAGACTGTCCTCTGAAAACATGAGCCGGATTGGATCATTTTGCCTTTAAATTACAGATGTTGGGCATTGTGTCCCAGCAATGAAAAGCTGACCAAAACAATGGAAGAGGAAAAATAAATGAAAAAAATCCTAATAGTTTCTCCTAATACTTCCTAATACCTCAGAACTTTGGTCTTTGGTACCCAGTTAGGTGGAGCACCCCACTTTGGAGACCTACAGTGGCTGTAGCCACACTGGCTCACTTTCTGTAACACTTCAAGCCTGTTTCTACCTCAAAGCTTTTATTCCTTCTCTTTGGGATAGCTGTCCGCCAGATTCTCACATGACTGCTTCCCTGTGTCACGGGGGTCTCCCTTTGAGGAACATTTCTTCTGAAGCTATGACCACAGTGTCCCAAAGTAACACCTCCCCCAAGTCACTGACCATTGCATTATTTTCTTCTCGGTATGTATGGTCTTGGAAGTGAAAATATATTTACTGGTAAAACCTATCACTTTTCTTCCCAACCAGACCGTATCTCTTCGTGAGGCAGGGTCTTTGCCATTGTGTGAACTGATGTGTCCTCAGTGTCTAGGACAATACCTGCATATATGAGATACTCAATATCTACTTACTCTTTTTTTTTAATGTAAAAGACAGTTTAATTAGTTAGCTTATGAACAGGCATCGAGCTAGAGAAAGGGCCTGAGTTGGAGTTGGATGATCATTCACACTGCTCAGAATTAAAATAAGAATAGGCAATAAAAGTAGGACTTGGAATGAGGAAGTCTTCAGGCAACATGGGACATAACCCCTCCCTGCTAAAGGAGTTATAGCTCCTCTCTACTAAACTCCACTTAAAAGTGCAGAGCAATCAGTTTTTCTTTAAAAATCTCAATTTCCTTCAAACTGCATGCTGAGTAAGTAGTTTAGAGAGCCTGAATTCCAGTTGGCCGCTTTAAACCCACACAGCTGCCTGTGATAAGTGGTCACTAAATAAATAGCAATTCTCCTGTTCTCTTTATTCATAAAAAGTTCTGGACCGAGGTACTGGGTGGCCCCCTACTTTCTAGGAGCCTTCCTGGGTGCCCACCAAGAGCTCTTTTTCCTCTTGTGTTCCCAATAAATACTTCCCCTTTACCTTCCTTTCTGTCCACAATTTCATTCTTCAACTTCATGAGACAGAGGACTCGGTTTATGACAGCTGTTCCACAATAGCATCTTTACAGCTGTTCCACAATAGTATCTTTACAGCTTAGTCCTTGTCCTTGGATGCCCAAAGTCCAGATGAACCTTGCATTTCAATCTCTACAATAAATTCTTTCCTCCCCAACTCCCTGCCTCGTGCCAACTGTCAGAACTTGGGCTCAGCATGATGGTTCTAAGCCAGGTAGCACAGAGAAGGGCTCAATCTGACCTCATAGCCAGGTGTGTCTACTACAACTATGCATGCCCAAGGGGCCACAGAGCCCAGCAGGTGGCGTGTGTCATTTGTTATGCCACTGCAAAGGCACAGACGAGGCTCTGTGCTTCCCTTGAGAGAAGTCAGCAAAGGCACAACAGCAAGGCACCAGCTATCTCTCTGATGGAGCTTGGTGCTAGGCAAAGCAACCTACTTACTTTTTTTTAATGAATCTTGAAGACCTCACAGTCTCTCTGGCCTTAGCACTCTCATTTATCAAACGAAGGTGCTGGATTGAATGAGACACCCACACAACTGGAGCCTGTACATAACAAGTCCTTCAGCACTCTAGTTGGCGCTGTTAGAGGAGATGTGTTTATGACATCGTGGGAACTCCCTAATTTCTCTCGGTGATGCTGCGTAGATCGCATTCCGTCAGCAGCTTTGAGAGCCATTAAGTTGGCATTAAAGATGGAGGAGGAAGGGGAACAGAAAAGGAGCTAAAATGCATTCATGGCTCCATGCATACAATATACATGATAATGTGGGGACTTAGAGCCACAAGGACCTAGCTTTGGTGCCCATACTCTCTCAGTTATAGCTAAACTTGATGATAATTGCAATAGATTATATGGACAATTGTATTGGTTTGCCCAACCATATTTAGCTAACTGGAAAAGAATATTTTAATCAGATAACAATTTTTTGTTATCAAAATATCAGATAATATTTTACAGATATAGTTCTCCTACTCCGTGGGAAATGCTTGCCAAGAAAATGCATTCTGGCAGGTAAGAATTCTATCACTGAACCACCAATGCAGAAAATGCATTCTGAATATATGTATGAGAACAAATCCTTTAAGACAAAAAACCAGGCATGGTGGCACATGCCTGTAATCTCAGCACTAGGGAGGCTGAGGCAGGAGGATCACTGCAAGTTTAAAGACAGCATGGGCTACATAGTAGTTCAAAGCCACCCCGAATTGCACAGCAAGACCTTGTCTCAAAAAATAAACAACCCCCCACACTTTCAGGTAAAGTCATAAGAATCCTCTGAAATATTAGAGTGCAAGTAAAGATGAAACCTAATCATTAAGAAGAATGTTGCTAGTCCCTTTAGGTAATAACTAAAAAAACTTTCAGAACTCAATAAATAAAATCACTTCAGTTCTACCGCATCACATCACATTGAGGGATAGCCCATGGATGTAGCTGGTTGGAAACATGCTCTGGCCACATGCAAACACACCATCCCTTTGCTGCACACATGCGAATGCACATAGGCATGATCCCCAGACACTAACGCACTCATGTGTCAGAACCACAACCAACCCCACCCTCACTTTGTCATGGGCCTCATGCTGAGAGCAAGAAAGGACAGGCTGGTGGGGTAGGTGGTGGGGGATGCATTACCATCCTTCTCGAGAGACCCAGGAGTGCTGCTGTTGAAGATCTGATCCACGTGGCTTAGTATGAACTCGATCACCACCTGCTGTACGCGCACGGCGAGGAAGGCAGCATCGCCATTGCAGCCGGCCGCTTCGATGTCTCTGGACCTGGACCATGGAAGAAACACCCTCCCTGGGTGAGTGAGTTTCCTCACAGCGCGAGCAGTAAGGGAGTCAGTGGGCCCCTCTCCTGACTTTAGAGGTTGTTAATTCGTAGAATACTTTAACTAGTTGTGACCAATTAAAGGATCTCTCTCCAAAGGCTGCAAAGCCAGCCCGCCAAATAAACTCCAAGTTACCAGATACTATAATTGTGAGCCTCTACACACCACCCCATCAATGTTCAGGGGCTGACTTTTTTTCTTAGGAGCCCCTTCTCCCACTGTCCCATTGCGGGACAGGTCATCATTTCAGGCAGCAGATTCAAGTAAGGTCAACTGTGACTCCACTAAAGACAAGAAAAGCTAATGCGCCCCAACCCCCACAGGAAAGGCCTTTTTATGCAACTGTAACATACAGATGCATAATGTTAGCCACACTGTGATTATGGCCAGGAAATGGCTTTAGGATTCCAAGTTTCCAAGTTAGCAAACAAGGAGTTCAGGCCCCTAAAGCTACCTTTAATTCACAGGCACCATTAAAGAGCACTCAGCGGCAGGTGTGTGTTCTAGGGAGTCTGGAAGCTCTAGGCTTCGTTTCCATCCCTGCTTGTGCCCGAGGGGTGGTGAACAGGTGACCGTGTGCTCGTTACCTGAGGAGGTTCGGAGCCCACACCAGGGCCAGGTTCCTGGCGTGCATGTTGGTCTTGCTGCTGAAGGAGGCGATATGGGCAAGGTGTCGGATCAGGTATTCCAGGGTCCTGTAAGGATTCATTTCGTTCGTGCATTTTGACAAAGTATGGAACTTCAGTGCCTGTGCGAAGCCTGACATCTGAAGATCATTTCTAATTTTGAGTGTAAGCATCTCTATTTCTGTCTTAGGGACTCTGAAGGAATATTGGGAAGGTACCGAGATTGGTAGAAGTCATTTTCTTGGCCATGGCACACTGGCCCCGGGTGGGGTGGGGGACAAGGATCAGTCTTGTCAGGAGTCAGCTGAGGCCCAGAGAACATCAGCCAGGGCTAGAACCAGGGAGCCCCAGAGCCCAGGGCCTGAGGGTTCCCAGCGGTCCCTTGCTTCTCCTTCTCCGCAAATGGAAGTGCGCCTCTATTTTGAAACAGGCTTTATTTAGGCTTTTGGAAAAATAAAAAGTTCCAGCTATAGGTAAGGAAGCTCGTGTCATGGATGAACGACATTTGTGACTGCTAAGGAGTTCGTTCTTACACCACATCGCAATCTGCCCCTAGCAGAAGTCAGGCAGGGACGGGGCAGTGGGGAGGGGGGGCACTGGAGAAGGCGGTACATGTAGGGGCTCAGCTGTGAGAATGAAATGAGAGGACGCAGATGCTGAAGAGGGGACCCTGAGGAGCAAGCAGAGATCAGCCAGCCAACTGCTGAAGAGCCACAGTCACCCCCTGTTTGAAAGCTACCTGGGTTTCCACAGATTTGGCTGGGCTACAAATCTACGTAAAAACCAAGGACGTCACCAGAGGGCTGGTTTGTTGGCTGGAATGACTTCCGGGGCGATTCTGACGAGCACACTAGCAGCGACTGCACTCAGGCTGCCCTTTGCTGCCCCTGTCCTTCGTGAGGCACCAACTCATTTTAGAAAGAGTGACCTGCTCACTGATTCTGAAATGCCCCCAGGAAAGCTACTGCCTGCCGAGTCTGCTGTTTTAACACATACCTGGCCCCTTGAAGCTATGCTAAGGGGCTGTGCATTTCTTTCCCCAAGGATTCTTACCTATAATGGCAGCGTGGAAGCTTCTGGATGACATTTTGGATTCGGGCCAGTTGGACTTCTTCTGGGCAATGTGACACTGCCTCCTGCAGAGAAGAACATGAGCGACCGAGTGAATACAGGGAGTGTGGACGCCCACCCCCATGTACTGGTCTTCAGACCCTGGTCCTCTAGCCAGCCTCACAAGCACGCCTGGAGACCACCTTTGTAAGGGGCACGCTCTTCTCTGAGAACTACCAACCAGCCAGTGTTTCTGAGGATTCAGATGACAAGTGTCTGGCAGTGCGCACACACGGGCTGCCTGAGTCTGTAGCGTCCTCAGACGGTTGTCACATGTCTGGGAAAGAATATGTAGGATCCTGGGTGTGTCCTGCATGGCAGACAGTCACAGACTCACACTGGGAGGGTGAGATGACACGTCTGCTCCTCCAGCTGTCTTCGTAGATGCCCTCTCCATCCCTCCATCCAGCCTGCGACTGTGCTGTCAGCTCCAGTACTTAGCTGCTGCCTGACTTCATGCCAGGAAGCGGGGAAGACATGCCCCCTCAGCAGGGGTCCGAGCTCCGTCCCGGAGACCAGGCGACCTCGCCTGCCTGCTCTCTGGTTGTTGCATGAGTGTTTTGCTGCCCTGTGCACCTAGAGCCTTCTTTGGGAGGCACTGTGACTGCCCCCTGGCCCATGTCCACCTCTCATCTGCCTGGGGTGCTGCATGGAGGCAGCTGTCTCTGGGAAGAGCCCAGAGATCCCTGCACCCCACTCTGAGACTTTGTCCTGCACTCTTAGACCCCAGGGCCCCTCCAGGGCTGGCGCAACAGCGCTACCAGGTCTAAGGGATGGGAACGGCATCTTTCTGTTTTAACTGAGAGATAATATTGGGGTTACCGGTGCGTGCCACAACACCAGGCATAGGCTTGATCAATCTTTATGGTCTTTAATCCGCAGGCGTGTCACTGACAATCTTGTATTTCCTGCTGCAAACTTGTACATAACGCCAGGTGTCACTATAAACTATGGTCATTAATTTGATAAATATTACTCCCTGCAATACAACCAAAACTGAGGTCCTAACTCACAGTTTCTCAATAGCGTTTATCTCTATTCAAGTCTTTAGCTGACACTTGCTGGACTGGGTTTAAATACTGAACGTCATACTCTTAGTCCTGAGAGTTTTTAGACACTTATTTTTCACTAACGGTGGAAGGCAAGCAACCCGACTGGGCACCTTCTCTTTGCAGGCCCTCTTCCAAGCCACACTGCTGTTTTGATTCACAGGAAAACTCCGAGGTCCTGCCCCAGCCCGGCCCTGCCCTTCCTGCCCGCCCAGCCCCAGCGGAGGGCACCACCGTGTATGCCAGTATATGAGACGGGCAGAGCCGCTCGCTGTGGGCAGCCTCCTTGTGAGAATGTCAGGTCTTGCTCCCTGCGTGGGGTGCTGTACCAGGGATTTGTTTGCCAAGTGTTTTCTTGTTTGCCTTTTTTATTCAATTAAAGTGAAATAGGTACACAGAAGCCCATCATTTTTAAAGGGCAATCAAAACTCTCCACGTGGAAAACTTGAGGTCTCCTTCCCAAAACAGACTCGGGGAGACAGGTAGGACCGGCAGGGTTACAGTCACAGATGTCCCAGCCTTTGGGTGGGTTTGCAAGCCAGTCCCCAGACACAGCCTGGGCATGATCTCTGCTGTCATCCTGCTTTGTGAGGTAAGGAGGATGGCGGAGTAGAGGCAACAGTGGGGCCCCTGGGGCCTGGCACCGTGGCCCACTCCTGTAATCCTAGCTTCCTGGGAGGCCAAGGCGGGAGGACTGCAAATTTGAGATCCTGCCTCAAAATAAAAAAGCTCAGTGTACAGGACCACTGGGTGATCCTCGGTACAGAGAGTATGTTGCGGGGCTGGTCAGAAAGCACCCTGACACCTTCCTCTTTCCCCTTTTGCTGTTATCTAGAAAACAGGTTCAGGAGAGGACCCTGGGTCCACAAGGCAGGAAAGACTTCTCTAGGGGGTTCTGCTTGAAGGGAAGGGCTGCGGAATGTGGGGCGTGGCCGCCACTTCCGTGGTGCTCTGGGGCGGGCTGGGGAGCCCTAGTCTATCTCTGCACTGCCAGGATGGGGCTCTCCAAAGCTTTACATCTCCCCACTCCTTAAAACAAAATCTGATAGGGAATGAAGGTTTCTCCCCCATAGAAAGTTTCTGGAATATTTAGGAAGCTGTTAGTCATCGGGGGCAAGACCCCTGCAGGCTTGCAGTCCCAGTTGGGATTGGCGTTCATTTCGTTATTCACAGCCGCTCCCTGCCCCACCCCAATCCTATCTGGAAACTCTCTAGATCCTCATGTTTCTCCTGGATGGATCTGGTCACTGCAGACTTCTGTTTCAGACCTTGTGTTCCCCCAGTAGAATGGCAGAATCCATCACGGGGCGACTGGGAGAGGGAAGTTGAAACTATGCCCACCCTATGGCAGAGAATTTCACTCAACATTAGCCAGGCCAATCTGACTGATGGTTAAATCTGAAAATACAGTTATCTGGGATGAATTCTCTTCCCATCTGCATCAGCAAAACCCACTTTCTCCATTTGAGTATTCTGGTGACGGCCAGGCTCCCGGATCTGGTAGGGCCCTTATTCTGGACTTCTGTTTCCCCAAAGTCACCACTGCCCGTGGCTCAAGTCCTGCAGCCTGCACAGCCTTGTCGCTGGAGTGGCCCAACACGAACAGCCTACAGCTGTCCTTCCCAACTGCACCCTTGCTGCACTGTGAGTTTTATTAATTACAGTATTAAAAGTTATAAAACCACTTTTATTTTAAATTAAACCACTAACCAGATTTTCAGAAAAGTAATACATATATGATTTTTAAAGAAAAAATTAGGCTTAGTGGCACATGTCTGTAATTCTAGCACTTGAGAGGCTCAGGCAGAAGAATCATGAGTTTAAGACCAGCCTGGACAATGTGAATTCTAGGCCAGCTGGGCTATACGGCAAGACCCTGTTTCAAAGGGGGAAAAAAAAGCAGGTAAAAATATCTGCAGAGGAAAGTTCCTTCTAGCTGTAGATCCCCAGTCTCCAAGGGCAACCACTGTTCATCCTTGCAATTTTTACCCAAGTGTCCTTGGTAGACTGTGGGAACAAGTACTGCTGGAAGATCTGGCCGTCCGTGAATTCCTCTACTCCCTATTTCTTCTGCTTTGTGTGCTGGCCATACTGGCTTCCTCAAGCTCCCCCCTACTTTGCATGTCCCTGTGAGAAACTGCCGCCCTGTTTCTTCTATCAAAGGATATAAACTAGAGTGCCTCTTAGACGCTAGTCTACTCTCGGCTGCCCCCTCACACCTTACCAAAGGCAGCTTATTAATAGCCAAGGACTTTCTCTTCCCTATGCCCTCTCCCCTCCCATTCCTCCTTCCCCTCAGTAACCCTTTGGCTCTTGCTCTCCTGCCCCTGAAACTAGCCAACCTAGATAGATTGTGAGCCTTTAAATTCAGCCAGTGAACTGACTCGATAGCTGCCTCTCATGTATCAGGCCTTAAATACCCCACCTCCCCACTGCCCCGGGCACCTACTACCTCCTTGCTGGGGGTGCTTCTGCCCTTTTGCAAAACTAAAAGCCTTGTTGCAATTTCTTGGTATCTGAATGTTTTATTATCTGCATCAACGAATTGATTCTCATTTTCAACATCCCCCACCAGGGTCTTTTTCCCTCTGCTTCTTCTTGGTACCCTCTTCCCCCAGATATCTGTTTTGTTTTTCTTCTGGTACCAACAATCGAACTCACAACCTTGCGCTTGCCAGGCAGGCGCTTTGCCACTGAGCTAAATCCCCAGCCCCTCCCCCAGATATCTGTATAAGCTGTCTCTTCCTTTCATTCTTGTCTCTGTTCAAATGTCAGAGACCCCAGAGACCTCTGATTATTCTACCTAAAAAACCTCACCATTCTCTCCCCAACATTGTTATTTTTCTTTACAGTTTTTAACAGTTCTCATTATAGACCTGCACCTTACATGTGTTTATTATCCCTCTCCTCCATAAAATGGAAGCTTCCCTAAAGCAAGGATTGTACCTGTCTTCCTTACCATGAAATCTCCAGCCCCTAGAAGTTTGCCACCAGGTGTACATAGTAGGTGCCCAATACACATTTGCTGAATGCAAGTATTTCACTTTGTGCTTGAAAATGTCAGCCAGCCACATATGGGTCACAGTTCCAGAACAGGATGTAGGACTGTGATGCAGCCCTTGCTAAGCCCTTCCAGTTTGGGTTCCTGGCTGGATGACCTATCACCTTGGTTTGCCCATCACTGGAGTCCCAGTGTTAAAGGAAGGAGACAAATCAAGGCAGTTGGCTACTGCCCACTCCTTGCGGCCACCTTGATCTCACAGCCCATCTGCCTTTGCCTGTAGCCAGTACTAGTTTTTTGTTTTGTTTTGTTTTTGCCTCAAGAGACACTTCACAAGGCATTGCAGGATCAACCCATTTGTCAGAAAAGTAACAATTTACTAAGTAACACCTAAAACACTTCCTGGCAGCCCAAGAACAGGGAAAAGAAATATAAAAATGAGTAGAAGAAGCACAAATCCTGTCTTCAGAAAGCTTCTACCTTAATAAAGGAGTTGGATATATAAATAAATGATTTCAATATATAATTAAACTGCTCTCCCTAAAAACTCAAAATCAACAACCTTCTCCTTCTTTGGATGTAATACTATTATCTGGATTAATCTGAACAAAATTAATTTCCTAAAATGAATGTTGCTTTTTCTGATAAAAGTAGAGTATAACATAGTAGGCTGAAGAACTGCTCCCAAAGATAGCAGATACTAATCTATGAAATATGTAAATGATGTCTTATTTGGAGAGGTATTTTCATGTGTGATTAAGTTAACTTAGAACATAAACTTGAGTACAGCAGACCCTCCCTTACTTTTCTACTATAAATTTGTACTTTAGCATTATAGTAGCCAGCTGTGCATCTCAGTACCTTTTTCTTGGGGATATAGGAAGCAACGTAGGTGTTTACCCACCTGGTATGATGAACACCAAGGAATGTGCATGTGGCAAAAGTGGCAAAAGAGGATTTGGACCCATTATTATGCTTCATCTAACTGGTTTTGTGTATGTTTAACCAAGCATCACAGAGGGTCCAATAGACCCACATCACTCCAGGATTTGTTTTAAAAGTTTTCTTTTGATTTTTCTGGTAGAAGTAGCCCAATTCAGTACAATGGCATATGAAAAACCAGATTTGCAAGTTTTGGAGGAGGTCAAAAGTGAATCATCAGATTACTCATGTATGGATGATGAAAATGATCCATTATGGTGAAATGGCTTCATAACAGAGGAGTGGTGTGGGTGGACGATGATGATGACAACTTTGACTTTGGCCATGTGAACCAAAGTTCCCGTGACAGTGAAGTGGACCAAAAATCCACTGATACAGACACAGGAAATGCAGACCTCCTTGATTCAGATGGTGAAGAAAACAACAGTGTGGGCACATATTTGACTAGTTGAAATGTTGCAAAATGGCCATGCAACCAAGCGGAACCATCCAATATTAGAACTAGGTCTGGCTGGAGATATAGCTCAGCGGCACAAGCGCATGCTTAGCAAGTGCAAGGTCATGAGTTCGATTCCTGGTACAAAAAAAAAAAAATAATGAACTAGGTCTGAAAATATAGTAAGGGTCTTGGCAGGAATGAAATGTATTGAACAGAATGCCAGCACTGTCATTCAATGCTAGAAACTGTAACAGATGAAATGCTATAAGATGCTGTGAAATACACAAAGGCTGAAATGCAAGTAAAATGTTCTGTATGCACCAACAGCCATATTAAAAAACGTATTTACTGTGACACTTCACTAGCTGAACTGAAAGCATTCATAGGCCTGCTGTACTTAACACAGATTTCTCATGGTCATCACAGGAATGTAAAAGACTTATGGAAAAGCATTGGTCAAAATATGGCATAAAAATTTATGCCCTTGTAGATCTGAAGACTTCTTATGCTTTCAATTCAGACATTTATCCTGGAACTCAGCCGTCGGGTCCTTATTTTTACAGTACTAAACCGAATGATGTTGTGAACAGACTTGTTGCTCCTATCTCCTAAACTAATCAGAATGTGACACTGGACAACTGGTTTACCAGTTTCCAGTTGATGTTACATTTGCTAATAGAGCACAAGTTGACCAGCACAGGAACTGCACACAGGAGCAAAGCAGAAATTTCAAATGAAATGTTGCAATTTCGAAACAGGGAATTGTGTAGTATAACCTCTGAATTTCAGAAAGATGTAACACTGGCCTCCTGTATGGCAAAGAACAGCAAACTGGTACTGCTGATGTCCACATTTCACCATGACAGGGAAACCTCAACAAAATGGAAGCCTGAGATGGAAATGTTCAACAAAACCAAATGTGGAGTAGATGTTATTGACCAGTTATGCAGCAACTCTGATGCCACTTGAAACACAAAGCATGTGTGTTTGTTTGAAACACAAAGTAATGGTGTGTTTTACTCAAGACTAAACATATGTGCCACAAAGAGCTTGACAGTTTATGAAGAAAATAACAAGTGAAAAATATCACAAAATTTTCCTAAGAATGGGACTAGAGCTCATAAGAGAATATTTATGGCAGATGAAAAGCAAAATGTTCCTTCCCAGAGAGCTATGCAAAAAAATTTTGGTGCACACTGATGAGCTGACAGGTGAGCAGGAAGGTGCAGCATCACAAAGTCCTACTATGACAACAGGAAAACACAAAAGACGTCAACTGTGTCCAACAAGAAAGTACAGGAAAACAACACATATGTGCTATCAGTGCAAATGATACTTGTGCATGGAACGTGCAGTTGTCATGTGTGAAGACTGCCTTGGGTGTGACAGCTGAAGCAATGCTTATTTTTGTGGTAGACTTCTGTTTGTGTTTACATTGTAGTTCACATAGGTTTTTATTTTTGATGTTGTCTTTTAGGTTTTGTAAGGAAGTACACAGCTGATGTGAAAATGTTGATTTCTATTCTAAGTACTCATTACATACTTGATACTGTATTTTATTAACATTTTATTTCCCTGCTAAGTGTATCTTGTACAATGTAATAGGAAGCTCCTGACAAAACAAGAAAAGAGGTGACAAGATTGCCACATAGGAAAAGAAAGCTAAACATAGATGCTGTCAGTGTAGAGGAAACGTGTATGGAACATGCAGTTGTCATATATGAAGACTTCCTTGGGTGTGACAGTTGAAGCAAACCTTATTTTGTGGTAGAGTTCTACTGGTATTTTCATTGTGGTTCATATAGGAATTTATTTTTGATGTTATCATTTAGGTCTTTTAAGGAAGTACACAGCTGATGTGAAAATACTGATGTTTATTCTAAATGCACAGCACATATTAAAAATTTAATAATTTATTTTGTTGATATTTTATGTTCCTGTTAACTAAACACTGTATAATATAATAAGAACCTCCTGAAAAATGAGCAAGTCTTCTGAGATGTCAAGATGTCCTACAAGAAGGCCAGGAAAGCAAAAGACATGTGGTGTCAGTGTAAGCGATGCATGTGTATGGAACATGCTACTGTCACGTGTGCAGACTGCTTTAGATGTGATCATTGAAGTCAAGATTTTTTTTGTAGAGTGCTATTGGTATTTTCATTGTAGTTCACAGGGAATTTATTTCTGATGTTCTTTTTTAGACTTTGTACACCAAAAACCAGTTGATGTTGAAAATTTGGATGCTTTTTTATACACAATAAATATTAAAATCTTAATACTTTATTTTTGTGGTTTTTCTTCCCGTTAAGTACTCAATGTTTAATATAATAAGACTCATGAAATTAAAATGAATAATTCATCAGTTGAAATATTCTAAAGAATAACAGACCCACATTTATGTGCCTTGATGACAAAATTAGTCTTATGCTCCAAGGGCTATGGACCCTGAATGGGAAGATAATTTGGGGTTATCTGGGTTAGCTCCAAACATAGTCATAGGTAACCTTGTAAGAGGAACACGGAGATTTGACACAGCTAGCAGGACAGATGACAGTGCGAGCCCGCAAGCAGAGAGGGGAGGGACGCCGGGAACTAGCTAAGGTACTCAGGCTGGGGGAAGCAAAGACTGCTTTCCTTGTAAAGCCTCTGAAGCTCAAGAGTCCAGCTGCGACCTTGAGTTCAGCTGAATGAAACTGGTTTCAGACTTCTGACCTCAAGAACTGTGACAGAATGAATTTCTGCCGTTTAAATCACACTGCAGTAATATTTTGTGAGGGCAGCCACGGGAAACTAATACATGCACTGAAAATTAAACTGTGGTATCTGCAGGAGGCAAAAGTTGTCTTTTATTGCACCATGCAGAAATAACCACCATATACACAAGAAGCACGAAGAAACCGCCTCCCCTGAGCCTTCTAGCACCAAATGTGGGTGCTGGCACCTTTTCCTATTTAGCTGCATCTGTTTTTTTTTTTTTTTTTTTTTTTTTCCTTCCCCTATTTAACTTCATATTGTGGCCAGTAAATATTTGTCAGAAATACGGCCTTCCTGGATACACAGTTTTGAAAATACAGTATACTCTGGAGAGCTGCGGTTCATAGTTCTTGGCCTCATTCATCTGCAGATTTTTCCTTAGAACCTAACATTGTTCACAGAAAACCCGCAATTTCCAGTGGGTTTTTTTTTTGGCTGGTGGTTTGCAAGTAGCCAATCCGTGAGCGTTATTCAGTTCTCCTTGCTGCTGATTGGCTGCTGCCCTGTACCCACCATAACAGGTTGCTGCACTGCTTGTAGCTATCTCCAGTGTTCTTAGTTTTTAAGATGCCACCACAACACCCTGTACCTTCTAAGGCTTTATAAATACAGTATTTTATTAAATTAAACTACATAACTGCAAGAGACATAGCATATTTAAGGCTTAAACTATAAAAATAGGTATTTATAGGCATTTTTCTGAGCATATCTGAAATTCTTGTTTTTTTTACAACTCACGGGAGCTTTAGGAACATAACCCCCATGAATTTCAGGGGTCCACTGCAATGGATTTATCATTTCTTTTGTTCATTTTCTACTGTTAGGCATAAACTCTGAAGTTTAGATTTATAAAGACATTGCCGTGAATATATCTGCACTTCAGCTATTTGTGTGCACACATGATTTTTATCCTGGAGTAGGGTCCTAGCTACAAAAGAGTTTGTGTCTTTATCTCTGGGATGTACCATCCCAGACAAACCTTTCTGAGACTCAGTTTACTTCTTTGTATGGAGACAATAAAACCTACTTCATAGGACTATTTTGAGAATTTAATGAGATAATATTTACAATGAGTTTATTATATAATAAGCATTCAGTAAATGACAACTATTATCATTACTAATAATATTCCATTAATATATTTCTAATTCCCTTATTATTCCATTGAGATATTATTTTATTGCAGCTGTGCAAGTTGGTTTAAATAAATTATTGTGAGCATGCATGACAGAGTAACAGAGCTACATTTCCATGTCCCTGAGGATTCCCTCATATTATCATATCCCTTACTGTTGTCAAAGAAATCTACTGAATGATAAATTAGGCATCATAGTTAACTTCACTAGGTCCTACTTATGCAGAAATCAGTAGTCCTAACAAAACATTCCCATTTTATTTTTAGTGTCAATAAACCACTTAAATTTCCTTCAAATCTGATGGCAAGCTGAAAACTGTTGCTTCTGTATTTTTCAGTTGCTGGGAGAGAAAGATTAGCACAGCAGAGAGCTAGAGCAAAGAGACAGAAATGTGTGTTTCATTCTGCGTCTGTAGAGAAGTTCTAAGAAGAAATTCTATTTCGGAAGTTTTGAGATGAGAATTCCTGTGCCCCTCTCGCTGTAAGAGGATGAGCTATTAGTTAAAAGCAATCATACTCATTCAGTTCATTAGCATGATGATATTCTATGCTACCACACTCACAGAGGATAGTAGTGTGCTGATAATAAGATCACAACCATGCAGAAAACAAACTAGAACGTGTGGTACATAATTCAATCAGAAATAAGATCTTTTAGTTGAGTCAAATTAGCGAATAATTTAACCAACTGAAAACATCCAGTATTGGCAAGGTGGCAAGAACACGGGCATTCTTGTCTCTCTGGAGGAGAGAGTCACAGTATGTAACGCAATTTTCAATAATTTTCGATAAGGGCGGTTGGCCTCAGGCTATGGCTCTGTGGTAGAGTGCTCGCCTAGCCTATGCGAGGCCCTGGGATCCATCTCCAGTACCACCAAAATAAATTTAAAAAGAACTCTTTACTGAGCAAATATACTTCAATGATTTTTCCCTGAGATGTAACAGACAAAAGTGCAAAGGTTTATGTGTTTTTATAATGTTGTTACAGAAAGCAGAATACCGAGAAAAAAGCCTGACTGTTCATCAGTAAGAGCCTGGTTTCAGAAAGCAAGGCGCATGGCATATTGGGAAAACAGTACAGCTCTAAGTCATTCACATGCAAGGACGGCCAGAGTGTCCAACTGCAAATGTTCTAACACAATGATCTATAGCAGTGGTGGCCAACCTGTGGCACACATGCTACAGAGGGCTGTTTGTATCTTCAAAAGCTCCAAAAGGTTCACCATCAGACAGATAGCACTGGAAGAGACACGTAGGTGTGTGTGTGTGTGTGTGTGCATGAGAGAGAGACAGAGAGAGAGAGATGAAATTATAGAAGTATAAAGAAGCAGGTCAGATGTGGTGGCACATTCCTGTGATCTTAGCACTCAGGAGGTTGAGGCAGGAGGAATGCCATGAGTCTGAGGCTAGCCTACACAAGCGAGTTCAAGGCTAGATTGCACTACCTAGTAAAGCCCTGTCAAGAAAAAAGGCAAGAAAAACCATCTGTGATCTCATCATTGAAAGACATGTTAGTATTTTGAGCATTTTCCTTTTTAATTCTTTCTTAATATACAATTGTGTATCTGAGCTTTTTTCCATTATCATTATGTTTTCCTATGTCACTGAAAACTCCTCTGTGTGTGTGTGTGTGTGTGTGTGTGTGTTTAGTATTGGGAATTGGATTTGGGGAGCACTGATCTATATCTCCATCCCTTTTTAAATTTTATTTTGATATAGAGTCTCACTCAGTTGCCCAGTCTGACCTTGGATTTGTGATCCTCCTGCCTCAGTCTCCCAAGTAGTTGGATTACAGGCATGTGTCACCATGCCAAGGATTCATTATATTTTTAACAACCCAAGCCCAATTTCTAAGAAGTAATATTCATTTATTCCTATATCATTTCAAGTTGAAAAACCTTTCATATACTCAAAATAAGTTTACTACAGAAGCCATGAGACCAATCCCTTCCTATCCCGAAAGCCTAGATCTGATCCTTTACAAGTTAATTGTGACACCTCCACAGCCTCAATTTCCAAAGTTCTCTCATTCTTGTGGCCTCACTGGGATGGGCACTTTCTTGATCTAGTTTTTCACTGTTACTCATCTGCCTAATGCGCTCATTTCCAGACTGAGTTCCATGACTGATTAGTTCAACTGCCCTGATGTACTCTCACATTCCCCTTTTGCTAAGTGAGCCCGACTTTGGTTAAACCTAACACTCTGCCTGTTCTATACTTGCACTCATGCAGCCAGGAGTTCCAGTCCTATTTTTCTTCTTTTTCTTTTTGAGGGGGCTGAGATCAAACACAGGGCCTCACACATGCTAGGCGAGCGTCTACCACTGAGCTCTGTCCCCAGCCTTTTTATTATTTATTTTGTTGTTACTGTCTTGGTAAACTGTCCAGGCTCCACTCAAATTTGTAATCCTCCTGCCTCAGCCTCCTAAAGTAGCTGTAATTATAGATATGCAGCACCGCATGTGGCTTCAAGCCCTATTTTTAATGCTATCTGTCCTGATATCCCTTAAGCCCTGGTTCTCTCTGTTGCTTACCCACAGGTGCCCATTGCTATGCCCCGCGCTCCCGTGGAGGTCCTCGGCTGTTTTTCGCATTTCTTTTCTTTCCTCAACTTGCCCACCTATCCTCTTGACTTGTTCCCTCTCCTTTGTCTCCTGCTTACCTCTTCCCCCACACCCCAGCAGAAACACAGAAGATAAAACCTGATAAAAATGACTCAGCCGTGGGTGTGGCAGCAGGGTCTCTGCTCCCATCCTACTTCTGCTGTGTGACCTTGGGCCAGTCCTTTTACTTCTCTGGTTCTCAGTTTTCTCCCTATTCAAGGAGGCATGTTCGGCGGGATGAACATGCAGATCATTTCACCAGCTTTTAAAGCTCACCATCTGTATCCAACTCGAACTATGCCAAGAATTTACAATAAATTTCAAATAAAAGTAAAAAAAAAAAAAACCCATAATTCTAAAATTCGGAAAAGATAAGGAGTAGTATGGTCGTTTCAGTGCGGAAACACTCCTTGGCCCACCGTGGATTCCCCCCACAACCCTCGCGGAACCCACAGCTCACCGTGAATTTCTCATAGAGCTCATAGGTCAGCAGGGGGTTGGGCAGCTCCCGGAAGTAGAGCTTGCACAGCGAGCCCACGCAGTGGATGTCCTGCAGGTACACTTCCCTGGTCAGGTCGGGGCACTGATCAGAGCCAAACTCCTGCCTGAAATGACACAGACGGAGGCGTGAGGTCCCAGGGAGGAGCGCGACTTCCGCGCCTCTGCTGCAGGCAGCTAAAGGGTGCAGACCCCATATTTTTGACCTTGACTGTGCTAGGGCACCAGGGAGCTGCGGAAATACTCCCACTTTAGGCATCAGTCTTCTTTGCAAAAATCGGCTGTGAGTAGAAAGGCATACAGCTCATCTACACGTGGATTCTCTGTGCGCTGTATAAATTACTGCCTTGATTATGAACATCGGGGAAATAGGAAAACGGTTTACACTGCTGCTCAGAAAAGGCTACTGAGATGGCAGTTTTTCCAAAACATTGCTCAAAATGAAATTCTGTTTCGTACAAGAGAGACGGAAACCAGGGCGAGTGAGGTTGACCCCGTGCATATCCATATATTATAACCGCAACGCACTTGTTGTATCTGGAGTTTCAAACCCCAGGACCGGGAGCTTTGATCAGCCCTCTCCGATGCTCCTTGGGGCCCTGGAGGCTGCCTGGTGGTGACTTCTACAGGGGAAAGGAGCTTAGAAATGCCTTCAGAAAGGTGTATTGGGACATCTGGGAACACCAGCTGATGCTGGGGTGGTCATTAGAACACACTTCCATTCCACTGCCTCAAGTTAAACATCTGTTTAATAAATGACAGAGTTGAGCTCTCATGGGGAAGTTGGGCTTCTTGAGAGTATTCACATGGTCAGTGAGTAGGTGCCAAGGTCAACAGGACTCAGAACAGCGTTTGTGAAAGAGCCTGCGCCCACTGCACACGGTGGTGCTTGCCTCTATGCGAAAGCGCAGGGCTCCTCCATACTGCCCAAATCTCAGGCAGCTGGATGTGGCCTTGGAAAGAGAACTATGCCCTGGCTTTGTGAACTCACAGCTTGCTACTCTGCCCTGCCCCTTTTTCTTTCTGGTGCTGGGGATTGAACCTAGGGCCTTTGTACTGAGCAACAGCCCCAGCTCTTGTTTTAAAATTTTTTAATTTTGAGACAGGATTTCCCTAATCACTAACTTACCCAAGCTGGGCTCAAATTTGCAATCCTCCTGCCTCAGCCTCCCAGAGTGCTGGGATCCAGGTGTGTGTCACTGCACCTGGCCAGGCATGTGATTTTCTAAGGAAGCAGAAGAACAATCTCGAGCTTATTTATTTACCCTAAAATTTCTCTCCCCAAGGCTAAGGCCAGTCCTTAAATGAAAAAGAATTTGCCTCCACTGAGGTATCTTTGCAAGATACCATCTCTGTATCGGACATTTCAGAGCCATTAATTAGCCAGAAAGATGTTTACTGTTGGAGGCAGCTGAGCCCTTGCCTAGCACGTGTAAGGCCCTGGAGTCTATGCCCAGGGCTGGACAAAAATACACCCTAAAAGATGGCACACTGGTAAATTAGTGGAGTTATGTAAATGCGCAGAATCATTAAAATCTATGTCTACAACATACATTTTTTTTCTCAACAGCCACCACTTCCCTGGGAGCAAAAGCAAGTTTTATTCCTTTGGCATAATGTAAGTGCAAGTGAGATTGGAAGGGGCAAGGCAGAAAGCAAATAGGAGGAAGATGGAAAATGAACTATCAGCATCCTCTATTAAATTTTACATACTAACTTTGCGATAATGTTTTGATTGTTTTAAAGTGTACATATAAAGAAGATAATATATTTTAAAAAATGAGTAATGTTCTTTTGGTGCTAAAAGTGATATGCAAAACACATAAACCTATTCCTTTAGTCACAGAAAAGTATACTTTATATTCTTTCTCTTTTCCCCCAATGTATCTGTTTTGGGTAATGGTTTTTGCTGTCTTAATTTTATATGTGTGTGAAGGGTAGAAATGATAGAAAATTTGTGCAAATGTTTAGGGTAAATCCTTAGAACTGGAGATGGTTCATCTATCCATAACTTTTGAAATACTAGCATCAGTCAGAGAAATGAGCAACCATGAGACCTCCAATTCCTCAACTAGATGAAATGTCCAGTGTGTGCCCACAGGAAAGCTCCCGAGGACCTCGGAGTTCTGAGAGCTGAATAATTATAACTTAGATCATTTGCTTTAAATCAAATCCTCCCTCCCCAGGAAGATAAACCTGGAGTGAGAGAAAAACCAGGTTAAAAGTCCAAAGGAGCTTTTGTTGGAAAGAATCACAGCAGGTGGGAGAGCTTTCTCACTCTACTAACAATCAGCCATCTAACTCTACTGCCCGCTCTCTTCCCTTCAGGGTTTTGCCACTCCTGCCCCTGCCAACAGAGGGGTGGGCAGAGGAGGTCATGGGAGAATTCTCCGGGGTTCTTTTCTCTTACCTTAGCCGCTGTATGTTTGAAGTGACCCCCGAAAGTCGATAGATTCCATCCACAATGCCATGAGTCTCAATAAATTCTGCACAGCTCTTCAAAACATATGGAACTAAGTAAAGGGGGAAAAAAAACAAAAACAATAAAAGTATTAGATGTAAAGCCTGCTATCTTTTAAAAAGTCTAGCTGGGCAATGGTGATACATACTTGCAATCATAGCATGTGGGAGGCTAAGGCAGAAGGATCACTGTGAATTTGAGGCCATCCTGGGCTACACAGTGAGTTCCAGGTCAGCCTGAACTATATAGTGAGACCCTGTCTCAAACAAATAGAGAAACAAATAAAATGTACTTTGAAGAAGATAACAACTTCAGGACCCAAAGCTACCCAAGGTTCTCCATGTCCACACTATCAAGCATCATTTATGTCTCTTCCAGGCCCATCACACTCATAATCCCTTAAAGAACTTTAGTTCACAAATTAGCTTGGTTGGTAAGGCATAAGGCAGAAATGCAGTGGCTGGGCTCCTGCCATTCTTCTTTAAAATGGGCTGTGCTTTCACCTGTGAAATGGGCCCTTATTTCTACTCCTGTGGGTAGGTAGGCTATCACTTTTCTCCTATAAATCAAGACCAAACTTTCTATAGATTCACAAATTCACAGATTTCTACCCCTCAAAGTACATAAATATCCTCAGCACAACTTTGAGTATGTACTTTAAACTCTGCCCAATAAAACCCTTCATGCCTCTTACTGATGCATATCCTTCCTTCTCCCTTGATGTCTCTCTGCTTCCTGCCACGCCATGATCACTTTCTCCTCTGCTATGCCACCCTGCCTTGGAGCCAGCTGTCTATGGACTGAACCCTCTACAGATGTGAGCCAAAATAAACCTTTCCTCCTTTACCCTGTGAGTGCTAGGATGAAATCCTAGCAACGCAAAAGTAACTAAGACATACTGCTTCATTAGTACTTATTCCACATGCTCACGTCTACACACAATTCCACCTGGACTGCACCTTTATGTGGGTAGATCCCAGGTGTTCAAATTTAACTGGGTTTTTAAAATGGTACTGGGCACTGAACACAGAGCCCATACTTCACCCCCAGCCCTTTAAAAATTGTTTTCAATTTTGAGACATGATTTCACTAAGTTGCTCAATTGCCCAGGCCAGGCTTAAACTTGAGATCCTTCTACCTCAGCCTTCCTAAGTGCTGGGATTATGGGCATGCACCACCACACCTGGCGGAAATTCTTTATTATAGCACTTCCTAAGCATGCTCTCCCCTTGCTGTCTTCCAATAACTGTAATTTCAGGAATTAAGCCTGTAACCCCAGCAGTCAGGAGGCTGAGGCAGGAGGATCACCACAAGTTCAAGGCCAGCCTGGGCTACATAGTGAGTTCAAAGCCAGCCTAGATAATATAGCGAGACCCTGTCTCAAAAATAAACAGAGAGTTAAATCAAGTTTTTCATACTTAAAAGTATTTTGCCCACCCTCAATGGTGGTGCTTGCCACAGCTCCTCCCCTCCAGACATGTCCATGTTTGGGCCCAGCCTCTTCTCTGTGGCTGCTATTCCTACCATGCAACTGAGGTAGCAGATCAGAGCTGGAGCAAACTGGACAAACAACTAGGTGGAATCTGTCAAAGGTCATGAGGACACAGAGAACACGTGCAGAACACAGGACTCAAGGTGACCCTAGGGCTCTGGAGCCCTGTACAAAGAACCAGTGAGAAAGTATCTTCAATCCCTCATTTGAATCTGGCTGTTTGCAGGACCAATCAGAACAGTGCTGCTTTTAATTGGTTGTTTACATCTGTCAGGTGCCAAGTCTTCCCACTGGGTAGTTTAAAACTGGCACTAGGCCTAGGGAGTTTTTGATAGGACAACTATCCTAACGCCTTATTTGCATGAAGGGGAGCCAGTCAGGAATTTCAGGCACAAAAGACCCCATTTCCTTCTCCTCCTGGCCGCTATCTGATTGTTCACTGGCCTGGTCTCGCCCTGTAGAGAGTACCTCTCTTTCACCTTCAGGGAATGTACACCCTCACTGCCTTTTCTGTGTGTCTTGTCCAATCCTTTGTTCAGGACGCTGAGAACCTAGAAAGAATTCCCAAGTAGCCCCTCCATCCAGCAGTGACCGGGAAGAGGCTTCTCAGCTGAGCCAGGTAGGATGAGGTCAGGGCACAGACTCGGGATTGGAAGTACTGAGGCCAGAGACTATAGAGGCCAAAACTTCCTGGGAGTGAATATCCGGAAGCGGGGTGAGAGGGGCTGAGAGTCTTTGGCCTCTGTCTTCAGTCAGAAGAGCTGCGACTGGATGTTTCATAGAACAAGCCTCTTCCCTTCATACAAATTAATGGAGAGAGAGACAGAGCTGCAGTGCTTCACACACACACACACACACACACACACACACACACACACCCTTAAAATTCCTGTTGTGTCCACTGAGTCTGCTGTTTCCCCACATGGAGCTGTTCTTAACCAGCCAGGTGCAGTCTAGGGTTGAGAGCACCGTTTTTGATGCCAAACTGCCTTTGTAACCTTGGGCAAAATACATGTGATTCCCTTTGTCTCCACATCTGCCGTATGAACACAATAGTGACATCAACCTCACAGTTAGGGCTGAAGTAATATTTGTAAACATGCAGCACAGCTGGCACATAAAAGTCATTCTACAGTGACAGTTGATACTTCTATGTGTCCCTTATCTCAGATATGAATTTATAATTTGGTTCTCAGTGAAAACAGAGCTTGCCTCCTCCCATCCGAGGGACTCATCTCTGTTCTGTGGGAGGGCCAGGGCTGCCGTGACCTTCTTTGGTAAATGTTTCTATTGGAGAGTCATTTTGCTTTCATGGCGTCTCTGTGCGTGTAGGTGTTATCTTTGTAGCACAAGTGAGCGGGATCCAACAGAGTTTGGACTAAGACTCAGGGCCCTTGGCGAGAGGTGTTCTCCACACCCCATGAGGTATGCGGCTGTTGTGCTGTCCCGGGCAACTCTGAACGGTTACAAAGAGGCTTCAAAAACAACAGTTTTGGAACTGCTGGGCATGGTAGAGCCTTGCTGTAATCCCTGCTGAAGCAAGACTATGGCAAGTTCAAGGCCAGCCCGGGCAGCTTAGCAAGACCCTGTCTCACAAACAAATGAATGGATGTCTGGGGATGCAGCTCCGTGGGTGAAGCATTCATGGAGTAGATATGTGTGTAGATACTAGTATTCATGCCTCGTACCCATGAGGCCCTGGGCTCCATCTCCCAGCACCCACCTCCCCACCAACGTCTTGGATTCAGGGAATCTTTATAAAGAATACACTAGAGCAGGACCTGGGGGCACACATCTGTAGTCCCAGCATTGAGGAGGCTGAAAGAAGAGAATCCTGAGTTCAAGACCAGCTTGTGCTACATAGGGAACCCCTGTCTCAAAAAGACCAGTAATAAAGATGATGATGATGATAAATTAACAAAATAAATAACACTCCAGAAAAGGGGCAGGTGCAGGGTCGCCAACCTGTCCCAGCGTGTCCTCAGATAGGGACCTCCTGGTTTCATAGCTCTCAGCAGCAACCCCTCAGGCTCTGTTTGTTTTAAAGGTGGGAAAAACACATTCCATTTACTCTGGCTTCGGTACAGAAGCCTTAGAATCCTCTTGTCCACAGCTCTGTTTAACCAGGTGGCAATACTAAAACAACCTGAGGGAGGGGGGCCTGGTCCCAGTCCCTGGGGAGCACTAGCTTTCCTGGATTCTCATCTTGGGCTTCGGTGGAAGGTGTGGGACTCTCCATTATGGTGCCTAACGGGAAGGGAGTCACGGCACCTCCGCGGAATTATCTAGCGCAGTGGGTCTCAGGCTAGGGTTCCTACCAGGTGCCCCAGCCCAGATCTTCCAGGTGATTCTGGGGCACTTCAGGGTTGCAAAGCCACTCATCTAGACCGGAGCTTCTCAAACGCTGATATGCATAAACATCACCTGGGGGATCTGTTAATATGCTTATTCCAACTCAGTAGGAACATGGGTGGAATTCGCATGTGTAACAAATTCCCAGGTGATGCGGGAATGCAAACCTGCAGCCCACACCAAGGGCATCAAGGAGCTAGTAAGAGTTTATTCTCAAAGTCAGAATTCTTTAGACTATTGTTCTAAGGTCCACCCAGATTGGGGACACCCTGGGATTCTTGACAGGGTAGTGGCTTGATACAAAATAGCTGAGTAGTGACAGATGGAAAGAAAGCTTCCATTGTCGACTTAGGCATGAGAACGAGTGATGCTGGCATCTCAGAGCTACTTCTGTGGGATTTATCCGGAGCCCAAGAACTCTGAGTCTCCTCCTCCAGAGGAGTATATGATATCGTATTACAGCCTCTTCCAATTGTTTCCCCTCTTTTTTTTTTTCCCCTTGGATCAGCAATTTTAGAAGTGAAATTTTAATCCAAGTGCAAAATACATCTTGAGGTGGTTCCTGATGGAAAAGAAAACCCTTGCCTTTGATTTCAACTTTACAGTCTAGGAAGCATGATCAAGTCCTTTTTCTGCTTTGATCTAAGACATTTTGCACTTACTAATAATGTGGGTCACTGCTCAATTTCTAACCTCTCCAAGGGTCTAGAGCAGAAAATGCCAGCAGTCAGGTCATTTCTCTGAGCCTCCTGCAACCCCATCGTAACATGAACTCGATGGACTGTCTCCCTTCCCACTGGCTGGGATCTGATCAGATCTGGAAGCTGAGATTAGAGCAAGCACAAGTCTATTTAGTCATTCACATCATGCAGCACATCCTCCCACAGTGCATTAAATTGCATTTGTGCTTTAAGGAAACAGGCAATCATTCTGGAGTTTGATCTGCATTTCATTCTCTCTCTGGCCCTGCATTTCTGACCTTCAAAGTACTCTAAAGTCTAATGCTGCATTGTGTACAAGGATATGACTCAGCAATCACACGGGCTGATATGCATGCAAGACCTCCTCAGAGACACTAGGCTGGGTGATGGAGACTGGTCCAGAAAAGATATAGAGTCCTTCCTTATTCTGGCTCATCAGTGCAGAACTTCCTAGGTGTTTCCCGCACAAGAATCTATGCGTGAAACCAGGTATGGGGGTGCACACTTGTAATCTAGCATTGTGGGAGGCTGAAGCAGGAGGATTGCAAGTTCAAGTCTATCCTAGGTAACACAGTGGCTTAGTAAGATCCTCAAGTCTGAAAGTGGAAATAATTAAAAAGAGCTGGGGATGTATTTTAGTTCAAAGGCCCCGGGTTCAATCCCCAGTACCGGAAGAAAAAAAAGTCACAATGGCACCCTGTGGCTTCAGACTCTGCAGCCCCTTCCTGTGCCATCTGTGCAGCAGCTCATCACTTCCCCTGGGTCTCTGTTCCTACCCCTGCATCTCTGTTCCTGCTCCTTCCAGCCTCTGCGCTGCGCTCCCTGTCTAGAGAAGATGTCCACTCCGATTTCTCTCTGGTTCTCCTTCAGCTGTTTTTAACTTCCCCCTGACCTAATTAGTATACAGGAAAATCTGAAAACTTATAGTATTTATTTTAAAAAGTACAGCATACATTTTTCTATTCATAGAAGAACAGATGAACTACTTTCTAATTTTGCAAGGGAAAAATTTTTAAGAATACTTTGGAACTTTAGCTTGTCTTCTTTGGAGAAAAGTTTTTCTTTATAAACGCAAATTTTAAAACCTGAGACATAATTCAAATGCCATAAATCTCCTCTTTTCAAAGTGTACCATGACATTATTTTTAGTATATTTATAAGTTAAACGATCATCATACTAATTCCAGAACATTCCCCGCCCTGAAACCCAACACCCATTCTTAGTCACTGACCACCCCTCTTCACCCCCCAGCCACTTCCTGTTTCTACGGCTTTGCAAGTTCTAGACAGTTCACATAACCGGACCCTTAGAGTATGTGACCTCTGCGGCTGGCTTCTTCCACTGTTCCTGATGTTTTCAAGGTCCATTCATGTTATAGTATGTGTCTGTACTTCATTCACTTTTATGGCTAAATAATATTCCAAACAAAATTCCAGATAAATTCCTCATTTCACTTCTCTACTTTTTAGCCGATGGAAATTTGAGTGGTTTCCACTCTTTCGCTAACACCACTATGAACCTTCCTGCACAAGCTTTTGTGTGGACATATGTTTTCAGTTTCTTTGGTAATATATCTGAGAGTGGAGTGGCTGGGCCATATGATAACTCTGTATAAACTTTTGAGGAACTGCCAAACTTTTCCAAAGCATCTGTACCATCTGACATTCCCACCAGCCAAATAGAAGTGCTTCAGTTTTTTTCACCAACTTGCCAATGCTTCTTGTCCATTATTTTTTTATTATAGTCATCCTAGTGGGGGTGAACTGGTGTTTATTATGGTGTTGATTTGCATTTCCCTGGTGACTCATAATGTTGAACATCTTTTCATGCCCTTATTGGCCGTTTGTAGATCTTATGTGGATAATATCTGTTCAGCTCCTTTGTCCACTTTTAGTGTCCTTGCCATTTTTGTTGCATTATAAGAGTTCTTTATATATTCTGAATAGTAGGTCTTACAGAGATATGATTAGCCAATATTTTCTTCTATGGTGTGGGTTGTCTTTTCACTTTTTAAACAATTTTTATTTAATTTTAATTCTTAGTTGACATAAACCTTGTGCATATTTATAGTCTCTGTAGCACAGAAGTTTTACATTTTAATGAAGTCCAATTCATCTGTTTTTTTCCTTTGTTGCCTTGCTTTTGGTATCTGGAGAAATACTTATTTCTGGTGCATACTGTCCGTATCTTTTGGTTCTTTATTATTCACATGCATAAAATGATACTATAAGTAATGCAACTTTTGCTTACTGTTAGAAATTGCAACATGTAAGTCCAAAAGAGAATTGTCTTTCAGGAAACTAAGCCATTATCTAGCTCAAAACATTTCTAGAACCTTCAGGACTTGCTAGATAGAAGTCATACCCATTTGGCCCCATGGAGAACTTGAGCAGAACCTTTTCCCAGGAGAACAAGAGGAAAACGGGGGGAAGCATGTTAATACTTCTCTTTTTCTCTCCAGGTTCAAAGGAATTATTTTAGTATTATTTCATTTTCAAATTCATTTCAGGGAGCATGGTTTTAGTTCTGTTTCCTCTTTCAATCCTACGGACAGGTACTATAGTCTGTCTTTGGGAAACAGATTCAACTGTGTTATTCTCCTGCCTAAACACTTCTCACGGTCCCTCATTACCGACACTGTAGAGTCCAAGCTGCAGTGTGAAGCCTGTGAAGTCCTGCACAGTCTCACCACACCGGCTCTTGCTAGTCTCATCACTAGACTCTGGGCCGCACCCCCAGGACAGCTGGGCCCTGAACTCATGGAACAACTCGCCAGCTTCCAACTGAGCTCTGCACGACATCCTTCCCTGGCTTTGCGGGGCCTCGCCTGCCAGAGCCCACTGCCTCTTCTCCACTGGAAAACTACTTCCCTTTGTCTTTTCACCTCTCCAGAGAGAGAAGTTCCTTTGACAGAACTGGCCACCTCCATTTGTGGCACTCCTGCTAAGAAGACGAAGGAGAAGGAGGAGGAAGAAACAAATGCATCTGGGTATAGGCATTCAATATCTGCGGGAAGAGGTAAAGGAAATTAAATTCAGTTGCCTACAGGCAAAGAAACTGGAAAACTGGAGCTAGAGCAAAGAGGAGAAGGGAAACTTCTCACTGTGTATTCTTTTGTACTTTTGAATTTTGAACTCTAAGAATACACTGCCTTTTCCAAAATTTTTTCATAAATTCAAGCCCTGAAAACCCACACCACATTTATTCTGTGTCCAGCATCAGGCGTAAGATGTTGCCCTTTTACATGTCACCTACATTAGTACTAACTCAGTCCCGTGGAACATCATTCTATCTTTTTTTTTGTCTTTTTGAGACAGGGTCTCGCTATGCAGTTCAGGCTGGCCTTTGAGCTCCTTTGTAGCCCAGGCTGGCCTCGAATTCACATCAGTCCTCCTGCCTCAGTCTCGGAGTGCTGGGATTACAGGCGTGCACTACTACGCCTGGCTACATCACTGCATCTTATCCATCTGAAATAATTTTGAAAATACAAGCTCCATGAATCTGTGTTGTTCTATGAGTTCAGGGTCCAGCAGTCTTGGAGTAGCGGGGTGGCACAGAGTCGAGTGATCAGACTGCCAAGGTGGCATGTGGCTCTCAAAATGTTTGCTGGACAGGAGATTGGTCCTTTCGTTCCAGGTGGGTATTCTGCGCTCCACTGATCTCTGTAGCCTTCGAAGAGGAAGACATTTACTGTGTATCAGGCACCGCTCTAGCTAGCTTGATGCTTGTTTGTTGTGCCACGCTCTCCAACCATAGTCAGCCCACAAACAGGTAAAATTATCTCCATTTTGAAAACGTGATGCTGATTCTCAGGGAGACTAGGTAAACTGCCCAACATCACACAACTAGTAAGTGCCAGAGGTGGGATCCAAACCCAGCTTCATCGGACTACAAAGCTCATGCTTCTTCCATGATATCACCAGTGATGGAGAACAGCAAAAGCCCTGGGCTCTCCCTGCCCTAAATCATCTCGGGAAGGCGCGTCCTGTGAGTTGGCCAACTAGGTCAGCACAATCTGAGGCCAGCTGACCGGTCCCTTGGGCTTGGCTGCCAAAGTGCTGACGTTCTCCCAGTGCAGGCCCTACCAGCAGTTGTACAACACCTCATGGTCAAATTCATCTTAATGCTCCTTTTGAAAAAGTTACAAAAGAAACATATGTTGATTAAAAAATGAAAAAGATACACAAATATAAAGAGTATAGAATGGCCCTTCCCTGTGTATTAAATGGCAAAGAGTGACACATACTGGAATGGCAGTAGTTACCTTTAGCGGGTGGAGAAGAAATGATTTTTTTTTTTTTTTAGAAGAAATGATTTTTGCTTTTCTTTATAATTTTACTTTCCTGAATTTTCTGAGTAGGGATAGAATAGAGAAAAAGATTTTTTAAAAGTTTTATTAAAGAAGCCAGAGGGGTTTGTGAAATCAGTGAGGCAACTCCTAAATGTTTGCTTAAGTCCTTTGCAATGACTTATTGAGGTAATTACCCCTGGAGAAATAGGAGTATTTGCCTAACCTGTTGGCTGGGGTAGCTGAGGACCAGCTCTGCCACCCTGCACGGCAGGCTCCTGAGGGCAGACTGCACGCTGGAGCTTTTGCCCCCAGGCCTCAGGTCAAGGGACATCCTTGGTCCCCTCCCCTCTTCACTTTTAGACTCTCAGATGCCAAGAGAAGCCGGTGTGTGTCAGTGTCCAGGTCCCTTGGGGCCATGCTCTGACTGTCATCCCCTTGGTTATGTGCCAACAATGCAGTCTCCTTCCTGGTGACAGTTCTCCTTCTGCCAAAGCAGATATTCAGATGTTCTAGCTTGAAAAGCAATATGGTGGATAAAATCTTTGTCCTCAAGAAACCAAGATGGCGACAGACAATTATGATGTGTCTCCTGGGTGCCGGTCCCTGAGTTATTCATGCTTTATCCATTAGTTTCACTCAGTGCAGTCCTTAGCACCACCTCATGAGGAAGAATTTATCCCTCCCTGCTAAATAAATGGGCAAAACTTAAGCTGGGGCGGGTAGGGTAAGTAACTTGGCCAGTATGAAAACATCAAGCAAAATATGTTAAGGGCCCTAGCCAGGCACAGAAAATGTGATGGTTCTTTTAAAAAGATTATACACATGCTGAGAATCAAAAAATAGAATCAGATCAAATTAAAAAACACCTGCACAGTAAAGGAAACAATCAACAGAGTGAAGAGACAGCCTACGGAGTGGGAAGAGTTTTTTGCCAGCTATTCTTCAAACAGAGGAATAACATCTACACTATATAAAGAACTCAAAAAACTGGACTCCCCAGACTGAAAGACCCAATCAAAAAATGGGCAACTGAAATGAGTAGAAACTTCTCAGAAGAAATACAAATGGCCAATAAATACATAACTAGGATGGGGGAGAGGAGAAAGGACAGTAGGGAAAAGGGAAAAAATACACATCAGTTATACTATTAGTGTCTCTTAGATCATTAAAAAGGAAGGCTTGTGCTAAGGTTACTGAAGAAATTTGTATGCCCATATGTTGTACCCTGAGCAACTACTTTAACGATAACAACATGTAATGTATTAACTATTGTTATTCTATTATTTTGTTACAAAATTGTTTTATTTTTTTTCCATAAAATTAAAAAGAACAAAAGAAAAAATGTTCAACATTACTGCCCAATACAGAAATGCAATTTAAAACTACATCTTACCCCAGAAAGAATGTCTATCATCAAAAAACCTTATAATAACCAATGCTTGTGTGGATATGGGGGAAAAAGGAACCCTTCTACATCATTGGTGGGATGTAAACTAGTATAACTACTACGGAGATCAGTGTGGAAATTCCTCAGAAAACTAAAAGTGGAAATTCCATCTAACTCTGCTATTCTCCTCCTAGATATCTTCCCAAAGGGGTTAAAATTATAGGGGTACACTCAAGCAGCACAATTTATAATACTTACATCTTGGAAACACAGCATATAATGTCCATTTCAAGCAGCACAATTTATAATACTTACATCTTGGAAACACAGCATATAATGTCCATCAACAGATGAATGGATAAGGGAAATGTGGTATTTATACAGAATGGGGTACTACTCTACCACAAAGAAAGATACAGTTGAGGCATTCCTAAATAGATGCACCTCGGGAACATAATAGAAAGTGAAATAAGTCAGACACACAAGCTTAAATATCATATGGTTTTCTTATATGAGATACTTGACATACACACACACACACACACAAAGAGCAAAATAGAAGATAAACAGGTGAGGTGGGAGGGAGTTAGGTGGAGATTTCAGGTGTCAGAAAGAACAGAAATTGTGTGCCTTTACAGAGTGCCAACTGTACCAAAGGAACCATGTTAGAGAGGGCTGATACTGGACCCTCGCCCTCAGGGGTTTGCAGATGAAGGACAAAGGACAGATCAAGGCTATGCCACAGAACTCTGACGCTGGTGCACTGGGATGAATTGAGATGACAGATGTGATGCAATCAGAGGCAACAGACTATAATCTATGCAGAATGCCCGATTAAGCGTCTGCCATACAATAAGCACACAGGAAATGTCACACACTTTCTGGTAGCATGGCGAACACAGAATGGTTTCAACAAGGTGGAAAAACAAGAAATAATGTTGTGAATTCCAGGAATGCTGACTAGACTAGTCTGGTGGAAGAGAACTGTTCAGATAAATCGGGGGATTTTTAAATAATGACCTAGGAAGGTTGCACTCTATCTGGATCTCTGCTGCCAGAGATCATCCTAAATCTTCCTAAAACACTGCTTTGATGATAAAGCCCCCCTCTGCTGAAACACTTAATGGCTCCCTCATTGCCTGTGCAGTGGTAATGCCCAACCCAGGCAGCTCCCAACCAGATTTCACTGCCTCCGGAGGGGGAAGCCACAGAGTTCTTCTCTTTAAAGCAAACAGTCCTTAGAGAAGGGCTGCGGGAAATTTGAAGGAAAAGACCCGGCACAAACACATCACTCCCCAAACAAAAATACACAGTGTTCTCCAGGGTCAGTGGAGAGCATCACCGAAGATATGTCAAGGATGAAAGGGGAGGGAAGAAGGTCCTCTCTTTTCTAGCAGTTGCCTGACATTTCTTCAGGGAAGTTACGAGCCTTTGTGACCCTGACGTGGTGGAAGTTTCTGTACTATACGTCATCACTGGGCTGATGAGCCCAGGGGAACAGCTCAGGAGGGACTCTTGCAGGGTGCCTCCGCTCGTGCGTGCGTGCGTGCGTGCGTGCGTGCGTGCGCTGCAGTTGGCTGTGAGCCAGCATGGTGCCGAGTAGAGAAAGAGGGTGGGGTGTGATGAGTCTGTGAACAGAACACAAGCTGCAGAAAGCCCAGGTAGCCTAGGGCTCGGGGTGCCTAATTCAGCTCGCGCAGGGAAACCGTAGAGGGGTTGGTGTCCAGTTGATGAAACTGGAGGCTGCCACGCCTTGTGTCATTTATAAGGGCCTTTTTGGCTCATCCTCCTCCCTACTGTCACCGCAAAGAAGCTTTGCTCTCAGAGGATTGGTGAGGCAGATGTCTCTCACTCCGGGGGTCTGATCACGGAGGACGGAGAGAGTCCACCCCTAGGATATTCCCAGGCCCAACTGGCGAGCAGAACAAGCCATTCAAAACCAGCTAACTCTCATTCTTACTGCAGAAAGAGAACGGTCAGTGTGGATCACCTGACTGAGATTTATTCGCTGGACAGGCAGCTTTCTTGCCACCTGCAACGTGGCGTGCCCCCAGATGGACGCCCTTAAGCGGGAATGAACAGAGAGGAAGCCCATATGTATGGCTCCACGGAGAGTCCTGGGGAGAAGGTTCATGAACTGTGGGAAAATAAACCTGTGTCTAAACTACATGCTTCTTGAACACCAGTCATCTTAAGAATGAGGACTATGTAACTTTTTTTCTTCTGAGTGTGACCTACTCTTTGTATGTCTTGAGGATGGCCACAAGGACAGGCTGGCCTAACGCTCTGTGCAACCCTGGCTTGACCATCACTTTTTACTTCTTACAACCCAAGGTGCAGAGATTACTATTCCTATTTTCTAGGTGGGAAACTAAGATTCAGGGTGGCTAGATGACTTGTCCTAGGTCAAACAGCTCGTGATGGAGCTGGAGACATAACAATTAGAAGTTATGTCTGAATCCAAAGTCCATGCCCTTTCCAGGATATTTTATAAGTGTGACCTCCACACTGCAGAAACCAAGACAGACCAAGGCTGAGGAAGACTAGAAAGAAAGCAGCAGGAGGTAGAGGTGATTTCACATCTAAAAGCTATTTGATGCGGGAGAAGGATTTAGACAAGGAATTAAGGAGGCTGGATCCTGGTCTTGTGCTACAGGTATTAGAGTGTAGACATCTGAGGAATGTAACTCTCCTCTCTTTTGTTCCAGAGTAGAAATTACGACTGCAGATTTGATTTCTACCTACACATGCGCAGATCCTTACCCCTACTGGTGCTGGTTGACATCCAGGTCTTCCAAGACAGAACATCAGAGTTATTTTTTGTTAGTTTCTTTTTTGTTTTGCATTTGAATTCTTCACAACTCCCCAACTCACCCCACCCATAGGAACGGAAATTTGTGTTAAAATTTAAACTTCAGCTTCAGAAGTTTATACATACCTCCTTTAGAATGGCTGGACTCCCACTAACCCCAACTCTATTTTATTTTAGGGAAGCCTGAACCCTCTAGAAACTTAGCTGTGTATGGTTCTTGGTTCATCCGAAGGTCCTGCCCCGACTTATACATCTGCCTTTCTCTTGCTTATTGTACCCTTTGGTTTCCTGGGCGGTACAGCTTCCTAATGTCTCCATCCCATAGTCCTCTGGGTTCTCATCTTCATGTTTTTCTAAAATCAGCTTTGCTGCTGGAAGATGGGGAACATTCAGAAAAAAACAACCCGACTTTATTTTTGGCAGGCTGAGTCTTCTGTGAAGAACAGCCAGGTAGTGCTTATCAGCTCCTCCCCGCACCTCCCACCCCAGCTTTTTCATTTCCTGCCTAATATTCCCGAGCCACAGGCAGCCATTGTTCCCAGAACAGCTTTGCTTGGAAGCCTTGATACCGAGGCCTCCCAGCGCTTCCTGTTGTTACAAGGCCTCTTTTTCCTGCCCCAAACAACGGCACTTCCCCGCAGTATGTAACCCTTTCCACACAGCTCATTTCTCCTACCAGTAAGTGCAGTGCTTGCAAGTACTGGGTGCTTCTTACATTTCCCTTAACAGTTCCACAAATTATTATTGTACAAGTAGTTCTTTGTGGAAGAAAAACTACAGATGAACAAAGAAAAACATCGCCAAGTCTCATGCTCTTCTATTAGCACTAAAACTTTTTTGTTGTCCATGATTTAAGACTATGCATCTACGTCCACAGAATTCACCACGGGACTGCAGGCTTGCCAAAGTTATCATTCCCACAGGTCAGAAGGGATGCAGTGAAGCCCAGAAACAGGCCTCCCTGAGGATCTATTGTACCAGCATGCAGAAGGGCATCCCTGGAGCTTACAAAACGTGTGAACTCCAGGACAGCCACCTGCAAAGTCTCAGGCAGACTGTTGCCGAAACTTTGAGAGAAATCCTCTTTTAAGAGTTTGTTAAGAAAATTTGGGAGGTGGATGGGGCTGGGACTTAGCTCAGCGGCACAGCACCTGCCTGGCAAGCGCAAGGTAGTGAGTTCAATTCCCGGTACCGGAAAAAAACCAAAAACCAAAAAAAAAAAAAAAAAAAAAAAAAAAAGAAAGAAAATTTGGGAGGAGCTCATGGGGCAATGGAAATTGAAGGGGTTGTGGAGGTGGGAGTGCAACAGGTTGTTGGGAGTCTGGGAGTCTCCCTATCCATCTCCCGGCTAAGAGTGAGCATTTCAAAGTGCAGATCTGATGGTGTTTGAGGGTTGTGGGGAATAGTCTCCCCCAGCACTGCTCTGTAGTCACATCCAGCTCCACACTGTTCCCCGAAGACCTCCTCTCACTGCTTTCTCCTTCCCCAGACTGAAGCAGCCCAAGGAGAATGCTCAGCCAGAATCCAGCAGAGAACAGCCTTCTTGAGGTCCTTTCCTGTACACTCAGAGAGAATGTCACTGTAAATATCACTCCAAGCTCTGCTGCCCTGTCTAGGTTTCTGAACACAAATTCATTTTAATTTTCAGGAGCTTCTGTTTTGCAGCCCTAGGGAATGTAGCGTACCCCCGGAGCCTAACACTCTCTCCCTACTTTGTTCTCTAGATTTCCAACACATCCTGACACAGAGATGCTTCTTCAGAGAGCCCACACCTGTAGTTTTGCAGAAAATCTCTCCTGCCTCATGTAAAATTAGGCAAACATTAGTAGCAATTGGTAGCTTGTTAAAACAGCAAAAGATGGTGATACTCAAGTTTTTGTCCTGAAGTCATACAAAATCATTTAGTATCCTCTAAGATGTCTCCTTTGCTGGCCTGGCAAGCATTGAGTAGTAGATACTGAATGACTCAGACCTGGTGGCTCCTCATCTCTCTCACACCCCCGTTATTCCTCTGCTCACACTGTTGTCTTCAGAAGCCTTTTTATTTTTTATTTTTTGTCTTTTTGAGACAGGGTCTCGCTATGCAGTTCAGGCTGGCCTTGAGCTCACTTTGCAGCCCAGGCTGGTTCGAACTCGCAATGATCCTCCTGCCTCAGCCTCCTGAGTGCTGGGATTACAGGTGTGTGCCACCATGCCCGGCCAGAAGCCATTTTCGACAGATATGTTTAGGATTAATTTTTAAAGGCTTACTCATGACAATGTCACAAAGGATTGTGACTTGGAAGGGACCTTAAGATGTTCTTGTTGAACCTGCTTGATTTAGTGCCAGGAAATTCAGGCCTCAGGAAGTTCAGGGACCTAGCCAGGGTCACCCAGCTCAATGGTGGCAAAGCCTTAGAGTTGGAGAGAGACTGAAAAGAGGGATGGGAGTAATTTAAAAAGTGATTCCGATTTTTCCTTTGTGTCAGATTGAATTACTGTCAAATTTGTGGGCGCCTCCTTAGAGGAGGAAGCAGTCATAAGTAATATATTAATGACGCAGATGATCAGTGAAGAGAATGCCATGTGACTGCAAGCTCTGCTGCAGCAGCTTGGTCTCTGGACATGAGTTCATGGTGCAAACCACAATGTTCTAATTTCTAGGAGCTTCTGTTTTGCAGCCCCAGGGATCACAGCTGAGGGGTAAAACGCTCAGTAGTCCAGAGACCATTAGACACTCTTATTTCTAGGGTTAGGTACCAATCAGATTTCTTTTGCTTTTAATTTCTGATTTTTCTCTCTCCTCACTCTTCCTTTCAAAGCTTTAGTATTAGAACTTTCTGTGCGTGCAGTAGAACCCACCAGTGGTTAGATCGGATCCGAGGCGACCTAGGGATGGGCAGTTTTCACAAGGTGAAGAAGGCTCCAGTTCTGGTTGTGGCCCCTTTCCTTGTGTATAACTCTCAACACCCCAGGGCAACAGCCTGCCTGGACAACAACAGCCTGGAAGAGGCTGGGGATGGAGACCTAATCTCTACTTCCAGGTGCACACCGGAAGCCGCTGTAAAGCATCCACGAGGGAGACATTGACAAGACGTTGGAATTCGAACGATCTGCTCAGGGTCGCTTGCTCTGGCCTGCTTCCCAAGACTGGAGTCCTTGGGATAGAATCTGAGAGCAGCCTGTGTACAATTAATACTTAATTGGGGAATGTTTTTGGACATCTGCCTTTCTTCTACTCTGTAAGCTCCATGAGGAGCTATTGCCTGTCTTATTCAACTGCCCGAGACCTTGGTTTGCAGCTCAGTAATTTTGCCATCCCTTGAGTAGCACCGGAACAAGGCAGAATGAGTGGGAAGTAAAGGATGGGCCAGCTGCTTGGGCACTGGCCAGACACCACACGGGATGTGACAGCTGTCATCTGCTTAGCAAGGCCAAAGTGACGCTTTGGGAAGGCGTGGCTATGAAGTACACCTCAGTCTGCAGTGGTTTCTTCCCTTCTCAAATCCTCATTCATTCTCCCCTTCCCAGCCGACCTACCCTATCCCCAACCGTCTATGCCATACTCATCCCTCCTCCCCTCTCCCCACTTGCTGTGCAGCCGGAACCCTGAAATGTCAGACTCAGAAGGGACCTTAGGGTCCTCTCGTCAAACCGGCTTGACACAGTGCCAGGAAACTGGGGCCCAGGAAGTTCAGCAAGCTACCCGAGGTCCCTCAGCTCAACAGTGGCCAAGTCCTAGAGTGAGAAAGAGACGGAAGAAAGGGACAGGAACAGTTTGAAAAGTGATTCAGATTTCTTTCTTTCTCATTTTCAGGGCGAGGGCTTAACGGCTTGGTAGACTTCTTTCTGGCCCACATGAACACATGTCAGAAGTAATTTAGGGCATTTAAACGCAGACTCACCGTTAGTGGTCAAATTATATTAATTATGTTTATTGTGTAACACTTGTCAGACATTAGGATTCCAGAAAGCATCAGATACTTAAAAGACACCGGGCAGGACCTCAGCCTGCTACAGTTATTTCAGTTGCACGCAGTTAGACCGAGGAAGAGCCCTGCCCTGTCCACTCTGCAGCTGTCATGCAGGAGTCGTTGAGTTTAATGATACCTTTCTGGAGAGAGGAAAGGCAGTCTGCTACCAGATGTTGTCTCTCCCCTTCTATAAATTTGCTCTCCTTTTAAAAGGTGGGCAGCTGATCTCAAGCAAAGAGGAGGAGTTTGTTTATTGCTTTAAGGATTTTGCAATTCCTGTTTAAAGAGGGTGTTGGCTTGCAAAGGATTGTCCTAGGTTTAAATTTGCTGGAGAGGGATAGAATTAGCAGCCTGGAGGGTGTGGCTGGAACACTAAGGGGGTGGCCTCAGGCTGGGGCTGGGGGTGGTAATGGGAACACAGAAGACAGCAGGCCTGAGCTGGCTGAGCTCTGGGGACCTCCCTGTGGGTCAGCTCCATGGGAAGATGGCGCTGCTCTGGGCTACAGGGCTCAGAGGAGGGCAGCTGACCCATCAGGCCCAGGTGTTGTGCATCGGCAGATCTGGACCACAAGGGGCAGGCAGTTGGCATCTGAGTCCCCACGTAGAAGGGACTGGCCAGACCTGACAGCTCTTCATGACTTAATCTGAGTGCAGAGGTCACCTTGCTTATGTCCCAACATTTCCATTTGCCATTCCGTGCTGAGCTTGCTCGGTGGTCCTCTCTCACCCTATCTCAAACACCAGGGAAGGGGGACAGATCAAGAGCGAAAGGGGTCCCTGCTGAGGTGACTCGAGATTTATCAAGCTACACTCAAGCCTATCCTGTTCTCAAAGGCTTCCAAGATTGATTTGCTCATCAGGTATTTTTTGGTACCCAATCTATACATGGATACTGGGTGCTAGGTCCCAAGAGAAGGCGAAACAGGAGGTCCCTCTTCAGGGAGCTTAGCATCTGTCCACATAAATGAAACCTCTTCTCTGTCATCACGGTTAAGGGGACAGGTTCCGGAGCCATCCTGCTTGGGTTCCGACTGTGTTAATGCCACTTGCTGCTAGTGAGACCCAGCATGTCCGCTGTAAGTTGGATGCTATCATCCCCACGTGCAGGGAAGGCCCCCTTTACACCTGTGACTCTGCGCTGTTATGGATAGGCTCTCACTGTAACACATTTCTCATTCTGGGTGAAAAATTACACGGTTACCTTACTCACAATGTTTGTAAACGCAGTTCATGAAATCTTCTGCATAGCATAGTTGTGAGAACAGTGTCTCAATAAGCTCTCAGTAACTATGAACGATTACCATTGTTACTTTTTATCATATTTATTGTGACTATTATCCCACTGGTCTTGATTCTCTATCAGTTAGTGGGTCCTTCCGTCAGGGACTGCTCTGTACCTCTATAGTACCTAGCACCATGCCCTACACAATGGAGCTTCGCCTCAGAGGGACTGGGCTATTGACACCTGCCATCCAGGGGTGCACTTGCGGGACAGCAGATCTATGATCTGCCCAGAGATGCTCTGTCCTGTCTCATCTCACACAGAAGCATAGGACAATAAAGTACATTCTCTTTGTTCCCTTTTGGAGGGGTGTTGCCAGCTACGATACAAAACACCCAGTTAAGTTTCAATTGCGCATAAAGTATAAGTATGCCCGATATTGCATGGAACCTACATTAGGAAATGATTTGTTGTTTATCTGAAGTTCAAATTTAGCTGAGAGTCTTACGCTGCTTTTGTAAGTGTGTGTGTGATATGGTGCTACCACACGCAGCCTCTGAGCCCTGGCCTCAAGCAAGCCACAACCTCAAATCATCCTGTCTCTCTTACTGTCCGGGAGCCAACCGTGGGCCACCACGGGCCACCTCTTGCGCCACAGCTCCCTCCAGCAGGGCAAGATATGGAGGCGAGAGCCAGGCTGCTCACTGGGTCTGAGGAGTCCAGATGTCCAGAGGTGTCCATGGGCTCCTCTCCCTATGGGAGAGAAGGGGAAGTCATTTCCCCGCCTGCTCCCCAGGAGAAAAGAGAAAGCAAGGACATGCGCCACCCTGACGCCCTAGCCGGGCTTTCCCTTCCCTGAGTGTCCGCCTTCTAAGCCTGCCCTCGCATGTTCCCCTTCTCCTAGTGGCTCTTCTCCTTGGCCACCAGGCACCTTTGGGATCATAAGGAAATGAGGGTGGGTGCGGGTATCACTAAGCACCTCTTTCTAAAGGTGGTAGGAAGATGCCAGGCTACCTCTGTGTTCAAGGAGTACTCATTTTTGCGTTACCACCTTTCCCGGCCCCTGCCTTTTCCTCGCAACATTTATGGTGTGCCACGCATAGACTTAGTGTCTGATGTCTGATATATACACTTCTTCATTAAATCGCTACAACTCTGCAAGGCAGGTATATCTATCTTCATTTTACAGATGAGAAATCAGAGGCCGGGAGAGGTTTACGTCCTACAGAGTACTGTTCCACCGCAAGTGGTGGAGCAGGTCTTTAAGCAGAGACTCCCAGTCCTACTCTGAACTATTCTACTCGTATGTCAGAAGCCATCCTGGCACCTAATAAGTGTTCAATAAATATTCTCTGAATGGATGCATGACTGAATGGATACATGAATATCACTAGACCTGAGGAGCCACACTTACTAATGTAGACTCACCCAATAATAAGTCAAGCCAGGAATTTGTTAGCGTCTCTACATGTTTTTTGATTTTGAAAATGCATCCAAGTTATCTGTGGTATTTCATGGCCACTAAATGCACTACAATATTTTTGTGTCATTTGTTTTTTAAGTGCAACTGTTTTGGTTGCAGGTCCTTAGTTTTACAGAGCTTGATACATCTAGTTATTTTTCTCATTTATTATGGTGTTTTGAGGGGAACACATTCCCTGTGTAATTCAGGATTCAGCTGGCTTTTTGGAAATCACCCTCATGGGATTCTTAAATCAAAACCTCTGGCTAGTCCCTGCCTTTTAAAGAACTTTACTGAAACATGCTCTGACCTTCAATTTTATGGGAAGCAGCAGTAACCAGTGGTCTCTGTACAGCTCTGGGTATTCCATTGAGAAATTTATTTCTTCTTTTGATCTTGCTGTACATTTGGTATTCATTTTTTCTTGGTGTGTTTCCATTTACACATGAATGATCTCAGTCTGTTTTTAGCAGAGCATTGCTAGAGCTGGATGAAGATGCAGGGCTTTATTAACAGAAACCCTTCGAGCAGCTGGCCGGGGTGCCAGCCGCTCTTTCAAAGCCCTGCAGTCACAGCGCACATGTGAACACACACACACACACACACACACACACACACACACAGACATACACACACACATCACAGGACACCAGGTTGTGAGAGAGGCAGGGACCCTACTTTGAGGAATGTGAGAAGAAATATGAAAAAATGAAACCACCAGCATTTTAAGCAAACGTGGTGGGAACCAGGCTGGGTGCAAGCTGTGACACCCGGTCTGGCCTGGTTTTGATCAATGTTCCAAGAAGGTTCAGAGCCCCTAAGGCTCACACCAGAAAGGGAGCGAGAGGTCCCTTTGGGACAGCCCTGAGAGTGGCAGGGTGCCTTACACATGTATTTCAGGCTCCTTCAGCACATCAGTGGTGGAGTTTTCGCTCACACCAACATAGTAACTGTGCAGCAGTAGAGAAGTCCAGTTACTCATGCTTCTAGGAACGTACGCGGGACGACGAGGGTCATGCTGTCCTCTCGGCAGAAAGAGCTCCCTGGTCATCCTTAGACCCATATTGCAAGGGTTCACAACGCTATGTAAGGACAGTTTTCTTCTTACTAGCTGTGTGATCTTGGGCAAATTCCTTAACCTTTTAGTCTCTTCATCTCTCAAGTGGGGAGACGAACAGTGACTGTCTCACACAGTTGCCGGACAGATTAAACACCTGTAAAGCACTTGAGCCCTGCCTGGCACATGAAGAGCGCCATGCAAACAGATCTGTGTCACTGTCCTCAGCAGCAACAGCAGCTTAAGGAAACCGTGACTGTCCCTTCCTTGCAGCTTTTGCAGGCTTCCGGAACTGGGTGTCCTTTCCTCTCCTCACTGTTACATGGCCCCCTATCTCATTCTGCCTAGATCTAAGCTCACCCCCGTCCTTGCTATTTATATTCTTTTTCCCAAATAATCCCTACTGACAGTCCCGCATTGTTCACCGTGCCCAGTGGACAGCAGCGGTTTAATTCCAGCATCTTTCAGTGCTACTTGGATGTGTCCTGCCTCTCTGACCCTCTGCTGCTTTGCATCCCAAATCTCTTCCTGCTTAATATTCATAGTGCGCTCAAAATGTGGTGAATATTTAAATTTTAAAAGTGTATTACAGTAAAAGACACACTGCCATGAGTCGCCCTCTGCATGCTCCCCTTCACTTCAAATACCCTCATTCTGTTGTTTTGGCCACTTTCTGAAGCAGTTCCGGAAGTCCTCTTTTGTGAGCGTACTTACAAGGTGTGACCAAAAATACGGTGAATGCTGCCGGCAAGGATGATTACATAAGCTTGTCTGGAGTGAGGGCGAGTATTTTGAGAGGCATTAATGGCAATGCATCTCTGGCTGTAATAAATTTTCAGTCACACTTCATATGTGGTCTTCTCAATCCCAATATCATGTTCCTCTACAACATCAAAGCTCATTTTTTTTTTTTTTCATTCAACAAATATTTGCAGCCACCTGCTCTGGGCAGGCTCTTCCAGGCACCAGTGAGGAAAGGAATCCTACGGTATTTCCTGTGCCAGTAATTCCCACCCAGAAGGAAAGTGCGTGCAGGCATTTGAGCAGCACCACCAGCCAGCCGAGGGACCAAGGGAAGAAATGGAGTGTGGAAAAATGATCTTGTGCTTTTGGGGAGAAAAAAAAGACAAGATATATGCTTGTGCAGACATCTGTATACTTAAAGAAGAGCAAAGCCAAATAATAAATTTGAGACTTTTTCACTATTTTTCACCAAATGGGCAACAAAGTTGAACTGCTCTGCGAAGACATTAATGTAAGTTTCTCCCAGACTGCAGCCTGGCTTGTGGCAGAGACAGTACCCACAGCCACACTGGTGCTGGCCTTGGCATCTGCCCACCTACAGAGCTGCCGTATCTGTTGATAGGGTCAACTGGCACCAAATTTGAGGAACACCAAAGCTGACCCTGTGTCTAATCAGTGACTAACTACTACTAGAATCAGAAGTGGTGCTTGGAAGAGGTACCTCTGGAGACCGGCATGGACCTCCACTATTTGGCATCCCCCTAGAGCACTTAATTTGTATGGTAAAATAAGAAGAGAGTAAGTCATCTTGAGAGATGGCCGCTGGAGTCAGTTAAGCTCTTTTACTGAAGACATTACTAATTTCTGTACACCAGACCCTTACATGTGCTGTAAGTGTATGGCTCAGTGAAACTAGAAACAACTGCAGGACTCGTATCTCACTATGGTTTTAATTTACAGTTCCCTGGTGGCTACTGATGTTGAACATCTTTTCATGTACTTACTGCTTTGTGTATCCTCTTTGGTGAAAGTCTGCTCATGCCTTTTACTCATTTTCTAATTGGATTTTTTCTTTTACTGTTGAGATTTGAAAGTTCTTTATGTGTTTTACATACTAGTCCTCTGTCAAAAGCACAGTTTACATATATCTTTTCCTCTAGCTTGTTTTTTTTTCCATCATTTATCAGTCTTATAGAGCAAAAGTTTTCAGTTGATGAGGTTCGGTTTCTCAGCATTTCTCTTTGTAGCTCATTCTTTTGGTGTCAAATCTAAGAACTCTTTGCCTAGACCCAGGTTTCAAAGGTTTCTTTAATTTTTTTCCAAGAGTTTTTGCATTTTACATGTAAGTCTTAGACCACTTCTATAAAAAAAAAAAATGGTACTTGAGCTAGAATCCAGGGGAACTCTACAACTGAGCTATATCCTCAGCCCTTTTCAAAAAATTTATTTTGAGACAGGGTGGGCTTGAACTTGTGAGCCAGGCTGGGCTTGAATTTGTAATCCTCCTGCCTCACCCACCAGAGTGCTGGGATTAACCTGACCCCTTTTGAGCTAACTTCTCTTACGTTTATGTCAGGTTTCATTTTTTGACCTATGGATGTCCAGTTCCTCCAGCAGCATTTCTTGGAATGGTCTTCCTTACCTCGCTGCATTTTGTACGCCTCTTTGTAAAAAATCACTTGGCTGTAAAGAAGGATAAACTTGAGACATTTCTAGCTAAATGGATGCACCTTGAGACCACACTCTTACGTGAAATAAATCAGATACACATGTTTAACTATTGCATTGTTTCTCTGGTATGAGAAACTGAAAGTGTAAATAAGGACCAAAATGTATACTAGATATTGGGAAATGGGAAGAAAATGTTCAAATGGGAAGGGGAACAAGGCAGGGGGGAAGGAGAAAGGAAGGAAGGGAAAAGAAAAAGAGAGAATAGAAAGGAAAAAATGGAAACAAAGTTTTTGTAAATAAGGAGGGGAAGAGGAGTTGAAAAGAGGGAGGGGGCTGGGGAAAAAGAGGAATCAAGGTATATCATGTACGGGTACTAACTCCCTCTAAGGATGTGATCCTTATATATATCTAAAATGTACCCATAGAATTAATTTTTAAAAAAATCAGTTGGCTGAACTTGCGTTGTGGCTATTTCTGGGTTTTCTATTCTATTTCATCGATTTATATGTCTACCCTCTGCTGATACAATGTTGTCTTTATGCTACAGTTATGTACTAGACCTTAATTTTTGTTTGTTTGTTTTTCCGGTACCGGGAATCGAAACTCATGACCTCCTGCTTGCCAGGCAGGTGCTGTGCCACTGAGCTAAATCCCCAGCCCCTAGACCTTAATATTAACTAGAGTGATTTTTCCCACTTTCCTCTTGTCTAAGATTGTCTTCACTATTTCAGGGCCCATATCTTTTTGTAGGAATTGTAGGACAAGATTGTCTATGCCAACAAAAAACACCTTGCTGGGATGTAGCAGGATTTGCACTAAAGCAATAGGTCAAGTTAGGGGGAAATTGCTGCCTTTATGATGAGTTGGTCACTTTTCACTTTTCTTTCCCCATTCCTGTAACTACCACCCCAAAGGAGAACCTTATCAGCTGCTGCCTGACGTACGTGACTAATCTTGTAACTTACGTGACTAATCTTGTAACTCGCCTTTGGACCGTGGTCTCCTGTGGTCCCCATTCATCTGTGTGCATACGTTGCCAACTAATTCACTGCTAGCCCTCCTTCACTGCAAACTGTTGGGGAGCCTCAGACTGCTTTCCACTGCAGGACCCAGGCCCAGCTAATCCTCTTATTCTAACCCACCAAACCTCCACTCTGTGCGTGCGTGTGTGTGTGTGTGTGTGTGTGTGTGTGCGCGCGTGTGTGTATGTGTGTGTATATATGTGTGTGTGCAGTCAATCCAGAGCCTGGACACTGAGCTATGTCCAGCCCTTTTTAATTTTATTTTTTATTCTGACACGTGGTCTCACTAAGTTGCTAAGAGACCTAGGCTAGTGTTGAACTTACAATTCTCCCGCCTCGGCTTCTCAGAGTGCTGTCTCCTACAGGCTTGATATACCCAAATAATTAATTCACGACTCCGCATCTTTCTTTCCCTAAACCTGTAATTTAGCCAGGCGTTCCTCCACACTGCCTATCAGCTTCGATTTCCTTCTTCCAGCTCAAGCTTAAGCAATGTAAAGAGCAATCCTTGAGTGACTGGGTCATCTTATATGTGTTTACACACAATGGCAGGCCTAGAAAATCTGACACCCATTTTTAAGGCCATCCTCCTTTATGGAAGAAAATTATGTTCAGTAATAAACATATACTATAATAACAATAACAGTTTAAATCTCTTATTTTTGTTTTATAGTTTTAAAACAATTTACATCAGGCATGGCGATACATGCCTGTAATCCCAGCTACTTCTGGATGCTGAGGCTGAAGAATCACAAATTTGAAGCCAGTCTGGGTAACTTACTGAGATCCTGCCTCAAAATAAACTTTGTGAGATGCAGCTCAGTGGTACAGGATCCCTGGGCTCTGTCCTCAGCACAACAGCAGCAGCAACAAAAAGAAAAAATAAGTTCACGAAGGATAATATTATATTTTAAAGGTGTGAAAATTCAGTGAAATATTTTATGTATGAAGTAAAATTTGCACTTATGAAACAAAAATGCTATGTCTTGCAGTTTGCATTCTGTATTGCTGTTTTAAGTTTTAAACATAAATAAACACCTCAAGTGGCCACAACATGATTTACGTCCTGATTCTCCCTGCTGGAATCATTGCACTGCTTTTGTATATTTCACATTTACTATTTAAATGCAGCCTGGGTGGCCCTGAGTGTTGGAAACACAAACCATGTCAGAAAGGAGGGCCAGCTGTCCCCGCCAGTATGAGGACAGTGTCACAATACACCTGGAGAGGGGTCCACATATGTTAGGGCTGGCTGAGTAGTTCTCCAAGTAATCTCCATTGCAACACAATGTTTAATTATCAGATAAAAGGGTAACTAAAAAATAACAATATGCTAAGTATCTGCATATACATTATTAAAACTCATAGTCACTCAACTGGTTAACAGAGTTAGCAGGTGATCCAACAATTCTGCTCCTATGTGTATGCAGTCAAAAGAAAGAAAAACACACATTTGGGGTGGTGGGTATATAGCTCAGGGGTAAAGCATGCATGAGGCCTTGGGTGTGAACCCCATTACTATAAAACAAAACCCATGTATCTGCACAGCGATCTGTAACCACAGGCAGTATTACCCATAAAATCAAAAAAGTAGAAACTTAAATATCCATCACCTGAAGAGTAAATAAATAACCACAGAATGGAATATTATTTGGCAATATAAAGGACTTAACTATGGATACATGCTTCAGCACGACGGCCTTTGAAAACATCACATTAAGTGCAAGAAGTCGGACAAAGAAAGCCACCTACTGTATGAGCCCGTTCGTATGCAATGTGCGGAGCAGGCAAATCTTCAGATATAGAAGACAGAGGGGGCTGCCTGGCTGGAGGGGGCGGGAAGCAGGCCGCGCCCGTGAATGAGTACTTCTCTCATTAAGGAGGGCTTCTCTTCAGGGTGGTGCTAGGTCCTACAGTTGACTGTATTTGCGGTTGTATGCATAGATTCATATATTTTAAATGGGTGAATTGTGTGGTACCTAAATTTTACCTCAATGAAACTTTTAAACAACAACAAAAAACCCTACAACTGTTTAGAATTTAGATCAACAAATGATTTGGGGGGCAAAGAATAGTCTATCACAGTTACTGCTATATTATGGCGCGTGGTGATTAAGAACAGCAGACCTGCTCCTGGTCGCTTTCATTGTCATTTCTAACTGCTCCGCAGCCCAGGGTCCCCCTGTTTCAGACGCACAGGGTGTCCTGCCCAGCTGCTGCGTCTCCGTGCGTCACCACCAACCGACACGGCACAAAAACCATCAGTGCTCAGTGATCTTGGAGAGCAACGACAGAGGATGGTCTGACTTGGCAAAATAAGTGACAGCCGGGGGTTGTCAGGAGCCGTTAAAAAGGAAAAAAAGCCTTTTCTATAGCTGAATGAGTCCTGTGCAGACTTTACACAGAAGCCACTGCCTTAACCTCAGATAACTCGGATCTTGACTTCTCGTGTCTGCAGTGGGACAGCCCTGTGTGGTCCGCAGGCACAAATGCCCCCCTCTTTCCACCCCAGGGCACCAAGGACTCCGGGCTGGGCTGTGAGGTGACCACACTCTCCAGCTGCAGACCAAGGGCCCGCACCCTCACGTCCAGACACACTGCAGTGTGGGCACCGAGTCCGCTTCCGCTGATGGGCACTGCCTTCCTGGGAGAGCCCAGGGTTCCCCTCCCCCGCGCCCTTCTCCCCTCTCCCTATAGTACCCACCAGGCCCGGAGGAGCCTGCCTCCACCCCGGGAACCGGAATTAGGATTCTTGGAAACCTGACTTGCCCTTGGCAATGTCATAAGTGGTGGTCAGTTCCTACAGCATGACAGGAGCTATTTTTAAAGGACTTTCATGTATACTGTCTTCTGTGATTCTGGCAATTTTTAGAAGCTAGACATTATCTCCATTCTGAAAAGGCTGAGGCCCAGAGAGGTTAAGTAAGTTGTCCCGTGTCACACAGCCAGTAAGTAGATTAGAACTGTGACAGAAACCTAGTTTCTGCTTCAGATTCAGTTTAATACTACAGAGAGGAATAGACCACAGTAAAATTACAGTCTCCACAGACTTTTGTTCATTGGGTTTGAAGCCTAGCTACCATTTTAGGCCTTTTTTTTTTTAAATCACGGGGAAAGTGTGTTTCAAATTCTAAGCAATCAACTAGCACTGTTCTACAGCATGGCCAATTTTCAATTTAGGGGCTTTCTCTACTGTCTCCCACTGAAGGTTTTGTTTTTATTGATTCCATTATCACACTGGTCAGGGCTGAAAGCACAGGCTCTAGAGTTAGACTTGAGCCCACCACTTATCAGCTGTTCCCTCGAGCTAAAGACTTTAAACATTTTAAAAATCATTTAAAAAAATATTTTTATTTATGAATTTTTTGCATCTATTTCCTTTCATTTAATGGATGTATTTTAATGAATACATCCATTTTCATTTATTTATCAGTGCCCATCAGTTTTACAAAATGTTGGGTTTCAATGTGGCATTTTCATCCATGCATAGAACGTATTTTGGTCCTATGCCCCCTCCCGCACCATTTGTATCTGAACGGACGCATAGCATTTGTGCACATTTATGGGTGTGGGGTGACATTGCAACGCATGTGCATAATGGGATGACTGGGTTAGAGTCACTGGCATATCTATCACCTTGGACGTATATCATTTCTTTGTATCCTTTTATACAGAAAATTGCTTCTCTAAGCCTTGGCTTTTTCCTCTGTAAAATAAGAGTGTTGTGCCGGGTGTGGTGGCACATGCCTGTAATCCCAGCACTTGGGAGGCTGAGGCAGGAGGATCGTTGCAAGTTCAAGGACTTTACAGAAGTAAATTCAAGGCTAGCCTAAACTGCGTAATGAGTCCTTGTCTCAAAAAGACCAAAAAAAAAAAAAAAAAGAGTGTAGCAAGAATTAAATGAATGACGTCTGCTTGTAAAGTGCCTCAGGCAGGGCGTGGTGCAGTCAGACTTCGATATGCATGCGTAGCTTGCTGCTACTCCTAGAAGCAGGGGCTCAGGTTGGCTACTACCTTGCCTACTCTCCCACTGGCCAGAAATGGCTTTTGTTTATCCCCAGTATGCAGCTCAAATAATGACTAGCACTCCCTTCCATGCTTGCGGTGCCTCAATATAATGATAAGTTGTATGGTCACTCGACTTGGCTGGCAGGGCCAGGAGTTGTGACTTTAAGGGAACAGCACAGCCCCAAGGGTGGGGCTCCCTAATCTCTGGGACATCTGGCTGTTGTCAAGAACATCTCGCCAGGGAGCTGAGAGCTACTGTTTGGGTGCTTCTAAAAGCAACATCTGGATTCCGTGGAGGGTCTGAAGCCAGGAAGAGACCTTGCAGGGCCCAGGGAGTCCAGCCAGGGGAACCAGAAGTCTGTCCGCAAGTGTCTGGTCAGCCAGGAGCTCCGCCAAGAAGCCAGGCCACAAGGGGGCCAAGGTGGCAAGCCAAACAGGGGGCGAGGGGGAGTCGGGGACCCCAGTAGAGGTCAGCAAGCAGGTCTCACTGTGCCTGGTCACAGGGCCTGGCTCCACCCTTCCTCATCTTGAAAGGGGCTGAGGCACTGTCGAGGGCACATCCGGTCCCACCCTCTGTGACGCTATGTACATGTGCCAGGGTCGATCAGGGACTCTAAGAAGACTATTGGTGCTAAGGACCAAAACCAAAGTGGGCAGTGCCGTTTAAACCTCCTGAGACCGTGCTCCGTCTACCTGCCGGGGTCAATTTACCGCACATAAGAGGCAGAACTGGCTTCTGATTTCAGCTTTACCCAAGTACTTAACTTCTCACAAAGTAACTGTGCTAAACGCTTCCTGTCAGTGAGTGGTGATGATCCTACTAAGGCAAGAGGCACCCAGGCAGAAGGAAGAAATAATGGGGTGGGAGTCAGAGCGAGGTTCTGTCACGCTGCTGCATCTTCCTACTCTGAACCTTTAGCTGAGCCGCTTCACCTCTGGGCTCATTTTCTCCCTGTCTATGAAGATGATCATGCATGAAGGCACAGACAGGCTACTGGCTACAAGCACTGCGAAGGCCACGGAGTGGCGGGGATGTATAAGCTAGACATCGCACTCATAAGAAAGTACCAAGAGTTCCAAGACAAACTTCTATCATTTAAAGAAAACCATTCAGAAAATGACATGATACTTTAAAATGAGCATGAATGGGGAAGATGTAACGGGAAATTCTAGTATATCAGTCTCAGAATAACTTCAACACTGAGAAAGCCTTCTCTATACTGTGGGTCGTATGTCCGTGAGGGTTGCTAACCTCTCCAACACCCGGAAACACACAACAGATAGAACACAGAAATATCTTCCCAAAGGCTGGCACAGATACATGGACGATAGGCTCATAGTGGAATATTACTCTGATGGAATAGGAGTGTTCATGGAAATTCAGAGTCCTCTTTTGAAGAAGGAAGGATGGTCTTTCTCTCCAACACACACTCCCAGTTTTAAACCAGAATGCTAGGTTGCACTGTTTTGGGCCAGTATTTCCCTTTGTTCAGGTCGATGGAGTGGAACAGAAAACCGTGGACTCCGGTCCAAGTCACCCTGGCTGCTTTTGTGTGACTTCACGTAAGGCAGTGGGCCTCACCAAGCCCGGAGCTCGCACCTGGAAATGAAGACTGCAGCAGCTCCCTAGCGGGGCTGAGTTAAACATCATCTGCCACAGTTCAAGTATAGTGCTTGTCACAGAGGGAGGGACTGGTAAACGGAGGTTCTCCTTGTCCTTGTGGAAGCACCTCTGTCCCTCTGCCTGGCATTGCCAAGAAGCTGGGGACAAAGACCACATCAACTGCTTGCTATTTGTCAGCCTGAGTAGAGGGTCTGGGGGGTTTAGAGAGTGTGTGTGTGTGTGTGTGTCTGTGTGTGTGTGAGAGAGAGAGAGAGAGAGATAGAGAGAGAGAGAGTGAGACAGAGCAACAGACAGAAAGAGAGCAAGAGAGCTGTGTATTTTGCCGCGGTTAGACCACGCCTGGTGAAAGGGGTGCAGCATGTCAAAGCTCATCTTACACAGACGCCCAAGGGGCATCGCAAGAGGCCGGAGAACCTAAAGACAATGTCTTTTGGAAAATGGTTGAAGGAGCTAAGGGACTTAACCTGGAAAAGAGAAAGCAAAGGCAAAGTGATAACTGTTCTCAAATTGTAGAACCGTTTTAAGCAGAAGCAGGCGAAGATCCACTCTTTGTGACTCTACTATGTAGCAAAACTAGACCCAAAGACAGACATGGTAGAGGCCCTGTTTAGCAGCGGGGGAGAACCTGGCCCTTCGGGCAGCTAAGCAAAAGCTGGGGAACCCCTGGGCCTCTGAGAATCGCAGCTGCATTGGCCTGGGGTTAGCTGTCCTATGTGGTTTCTGTGGAGGCAATTAACCCTGTGAGGGAAGAGTTATGGCTTCCAAAATCCTACTAAAATATGATCTTGTTAAATTATAATCATTCCATTGTATTTTATAAATCTCAAGCTCTTCAAAACATTTGTTCAAGGTGATTATATCTGAAGACATTAAAAACTAGAGGAATACTGAATTGAGAGCTATTACAGTTTTTTTCTGTGGGTCATTAGATTCACAGTTTTTAATGAGTTTCATTCCAAGCCAGAATGAATGAATAGTTACAAGTTCCCAGGCACTGTCTACACATGTTCCCTGATTCCTCCTTAAAAACCCAGCATGGAGTAAAGAGTCTGATTTATTATGGTTTTGTCCAAAATTTACAGTATTTTAAAATTTAAATCTAAAAATAATTACTATCACTGTCTAGTCCCTTCCATTTTTATTCTCTTCTCTCAAATTGCTCAAAAGCTCCATACATATCTGTGTAGAAATGCGGTACTATACACTCACACAGAAGAGAGCTGACTACAGGGCTGATTTTGAGCCTGTTCCCTTACAGACAACAGTGTACCTTACTTGAGCTATCTCATCTCCAGCACGGAGGCTGCAGAAATGTGATTCAAGCAAAAACAATGTTCAATTATTCAGTACAGGGACGCTGGGGCTCAAGGCAGGTTTGTGGACCCTGCGGTCCTCACCAAGCACTCCTTGAACTCGTCTGACCAAGCGCAGCCCATCAGAAGTAGACATTTGAAGCATGTCAGCAGTTCCCGAGGAGCGCCCAGTGACATTTTAATCTGAAAAATTATAAACAGCCTCACTCCCACGAGCAGCCGTGCCACCTCCGGAGGAATGCGCAGCGTGGTGACTCTGAAGGAGCCATTGATAAGGAGGACCACTCAAGAGCGCCCGGCCAGGCGAGAGCTTGACAGCTGAGATTACTTTTAATGCTTTCGCAGGCACACACTTTGTAAATATATTGCCCGTGCGGAGCACAGACAGGCTTCTTCACATAGCATGTACACACAACAGCCCCCTTAAAAGCGTTGCCAAGCCCGTTCAGCGCTGGCGTCCGCTAAGTGCTGGGTGAGAGATAAAGAGAGAAAGAAGTCAAGAACACTCCTTCCAGAGCCACAGGATGCTCTAGTGGAAGCCTGGGGGCTTGCAGACCACCTCCGGCTTCCTCATTTTACAGAGGAGGAAACTAGGATCCCAAACAGGAGATGCTTTGCTTCGGGATCACCAGAAAATTAGGCCTGGAATCCACATTTCTGAATTCCACGACTAGAGGTTACTGTGTGATGGTGGAGAGGAAATACCTGCTCTGCAAACAACCACAAAATAACCCTAGCAACAGGCGAAGGTCCTGGGCCACGGGTCCTGGTTCTGGTCCCAGCAAAGGACAGCACATCCCTTCCCACTGTCTGGACACTGCAACACAGAACCGAGCGGCGCACACCGGGTCCCGAGACAGTCCTGACGCCAGCGTGTGTTTAGACATAGTCACTCCTAGGAGGGCAGCAGGCGGGACCCTGGCAGCCCCTGCTTGCAAAGCGAGAAGGCGCCATGCCACCCTCTGGGCTTGCGCCGCTCCGGGTGCTCTAGGATCCCCGTTTTGACCCACCAGAGCCAGGAAGAGGCGGGTGGGGAAACCCGCAGGCCACGCCTCCCTCCTTTCCTCAGGGTGCACCTCTCGCCTGTGTGCGTGGCTTGCTCTTTTTCCCCAAGGCCCTCCCCACAGTACTGACGGGCTGATGAGCTCAGTTCTAACAAATCAGAGGATTGACTGGAAACATCCACCACAGCAGTGGGTGTCATGAAGCAACGGGTGGTTGAGTCACAGTGATTACGGAAAAGATGCTCCCCATGCGGACACAGCCTCATTCTCTTCTGCCCTCCGACTTCCTCAGTGTCTGTGCGGGTCCATCCAGACAGGGTCGTCATTGACCCCGCACGGCCGCGCACTCGCACAATGAGGCTTGCAGCGTGCCCGGTGAGGACACTGCGGATGGAGGGAGGCCTCTCAATGCGCTCATGGTTCAGTCGCAGAACAGTTTGTCCTTTCATGGGCACTGCGGAATGAGCGCCAGCCCTGGGAGCCTGTGCGCAGGGCATCCTCTGCCCAGAGCCAAGTCTGTTCCCGAGTTCCCCACTGTAGCCTTGGATACTGCATGGGGGTGGGAAGGCCTGAGAGAGGCCTTTGTCCCTGGAGACTGTGAGAGGAGGGTGTGGAGAGCTGGGCTCTGGGCCTGGAAGAGGAGGGAGAAGAACCAGAAAGAGACCAGAACTTCTGCCGACCCACAAGGAAACAACCCGGGGCAGGAATAGGCCTAGAAGCACTCCATGCTTTCCATTTCCAGTTCCTTTCAATTTCCTTTCTCTTCCTTCTTCTCTTCTTTGGTACAGTACTAGTGATTGAACCCAGGGTCTTCACATTGAGCTACATGCCCAGCTCCTCCCTCTTCTTTTCTTTTCTTTTTTCTTTTCTTTCTTCTTCCATTTTGAGATAGGGTCTCAGTTAGTTGCTAAATTGCCCAGCTTGGGCGCAAGCTTGGATCTTTCTGCTTCAGCCTTCCAGAGTGCTGGGACTACAAGAGTGCATCTTAAATGTTTCCCTTTTAGCCGTGCCAGGCATTGTGTACAGGGGATCCCAGAGCCTCCAGTGTTTTGAGGGATATGTGCGGGATTCTGGTTATGCACTGGCACCAGGAAGCAGCCCCGGGAACCGACGGAGGCTGGGCTGAAGTGTGGCCCAGGACAGGAAGCCAGGGAGAAAGATGAGCCTGGCCACCACTTGCCACTGCGATCTAAGAGGCAAGGAAGGCTGGACTCGCTTCTATTCTTAGGCAGACCGCCTTGCCAAAGCAGTGAGGTGGCTATGTGATTGATCCTATCATGACAGCCTATGGGGTGATTTACTTGTCGAAGACAGAGCTCTGGGAATGCACTAATGGTTACTGTCTTAGCCGCGGGTGGTGGTGTATGCTTGTAATCCCAGCACTCTTGAAAGGCTGAGGCAGGAGAATTGGAAGTCAGAGGCCCAGCCTGGGTAAGGTACAGAGACTCTATGTCTTGTTTTGTTTTTTTGTTGTTTTGGTCCGGGAATCGAACTCATGACCTCAGGCTTGCCAGGCAAGTGTTTATGCCGCTGAGCTACATCCCTGGCTAGAGACTCTATGTCAAATAATAAAATAGCGGCTGGGCTGTAGTTCAATGCAAAGACCCAGGATTCAATTCCCAGTACTGCAAAGAAAAGAAAAAAGATCATTATCTTTCCAGGATCTATCATTTAAATAGTCTGGCATACGCCAGATACCCACTTGCAGGGTTTCATTTCCTCTCCCCAACCATCCTGGAGAGTGAGGATGACTATCCTCCTCAATAGATGAGAGCAGAGTGCACAGGCTACAGCTGTGTAACCAGAAAAGGGTAGAGAAAGGTTGTCTATTCCCAAAGCTTGTGTCTTTACAATAAAAAATACAGACAAGAAAGAAGTAAACACTATTTGATTCTAAAATATTTTACAGGGTATATCTTTGTTGTCAGATAATGTGCAGTCAACTTTGAGTACCATTTTTTCATCTCTGAGGGTACCAACTTACTGCTGCAAAGCTTATACCAGTCAGGAAGCACACTGTCTTAGTTACTCTCTTATTGCTGGGACGAAATTCCCAATTCTCACAAGTTAAAGGAGGAGAGGTTTATTTTGGCTCACAATCTGTAGAGGTTCCAGGCCACAGCTGGCTGGCGCCAAGGCACGGCAGCATGGCAAAATGGCCTGGCAGAGGAGAAACAGTTCGTGGCAGGGCAGGCAGGAAGCAGAAATGGAGGAGGGGTATATATATGGTATATATATATATATTTCCAGGCCACGCCCACAGTGACCCACCTCTTCCCACCAGACTTTACCTCCCAACCATACACCCAGCTATAAACCCATCAGTGGACTATTCCAGCATCACACACCTGTAACCCGGTAACCTCCCCTAAAGCCCCACCTCTGAGCACATGAGGCCTTGGGGCATATCTAGAAATAAACCATAACATACTTGTCCATCTAGAAATGAACCAACACGCTACATCCACAGTATGACGTGGCTCACAAAGACACTGATGTATCTCAGGCTGCATTACCAGAAGTACTGTCTAGAGAGAAAGGGGACAATGCTACTCTCTGCTCCTCCGTCCACACCTGGACCATCATGTCCCATATCTGAGGACACAGAGTTAAAGATGGGCACAGGCAGCCTGGCAGCTTCAGAGTCTGACTTCAAAGGCGAGTAGAGCATAAACCTAAGCAGAAAAATTGCAGAAAATTCTCCTGTGCGGAGAAACTGAGGAACTAAAGTTATTCGGGTTCAAGAAGACATAGGCTTTCCTGAAACAGGTGGGACTGGCAGGGGTGGGCAGGGAGGAAAAGGAATATCCTCCAAGTTCACAATGCTATCCAGAAATAAGAACTCCTCCAGTGTGGTGGCACTATCAGCCCTTGAGCCAGTATAAAAATGGTGCTGACTGCTCAAGAGAAAACAGGGCCTGGGCTGGGGATGTAGCTCAGTGGTAGTACGCTTGCCTAGCCTGCACAAGGCTCTCAGTTCAATCCCCAGTACCACACACACACACAAAAAAAAAAGCAAGCAGGGCATTCCGATATGTGGAACTGTTCATGGATGAAGCAGTTTACTTTGTTCAGTAGTAAGCTTCCCACCACTGGATATAGTCAATGTGAGACTGGCCTAGGTTTTGTGTAATAGAAGATAGTCAGGCATTAAGATTTCCAACCCCCCAGTTCCACAATCTAGCAGGTCATTTACCATCATAAATGTCCTCTCAGATTCTATTTTCTCCCTCTTAAGATCTCACTTGCATCCAATTGACTATCCTTGGTGGCCTTGACTCTTTGTCTTCACTTGAGTAATAATCATATTTTAAAATACTTCAGTCTTAGGGTAATCATTTGTGAGATTTTCTTGAAGTACTTTGTTTTAGATAACTGATCTCTCGAAACACATTTTTCCTCGACTGGCTAGCTGGCTGGCTGACTTCTTCCTTCCTTTTTTCCTTCCCTCTTTTCTTTCCTTCTTTCCTCCTCTTCCTTCTTTCCTCCTTTCTTCCTCTTTCCCTTCAGCTGCAGAACTGGCTTCAGTGTCAGTAGCTTATGGACACAGAGGCCAGGCGATGGTTTGGGGCCAACAGCTTGCCCTGGCACGGGACACTATGACTGTGGAGACATTTTTTCCTGGATTTTTAACACAGAACATTTGAAAACAAATCTCTACTCCAGGAGGAGGGCAATTTATTTTAGAAGAACTTTGTTATTTCAAATTTTCCTACCTAGTGACCAAATCCTGTTATAATTTCCTCTTCTTAAATGGAACAGTAGCATGATGGATTCTTTGGGCTTCTTCTGCTGCTGAGTGTTGTATTTACTTGTGCTGGAAATACCAGTTATATGTGCACTCAGCTCAGTTTATTTGTTCACTTGTGGAGTGTTCAGAATAGCTCTAGGCACTGGGGACACAGCACCGCGGAACATAAACAAAGTTCTCTCTATGGCAGAGCTGCCATTTAATGGAGAAGACTGGCAGCAAATAAGAGTAAAAGGTAAAGATATATAAGATCAACAAACTATACACGAAACGGTGACAAGCTCCCAAGAGAAGACTGAAGCAGGAAGACGTGTGCGGGAGGTCGGGGAAGAGAAAGAGAATGCTGCCACTGAACAGCTGGCAGAGTCTCCGCACGTGGCATTTCAGTCGTGAGAGGCCTGGTGAGGAGGTGACTGCCGGCTGAAAGTCAGATGCACGCAAAGCCTCAGTCGCGTTCTGAATCCTTGCTGGGTGCTCAGCATCATGTGTGACAAACAGAATCGAAGCACCAGGACCTTGCAGAGGAAAGAACACATCTGCACCCCAAACAATAGGGAACCCACTGCCAAGTGCTAAATCAGGCAAATCAGATCACTCTAAACCCCGCCTCTCTAGTTACACGGGACTGGCCATTGTCCTCTGAATCACCCCTGGTGTGTCCCCACCACCTGGGCTCACGTGCTCTTCTCACACCTATTGCACCTGTACCGTACACACCCTTCAAAGCCCACCAGACTTAGCCTTCATGAAGATTTCCAACCACGCAGCACTCTGAACCTACAAGGCAGCAGGGCTCCGGATGATCTGAAACTTTCAGAACTCAAGTTTCAGCAAGATCCGCACCAATGAGCGGATGGAAAAGCCAAGGCCTGAGAAGCTGTGCTCTGGGTCACTCACTCATCCCCAACTGCGCTTGCCTGCTGGAAAACCCTGGGAAGCTTTTCAAAATCCCAACACCTCATTCTCCCTCCCAAGGGTCAGGCCTGTTTGGTCAGCGCGCATGGGAGCTAGGCATCAAGGATTTTTCAAAACTTCCCAGGTGATTCCAAAACGCAAACACAATTTGAGAATTACTGGTAGCTCCTCTCTCACTTCCCTCAAATTCTTCTTCCCACCAGTTTTACCCTCGCGGCCAAGCAGCCTGCCTTCAAACCAAGTCGGTTTCTCTCTTTCCGGAGGTGTATCCTTAGGGGTGTAGCACCGGAGAAGCCGTTCTAGGCCCTGGGACGGCCCCAGTGTGGCCTGCACAGAATGGAGATGAGAAGCAGCGACACAGGCAGGAGGGGAAGGCAGAGCAGCCGACCCCAGGCAGCGCACAAGCCGCTTACAGGTCTTCTCGTAAAGGGAGGAGGGCAGGATCTTTCCTACCTGCCTCTGGGAGTCACCCACTCTTGGCAAGACCAACAAATCACATGTGAAAGTGTTTTTCAAGCACTAGGAGATTCATGGGTGAGAGCTGAAGAGGTTTCCCGTCAAGAAGTCCTAGGACACTCATTTCAAACTTAAGAATCTTTCTTCTACTTCCCAAGTCTAAATAAGAATTTTAAGAAATAAGTGTATCTCAGCACCAGAAAGGGAGGAACGCGCACACATAGAGCGTCTGTGTGGACAGAGGTGGATATGATTCAGGGGTCACAACTTTCTAGTGGCAGTGACCCTGCAACTTGAGGATGTTTTAATGAGCACCAGGGTGTTCAACAGCTACCAACTAGTGAAGCCGGACTTAATGGCACTGTATAAGTCCACACTATGCCACTGATGAAGTAAGGGATGCTACTTTTGGCCTACTCACATGACCTAATTCTCTTTTTTTTGGTTTTTTGAGACAGGGTCTTACTCTGTGGTCCACGATGGCCCTGAACTCACTTTGTAGCCCAGGCCAGCCCCCAACTTGCAGGGATCCTCCTGCTTCAGCCTCAGGAGTACTGGGGTTGCAGGTGTATGCCACCACGCCTGGTTTAATTTTCACTTTTTAAGGAAAAAATATGATAACTTTGTTGAGCCATTCTGCTGACGTGCAAACTGAAAGAGAGACCCTGACTTACTCAGACAGGTTCCCGGTTTAACGGTAATGAAGAGTCCTCACAATTCACACTTGGTGCTAAATGCCAGCAGTTAAGAATAGATGTAACTTCATCACCCTAAGCTCTTCCAAGGAACCGAGAAAGTATAGAAAGGTTCCTTTGCTCAAACATTTCCTCCACTTCTATCCTCAAGAGTTCTTTGAGGTCCTCATTCTGGAGGACTTTTTTTTTTTAAATTGATACAAACGTCCTTGGGAGGGGCAATTAGAAGGCATAGGACCTCAAGCTTTTTGAATTTCACAGATCAAGATTACAAGATTTTGGGGGATCCACATCTTTCTGAGAAAGGACATCAAATAGCATCTATTACCATTTCGTAAGAGCACAGATCATTCAAAACAAATCAAGCTATGAAAAACAGTCTCAGCCTAAAGGATTACCCTCCCCAGAAAAGACAACTGCAACCTTAAACCGGCGACGACGGATCCAGGTGAATACACTGGATGGCTGTGCCCTTCCTATGGGGTTGAGGGCCAGCGTTCCCGGGGGCTGGCGGTGTCTGGACCTGAGAAAGTAGAAAGAACACTACAGGAAGCGAGGCCACCGAGGATTCCAGGCGGATACAGGTCAACGACCACGCATTGGGACTTTGGGCTCCAAGGGAACTTCACCCCGCTGTACTTAGCCAGGGTGGTGGGAGCCCCACTTGTGATACCCACAAGACATTTCACAGCGGCAGAGTTCTTGCGCGGCCTTCTCCTCGTTCATGGGGTTACCCGATCTTCCTGGGGTCTCTCCCCCGATTCCGAGGAGGGGCGAGAAAGGGAGAAGAGGAAAAGTGGAAGCAGTGTCCACAGCCTGAACAGGAACTAGAAATATAACCTAGAGGGGACTTGGAGCACTAAAGGAATTCCTGCTTCTCTCTTTTCACTCTCTTCTTTTTCGGTAAAGGGGATTGATCCCAGGCCCTCTGCGACATCCCCGACTCATTTTTTATTTTGAGCCAGCCTTGTAAAGTTGCCGAGGCTGTGCTCCAAGTTCCAATGCTCCTGCCTCAGCCTCCCCGAGTGTTGGGGTTATAAGCAATGGGTCACCATGCCTGGCTTCCCTGCATGCTTTTCAAAGGAAGGAGGTGAGTCACGGAAGCTAAAAAAAACTTTCTGTTAAAGATGATCTGCATTTTGCCCGGAGAACCTGCAGCTCTGAGGGCCCACCCAAGGCCAGACAGCTGCCGCGCTCCTGCTCCCGAGGCCCAGCTCCAAGGCCGCGCCGCTGTTTCCTTCAGTCCCCCGCCGGCCTTTCACGTGTGTCCCATGAGGCAGTTAAAACAATTTCCTTGGGTCTTGATTCCTTCCCCCTTCTTTCCTGCTTTCCTGTTGGCAGAGATGACCCCTTTCTGGACAGGGTAAACAAAACCGCCTTCCCTGCCGTTCAGGGTCGCACTCCTTCCCGGCTCCGGCTCCGGCTCCGGCTCAGGCGGGCGGGCGGTCCCGCCGGGACGCGCGTGCCCCGCTGGGCTCCCAGGCCCAGGGCGCGGTGACTCACGCGTCCCCCGGGCTTCCCCGTCGCCCTCCAGGCCCGGCCAGGGAGGGGATCCGAAACCCCGAAGCCGTGGGCGGAGTGGCGGGGAGGAAGCCGCGGGCAGCAGCCACGTCACTGCTGCCTTGGAGCGGGACCGCGGGGAAGCTGGCCGGGGCGTGGGGAGAGCTGGGCGCGTCCTCCCTGGGGCGCAGGGACAGGCCGGCCGGGCGCACGCGGGGGACCCGGCGGCCGGGAGGAGGAGCGCGCGGCGGGCGCACGCACGGGCCGGAGCGGAGGAGGGGGCGCAGCCGTGGCCCTGAAGCAGACGCGAAGGCGAAGGCGGGTGCAGCAGCTGTCCCGGGGTTAGGCGCGCTAAGTGCTGAGCCCCACGGACCGAGACAAGAAGCCCCAGTTCCATCTCTGGGGCCCGCTCCCTAAATGCACCTCCCCTCTTTCCTTAGCCCAAGTTTGCTTAGACAATCAAACCATAACCACCACCCTTTACTTTTGTTCTCTGTGTGAGCTCTTCTGTCCACAACCAAGAGAGTCCTGAGTGCTAAGAGAACTTTTAATCCAGCGATTTTACCCTGGGAATCTATTCTAAACAAATACAACAAACGAGCCACATGCCTCAAAATACTCATCGCGCGGTTACAAAATTCACACCATTAAAACAGAAGGGAGAATAAGCGGGTGCTTATGATAAAATGCTACAAGGCTTTAAAAAGATATTATATGTAGGGTTTAATATCGAAGATTATAATGGTAAGAAAGTGAAATGCAAAATTATATATGTATGGTATACTCACAAGATACAGAAAAATATACATAGGAAAAAATAGAAGAAAATTACCAAAATATTACATCTTTAAGGTGACAGAGTTAAACCCAAGTATCTTTTTTCTATAACTTATTTCCCAGTTTCTCTACATTGAAGATGCACAAATTAAAATATTAAAACACTGACTTCATAAATTTTACATATAATTATACATATTACTATATGTAAAATATGTGCATTTTATATATATATATAATACATATACCTGAAATCACTGCTGAATACGAAGTCAGCAGGCCTGCATGAAAGATGTATGTGTGCAATTTTTCCATTAATTTGACAATTTCCTATGAAAGGGTACATACAAATTAAAGACGATGGGTCAGTTTTGATATGCCCAAGATATTAAGGAAAGGGAAGGAAGGGCATGCCACAGTGGGCCAGAGGAGAGAAAAACACAAATTTTAGAATGCACAAAAAGGAAACGATGAGATCATAGCTGATTCCCCATAGGCAAGGACATGCTGATTTGTGGGCAGAAAAGGAGAACACTGGTATGGAACTCCCACTGGCAAAGGAAAAGGCCTGATAATCAAGCATCCCTCTTATTTGGGGCCCGCTCCTCTTTCACAGCAGACAGGAAAGTGGAGGAAATCAGGAAAGCCTTCTCTGTATGCTGTGTGGCCCTGAGAGCTCCAGAGAAGATACACTAATTAGCAAGCCTTCCCCTTTGGAGAACTGCTCCGTCTTGTGTGAGGATCTTGGAGAATGTAGAGTGCAGCAGTACCTTTCAAGTCACCTAATCCTGCATGTGGCACTTGGAATAGCTGTTAGAGCATCAGCGTCACTGAAGACCTGTATTAGGGTAGAAGGCAGAGTGCTTATTCTGCGATCGGAATCTAAGATTCTCAGTGGTGGTTGTAAAATTTACCAAGCCACATACTTAAGGAAGTCTCAGTGGTTCAAATTCCCCTGCCGTGGTTCTTCCCTTGCTAGGGGAGATCCCCTACTGACTTCACCCACCTGGGCTCTGGATCACTTCCCCTTCCTCCCTACTGAAAGCTGAACCCTTGCACTGGGGATAGCGGGGAAGACCCACGAGGTGGAGAGTGGATCCCAGTCCTTGGATTCATGGCCTTCTTGCCTTCTCCCAACAGCACACTAGCCCCACATTATGTCCCCAGCCCTGACACCCGGCTCGCTCATCACTGGAAAAGATTACAGAGGGCACGGGCAGCCACCCACAGCTGTTCTCACACTTTTAAAAGGAAAGCCTACTAGAGCTAAGATGCTTGCATGACCGCTAGGAAAATGTCAGATTTTCTACTAACACCTTTTGGTTAAATAAGGACATAGGGGGCAGGGCATTTGGGTTGGATATGACTTCGTGTTGGCACCAGGATGGAAGATGGGAACTGTCTTGCTTGATAGCCTGCAATTCACAGAATGCAAAGAGACAGTATCTTCTTAAGCTGTCTTGTATTGCAGTGTGCAGTGATTTCTTAATGCCATCCATCAAAATCAAAGTAAGTATCAGAGAAATCATCCTATTTAAAAATTGTAATAGAAAACACTTCTGTTTACTTTGCCCAAAATCGAAACAAATGCTCACGTTGATAAGCCTTGGTATGACACTTGGGCTCACAAAATGGAAGAATTTTCTGACCTTGTCCTAAAAAAAAAGCCACGACCAACTCTTTAAAGATACTTTTAAAAAGTATGTGATGAAATCCAGAAGGGGCTTTTATCTCATAACACCCATACCGTAAGATTAATCTCTGTGGTCAGCGTCTTGTCCTGATTGGGAATACGTTCTAGCCCAGCTTTGGAATCCTCTCCTCCAGTCTCAACATCTGCTCCACAGTTGTTAATGTTTGTTTGGTATTGCCCAAAAGCAGGCAGTACAAGGGAAGAATTTTTAACAGTGAGTCCCAAGATAGACTAGACCAGCGGCGGTGCTTATTTTGAAAAGGCATTTTTTGGAGCAATATGACCTGTATGTGAAAAAAATGAGCAGGTCGTCTGACCACGAGATGGATGTCCATCTACTGCTGGAATGCAGTTTAGCTTGTTTTCACTGCTTCTCAAATTTTTTTCCCCAGAAATATTTGTTCATTGTATTATAATATTACATTCCATACTAGCAGAGCTTAGTTTCTGGATTTGAATGTTTAACTCAAAATAATCATAAATGAAAGATTGATTGTACAGCATTCAACTAGAAATATGCAAGAATAAAAAAGGCTTTAGCTATCTGGGAAAGGGAAGTCTCAGTAAAATATGTAAGTACACTGTATCACTTGTATATTTTTATCTTAGCCAACAGTGTAGAGAATTGTCACTTCTTTAGTCTGTGAAACTGCACTAAATTATTTCACACGAAAGTGAAATAATACCTCAGTTTGTAAGATGAGGTTCAAGACGAATCAAGCTGCCCTGCAACTGTTAAGTAAAAATGTTACATTTAAGGCAAAAGTGAAATTATTGGATGATATTTTCAAGGAAGATTAGAGTATAATTCTGTCAACAGTGCTCTCTTTTTTCTTATTACAGATTCAAGTTCAGGAATTCTAATGAAGATCATGTATTATGATTCTGAATTTTCATCTAGTGAAAGACCACCGAGACCACTGAAAACTCTGTAGAAACAGCTGGGTTTAGTTTCAAAGCTCCAAAATTAAACTGAAAGAGAGAAAGATCCTAATCCCTCAGACCATCTGTTCAAAGAGCAGTGAAGAAAATGACCAGACTTCAGCTGGGGGGACAGCAAGACCTTCTCAGATGAAATCAACAGCACCCCTGCAAGGTCTGTGAGGCAAGTATCTTTATCCTCACATTGCAGATAAAGAAACTGAGGTTTAGAGAAGAACCCTTACTGCATGTCACACCAGACATCATTAGCAAGGGCGGGACTTCCACCTAGTTGACAGCTGCAAAAATTCTACAGTTAGGTGGGTGTGGTGGCACATACCTGTAATTCTAGCTACAGTATTGAGATTCTGAGGCAGGAGGGTTACAAGTTCAAGGCTAAGTCCAGACAATTTAAGGAGACCCTGTCTCACTTGATCTTAGCCAAAAGGCCAGGAAGCGATAGGAGACCCTGTCTCAAAATTTAAAAAAAAAAAAAAAAAAAAAAGGCTGGGGATGTAGCTCAGTGGTAGAGAGCATTCTTTAGTTCAATCCTCAGTACTCCAAAATGAATGGATGAATGAACAAATGAAATAAATAAAATTAAAAACATAGAAGTTACATTGCATTTTCAGGATGAACCTCCAGTTCCCACTATTCCATGTCATTCTTCCACTTTGTTCCCTGTCTCGCCTTCTTCCTTCCCTTCTTTCCTACACTGACTGGGCTGCAACCGTAACAGCAGAGGTTACAGTGCAGTGGTGCCTCAGTTCATGAACGCTTTTGTTTGTGAACAATTTGGTTTGTGAACAAAATCACTTGGCAAAATTTTGTTTTTGTTCACGAACTTTACATCAGGAGAAAAACACAGTCGAGGCAGTCCTTCCCACACAAACAAACGTGGCCATCTTCTCCAAAACTGTGGAACCACTGTATACCTGTATTGCTAATGTCACATAAGAAACACTTACGTCCATGGTGACAGGAAGGCTGACAACTATTCACCGAAACCTAGAGAAGTGGCATTAATATCAGCTTCAGAACTCTGCCTTATTTATCTTTGTTTCTGTTGAAAACAAAACTTATATCGAACATGAAGTATGTAATCAATCAGTGTTCTTTTGCGGGGGGCAAATAATTGACTTTGCATGTATGTTCTGCAGACATTTTTGTAAAATGTCTCATCCACGTCAAACTGTAACAAAACATATGGACTTCCCCTGGGAAAGGTTCCAGGGGTAGCCCGAAGGCCACAGATCTTAGAAAGAAGGCCTACGTGAGGTGGGACACAGCAAAGACTGGAGGGAGTGGCAGGTGAGTGGCTGGGTGGGCAGGTGACCTTCACACAAATGCATTTGGCTGATTTACAGCAGAGGTTTTCACATTTGTGTTTTTTTAAAAGCATACAGTGTTTTGTTCAGATAAATTTCACCCCAAAGCATAAAAAACATGTACCACTGAAAAGCCAAGCTCTCTAGCTGAAGCAGCCCTCTCTAGTGACCCCTGCTTTGCGGGTGGCACAGCAAACATGCAAGGTTATCTGCACTTAAATATCCCTTAAAATAAGCAGGCAAACCCAACTTCTTAGGATTAAAGTATGGTCCCCTCAGCAACCATCCCATTAAGAGTCCCGAAGCCAAGTCCACTGCAATCAGGGATCACGGGGAGAAGAGGCAGCTGGCCAGGGATTCTGCTCCTTCCTGGAAACCCGATTACTTATCTTCTGAGCTGTGTCTACCCTGGGCAAGCCGGGTTGTGTGAAAATAGAAGTAGTTTAGCTTCCATGCCAAATGGCTGGGGGTTTTGGGATCTCTGTGAGCTGCATTAAGTTTATCCAGTCCTAAAATAACATCTCTCCATAGAGCAAATTATTCTCACAAACATTTTCCTCTCTTCTGCACTGAGAAACTGATCATACTTTATGTATATTACTTTAGCCATTCACTATTTTCAAAGCACAACGTTTTTGTGTCCATTATCTTGTCAGATCCCCACCTGCTGAGGCAAGCTGGACACGGATCATTATTCTGTTTTGCAGGTGAGTAGGCTAAAGAGAATCCTCCTAGATCACACGGCTGATGTGTAGGTTTCTGGATTCCCATCCAGAACTTTAACTATGCCTGCGCTGTGTACACAGCCGTTGTATCCTAGTGGGAGTGTAAGTCAAAGCCACTGGACTTGGTGATGGCAGCTGTTTCCTTGGGGAATATCACCGCCCTCATTCTATAGCAGGTCTAATAACTACCTGCTTCATGGGCTTCTCGGGGTTTTGTACAAGAATGAGATGTCTTAGTCAAAGTACTTTGCAAGTTGCTAAGGGTTATTGTTCTCCACCCTGCCTCCAACATTTTGGCAGATTTTCTGTCCTTCCATGAACTTGGAACTCACTTTCACAAACCAAATAAAACGTGTTTCCCACTCTCTGCTGGTACTGTTCAAGTCTTTCACTAACACGAGCCGCTAGTCCGAGGCCAGCACACTCACCTAACTGCGCTTTTGCACAGCATCAAACCGAAGATCCTTTCCTCCCCGTTAGAGGTTTGAGGGTCCACTGCACACGGTTTTCTCTCTCTTTCTTTTGTAGTACTGGAAACTTAATCCGCGGGTGCTCTACTACATACGGAGCTACGTCTCCACCCCACTCCTTTTATAGTTCAATATAGCATCTCACTAAGTTGTCCAGGCTGGCCTTGAACTCACAATCCTCCTGCCTCAGCTTTCACAGTAGTTGGGATTATAGGCGTGTGCCACCATGCCAGCTACTGCCTGTGGTTTCTAAGGCTGCTCTACCCCGAGTCCCCGGCAGTGGCAGGACCGTGCAGGCAGAACCTCAGAGAAGCCCGCAGGGGGAGGCTGGGTGTCTCTGGGGTCATCACAGGCCAGGCTCCAGTTTTCTCTGCGCATAATCAGGACCTGAAATCTGCAAATTCACCCAAGGGGGATCTGCTCTTGCGGCTAAATTCGGAGATGGCTTTTAGAGTCATGTGGAAATTTAATAGTTTTTTAAAAATAGTTGTCAAAATTGGGTTGAGCTTATTACAGATGAGGACCTCACTGAGAAAACCAAGTTGTAGATGACAAAAATCAGATGACACAGAAACACATCAATGTACACAAAAGACAAGAGAAAATCACCCATCCAGATAGCTATTTTCTGTTTCCAGACTTCCTTATAGTTAGAATGAAATTATACTGTATGGGCTTTGGTGTGTGTGTGTGTGTGTGTGTGTCTCTTGGACTGGACCTAAGGACTCATTCATGCTAGGTAAATGCTCTACAGTGATCTATAGCCCTAGCTTTTTTCTTTTTCTTATCTTTTCTCCCCTCGCACCTCTCCCTCCTTCCTTCCTTCCTTAATTCAAATTTACAATCCTTCTGCCTCAGCCTCCTGAGTAAGTGGGATTATATAGGCCTGTGCCGCTGTGCCTGCTGGATGCTGTATGAACTCTTCCTTATGTGTTCTTGGACATCTTTCTGTGTCATATAAATGTGTGTCATCCTTTTAATGAGCTGTATAAAAAAGGCAACTTTTCTAGAGTCACGAGGTAGTCTCACAAATCTTCATTTTCTCCTGACAGCACCATCCTCTGCACCTCCTTCCTCTCTGCCTTGCTCCCTCCCAGGGATCCTGACCCTGGATGGTTCCGGGAAGCCCACTGATCTGTCGTTTCTGCCAACACCAACTGGCAGCAAACACCCCTGGCCGCTGCCTCTTTTCGGGCAAATGACCTGACTGTGCCAGGCCTCAGTTTTGCTGTGTGTTAGAGGAGGAGTTTGGGGAGAGGCTTTCTAAAACACTTTCAGCTCTGAAATGGCACACTAGGTCAGCTGCGCTGGCGCGTGCCTGTAATCCCAGTATCCTGGGAGGCTGAGGTAGGAAGACTGAAAATTTGAGCCCAGCCTGCACAACTGAGTGACCTAGCAAGAGCCTGTTTAAAAATAAAGAATAAAAAAAGGTCTGGGGATATAGGTCAGTGTTCTGAACCCAGAAGGCTCTGGGTTCAGTCCCAGTCCTGCTAAAATGAGTAAGTAAATACATAAATAAAACGACACACCGGGACCCGGTCCATTCCCCTCCGGGTTTGCCTTGGCACCAGGTAATGCCAGCGCTGTGAGAAAGGGGGGCCCCTGGTAACCTGCTGAGCACCTGGATGATGCACGGGAAGGCCCTTCAGCACTCCTGCGGGGAGCACATGGCTGGAGCTGACAGGGCAGGGAGGGAAAGCAGTTCTGCTGTCCCTTCCAATATGGCAGCAACTGGTGGCTACAGGAGGCATGGAGTTTATAAAGAATCAGTACATCCAGCCTTTAGGGCCGCTTAGCCCTTCGTGAGCACATATGTCTGAACTGCAGCACAATCGTGGTACTGGTTTCCTGTTTTGAAGGCCCTCTTGCATGTATCAGCTATCTTACTCTCAAATCTTCTTTTTTAGATGAAGAAAACTGAGATTGATTGATTTATTTACTTATTTATTTATGGGAGGGTGCCAGGAATTGAACTCAGGACCTTGTGCTTGCCAGGCAGGCGCTGTGCCACTGAGGTATATTCCCGGCCCCTGGAAACTGAGATTTAGAGAGTGTGTGGAACTGCCTAAGACTGATAAGAAGAAAATCATTTGCAGAATGAAGATGCAACCAAGGTTCCCCCTGTGGGTTTTTCTTCCATAGCTACAGTTTCCACAGTGATACATATACACAGACACAGCACAGATGCAGATGTGTGCAAAATATTCACACAAAACACACTCCTCAGCTGGCTGCGGTGGCACACGCCTGTGATCCCAGCACTCTGGGAGGCTGAGGCAAGAGAACTGCCTGTTTCAGGCCATCACGGGCAACTTACTGACTTAGTGAGACTCTGCCTCAAAATAAAAAAAGGGCTGAGGGTGTAGTTCAATGTGAAGGCCTGGGGTTCAATCCCCAGCACCGGAAAACAAAACACAAAAAGCAGAACACACTGCTCCCCTCCCATCCCGATCACCACACAGACTCAAAGAGGGTACAGCCCTTCCCTGGATCCAGCCGCTCATTCAACACAGACTTATAACCACTGTGCTGGGCGCTGTAACAAATGATGAAGTAGGACACACAGTTCCTGACCTCACAGAGTTGATCCAGATCATCAGCGGGTGTCCTGAGAGTGATGGGAGAAGAGAAGGGTGCAGGGAGCACACAGAACAGGCACTTACCCTCCCTTCGGGGCACGAGGGAGAGAACCCTGCAGGGTGAGACGCCCAGAAGTAGACTGGACTCAGCGAGGCCCCGGTGAGTCACAAAGAGAAATGGGGCGTGTTCAGTGGGTGTGCATGGAGGACTGCGCACAGACTGGGGCAGGGGCTGCACTTCTGAGAGTCCAGGAGAGCACAGTGTGGCCAGGACCATGCCCAGGTGGGAGGTAGCACCCGCTGAAGGTGGGGAAACCCGGTGCTAGGGCTGAGTCGGTGTGTGCCCTAAGTGAGCTGGGAAGCCTGGACGCGTTTTATGAGCCACACCGGGGGCAAGCTCCTTTTGTTCACTGTGGGCATCACTGTCTCCTGATTCTTCTTTAAAGGGACACTCCGGCCGCAGTTTCTGAACTGACATAGGTTGCATGCAGGTTACTTTTCTAGTTTAGGCTGCCGGCTCTGTTTCGTCTGGTTTTGCTGCTCTGCCTGGGCCTCTGTGGTCTGTGCCAGGCTGCTTTGGATGACCACTGTGAGCAAGATGCCAGGGACGTGCCAGCTCCTCGCTGTTCCGTGCTTTCAGCCTCAGTCTTAACCCAGGGCCCAGAATCCAGAGGATGGAATATCGATCGACCATACGTCTAATACCCTTCTCCAACGCTGGAAAACAAGCTTAATCTACAGTGGGGAATATGTGGGCTAGTAAATTCTCCTCTCACCATAAGCAAATGGAAGTAGTATTAATATTCAATAAGTTACAGATAATAGAAATTATCAGCACAAATCATGTAGGGCTCATATAGCATATTCAGTGAATGCTTAATTTACAATATTTAGGCAATAAGAAATTTTAAGGGAATCTGTAAAAAGAGAGAGATTCATTCAGAAAATGGTTAAGTACATACTATGGCACTTTTATAAAAATTCTCAGATACATAGACAATAAACGGAAAGACTTGCGAGAAAATTAACACTGTAGTCACATCCCCGGTACCTGACAACTCTGAACCTCGTTGAACTCGGTACTTGCATTTTGATGCAAAAATTTTGTCCTCGCGCTCATCATTTGTTTGGTACAAGCTAGAACTTGTCAGTGTTAGCTGCCTCGTGACTCTTTCCAGTCAAAATAATGTGTTTGCTACTTATCACTTGTGGTACTGTTTGCACCTTCCCGAGCCAATTAACAAGGAGTACTGAGGTACAGCTACAGTTGTTTCAGGGGAAAGGAATTGCCGGCTGAGGCCAGAGATGCTATAACCTTTAGTCTTTTATATTTTCAACCACAGCAATGCGATACCTAATTAAAAAAAAATAAAACTAACATTTCAGAAACTATTTGGTCAGCAGAAATCCATGCAGTTCAAAAGAGTAAAAGCTGTAACTGTAAAAGCAGACAATTATCCTTTATTTACTTACTGTTACTTGAAAACTGTATCTCTGAAAATATATGTATGCTATAACTTTATTTTTGTGAGAAAAAAAGAAAATCAGACTGTATGCATATTTTATGCATATTTTTATGCATATGTACAGAGGAGTGTCTCTGCACTGGCCAATGCAGTAGCCAGTAGCCACATGTGACTGTATGTATTTAAATCAATTAAAAGTAAAAGTCCACTCCTCAGTAGCACCAGCCACTACAGGAACTCAGCAGTCATATGAAGTCAGTGACTGCTGCACTGGACAGCACATATGGAACACACTTCCATCATGCAGAGAGTTCTACTGGACAGAACTGGCCCAGGCTGAGTCCTGACCAGTGGAACTGTGACCACTGCGGTGAGTTGAGTAATGTCCTCCCTCCTCCAAAGAGGTCTACATCCTTCTTCCTGGAATCTGTGAATGCTACCTTATATGGCAAAAGGGATGTTGCAGATGCGATCAAGTTAAAAATCTTGGGATGAGAAGATTATTTTGGATTATCTAAATGGCCCTGTTGTAATCACAAGGCCTTTATAAGAAAGAGCAGCAAATCAGAGACCAGAGAGAAAGTCCACTCCCACCCCCTTGGTGGGGGTGGGGTGGCAACCAGTGTGAGGTAACTGGGCCAGAGGGGGCTGGTGGCGGTGAGTCAAGGCTTAAGGACAGCCTCTAGAAGCTGGAAATAGATCCTTCCCTAGGGCCTCCAGAGAGGAATCACCTTTGTAGACACCTAAACATACAAATGAACAGAGAATGGCTCCAGTCTTTTAGGAGCTCATTTTCTTTCCATCCAAGGGGAAAAACAATTAAGAAAACTGTGATAATGGTTAGAAGCTAGAGGCAATGAAGGTCTACACAAGGGAAGAAACACTGGGAACGGGAATGGATGACTAACATGGAGATGCAGTGGCACTGAAATGTACAAGTACATTGGGGAGCAGGAGACAGCGAGAAGGGAGCCTGGCATCTCCCTAGTTCTGTACCCTTCCATTGATCACCTCTGCCTTTCTGTTGGATTCTAGCAACCCCATTATCTGTCTATTCTTCAAAACTAGCTTTCCTCCATTAAAAAGCCCATGTTTTAGTTAATTCCAATTTAGTATGGGGAAGAAGAAGCTGCTCAAACTAATTCCTTCTGAGATGAAGACAACTGACAGTGCCTTTCATCTCCTCAGGCCTGTGGCACTTTACATGGCATCATGGCATAACTCATAGGCAACTATCTTTCTACCCAGTGGTTCTCTAAGCCATACCACCAAGGCAAGAACTCTCGAGTCTAGTGAATCATTTAGTTAAAAATATTTTCTGGAACCTGAATCTCCTTTCGTGCACACTATGGATATCCCAAGAATGTCCTTGTGTCATCTCTGGCTATCTCCAGGAGGTCCTTTCAGGTCAAGTCACTAATCAGTTTGTTTTCACCACAGAGGACTGAGCTGGTGCTCCCTGTGTGGGTGGGCCTTCAGCTGTCAACTGTCAGTGATTCTTCTCTGACTGCTTATCAAGTGAAGGCCTCCTTAAATTGACTCGAGGGTTCATTAGGAAGGGAAGAGATCTTATAATGAGATGGAATGACTTCAGCCTCAGTTTTAACCTTGGGTTTGCCAAGTTCCAGTTATGTGTTCTTGGGCACAAGAACACATATTTTCTCATCTGAAGTATAGAAGCATTAATGATACACGCTTCCCACCACAATACTGACTTTAAAACATACTCCCAAGCTATAGTAACCAAAACAGCATGTTTGGCTTTAAAACATTCACATAGGCCAATGGGAGAGAACAGAGATCCAAGATATAAATCCATATATTTACAGTCAGATGATTTTCAACAAAGGCAGCCAGCCATACATTGAAGAAAGGACAGTCTCATCAATAAATGGAGCTGGGAAAAGTGGATATCCACATGCAGAAGAATGGAAGTAGGCCTGCATCCCATGCCACATAGTAGTGACAAACCTATGGCATGGGTGTTATTTGTTTTTCTTTTAAGAAAAAAGATGTTGATGTATGAGTTGTTTTTCTAAACTAAAACTTCAGTATTCAGGCTTAATTTCAATGTTGGCACTTTGCTATAAATACATGAGTTTTGGGTACTCGTCTCTAAAAGGTTTACCTTCACTGATAGATGAATCAACCTAAAATGGATCAAAGACTTAAGTGTAAGATCCGAAATTAAATTGTGAAAGAACTAGAGGAAAACATAGGGAAAATGCTTCAGTACATTGGTCTGGGCAAAGATTTCTTGAATCCCAAAAGCAGACACCAAGCTACAACTCATCTAACTCAGCCAAGAAAGTGATCAGCACAGTGAAGAAACAACTTACAGAATGGGAGAAAAGAGATGTAAGTTAAACTATTCATCAGACAAAGGATTACTACTCGAACATCCAAGCAACACAAAAAACTCAACAGCAAAACAATGTGATTAAAACACGGACAAACAATATAAGTAGATAATTCTCAAAGGATAGGCAAATAGTCAAAAATATATAAAAAATGCTCAACACCACTAATGAGCAGGGAAATACAGATGGAAACCACAGTGAGATAGTATGTCACCCTAAACAAAAATAACAAACGCTGGTGAGGATGCAGAGAAAGGAAAGTTCTCATTTGGTGTTGGTGGAATGTAACTTAGTACAGCCTGTATGGAAACATACAACAAGGAGGCTCCTTGGAGAACTGGAAAGATAATTACCATATGGTCCAGCAATTCTACTATTGCCTATATATCCAAAGGAAAGGAACTCATTATGTCAAATAGTCCAATAGTGAGACTATCCAATAGTCCAGTATGTCAATAGTCCAGTATGTGTTCAGTCCAATGTTTATTGAAGCACAATTCACAACAGCCAGGATATAGCGGCAACCTAAGTGTCAGCAACAGACAAATGAATAAAGCAATGTGGTGTGTACACACACTGGAATACCCTCAGTCACTAAGGAAGAAAGTCCTATTATTTGCAACAATGTGAGTGAGCCTGGAGGACAGTATGTTAAGTGAAATATGTCAGGTACAGAAAGACAAATACAATATATTCTTCTATGTGAAAGCTACAAAAGTTGCTGTCATAGTAGTAGAGCATAGCTCAGTGTTCCCCAGAGGCTGAGAAGAGTGGGGGCTGGGGATAGGATGGTTAATGGGCACAGGGAACAGTTGGTAGGAGGAAAAGCTCCTCATGTTCAATAGCACAGCACAGCAACTATGGTTTTCAAAAATTAATTATACCTTTCAGAAGAGCCAGTGCGGAGGACGGTGAATGTTTCCAACACACATATACACATACATACAGGATAAATGTTTGAGGTGATGGATACCGCAATTACCCCCAACTAATCATTACACATTGTTTACACGTATTTAAATGCCATGCTCTACCCCATAAATGTGTACAATTATTATGTGTCCATTAAAAAAGAATAATACCCGCCTCCTATGGCTGCTGTCAGAGACAGGAATTAACACTAGTTCAGGCCTGGCAGGAGGCATATGCTCAATCAACAGGAGCCCTAATTTCAGCACTTCCGTAGCTCCCTCACAAGCCAACCGGCTGGGTGATACTGAACACCACACACTGACAGGCAGCAGCACTTTAGAGCCTACAGTCTACAAACCTCCTTGGTAGAATGACAGGTTCTCCACACACCCATTCCTTACACGGCTTTTTATTTGTCCATTTTGTTTGCAGGAGTTCAAAATGGAATCTAAAGAGTATTTCTAATAGTGGACAAAACTGGATTAAAATCATGTAATCATCAAAACCTGGGATTGGGAAAACCTCTAAGGTCACCAGGTACTGTACAGACGAGAGGCTCAGGGCCTTACCTATCTAGAAGATGGCAAAGAATGTAACACCCTTCAAAGATACTTGTGGCCTAACTCCAGGAGTCCATGAATACCCCACCTTTTCTGTAAAGGGGCTTCACAGATGTGATTGGGTTAAGGAAGCCGAGACAGGGCAGAATGCTAGAGGTACACACAGTTCAGTCACACAGGTCCTTTGAAGCGGACAACTTTTCCCAGGTGTGGCAAGAGGGAGCGACTCTGGAAGAATGGTCGGAGAGATGACATTGCTGCTTTGAAGATGGGAGAGCAGCCAAGGAATGTGGTGGCTTCTAGAAGCTGGAAAGGGCAAGGAAATGGATTCTTTCCTAGAGTTTCCATGAAGGAACACAATCCTGCTTGTACCTCGATTTTAGCGAGACTTGTATTGGGTTTCTAATTTACAGAACTGTAATATAGTAGACTTGTTTTACACTACTAAGTTTACAGTCATTTACTGTGGTACCAGCAGGAAGCAAACAAAAGGGGCAATAAACTTGAAAATCTGAGAGAGAGGCCAGCATGGTCATGTCAATACTGGAAGCAGCTTTTACTTGCTGTTATGGATTATATCTAGATGTCCCTCCAAAGCCTCATGCAGTCACAGGTAGGGTTTTTCTGAGGTGGCTAGATCCAGGGTATGTGAATGTGGATTAAGGGTGTGATGCTGACATTAAGGGTGTGTAGTACTGGATTAGCCCACCAATTGGTTTATCACATTTCTGGGTGTGGATAATGGGAAGCCCCAGCCTGGCTATGGATGGCACCACCCAAAAGGCTTGTAGCATGATGGGATAAAAGGGAAAGGGAGGCTTCCGGCTGCTACTTCTGCTGTTTGCTGCTTTCTGCCTGCCCTGCCATGGACTGTTTCTTCTCTGCTGTGCCCCTGTGCTACACTGCTCTGCCTTAGAACCAGCTGACTATGGACTGAAATATTTACAAACTGTGAGCTGAAATAATCTTTTCCCCCTTTCACTTTGGGTGTCAAGTATTTTGTCTCAGCCACGACAAAAGTAACCATAAGATACTTGCCTACTTACGGTAATCATTCTCAGCAACATCACTTGTCATCTCTAGCATTTAGCAATCTGTCACTATTCTGATCACCTTCCTAAATGTACTTTCGGGTATGAGCTTTCACCTTAAAGTGGAGCATGTAGCATAAACACAACCCTTCGTATAAGATTTCTTGCCCCTCAACAGTACAGAATGGATTCCTTTATCTACTTGCTCTGCTTCTATTCATACAGCCTAAGACTGAGCACGATTTGCAGTTAATTCCCAAATTCACTCTCAAGCCAGATCAACTTCATTTGGTCCACTCTCAAGATGCAATTGTGGAGCAAGTAGACAGGTATATGTGAAACCTTACACTGTTCTATCAGTGATGATAACAGGCTTGTTTTTCAGATTTACCACTTCCCTGAAACACAGATGGCAAGTAGGAGGTTGGATGGCTGTCACTATGGTTATAACCTTTCACTATGACCCTTTTGGGGGGAGGTTGGATTCTTTTTCCTGATTACCAAAGGAGTATAAAACATAGAAAGTTTGCCACAGTCCTACCCCAAATATATTTATCAACAGATAAAAATCTTAAAACCAGATTTTAATGCATATAGCTAAAAAATATTGTGTGTATATATTAGAGCACTGAAAAAGAAGACAAAGAAAAGTCTCGTGGGTACAAGGAGGGGCCTGAGCACATTCACTCTCAGCTCTCTAAACTTCCACATCTACAGCCGAACTCAAGAACCACATTCGAGTAACAAGGCTGAAACAGGACAAGAGTTCCATCACCAAGGAAATGATAACTGTAGTCAACACCTATGGAGAGTTTACTAAAATCCAGGCTGTACATTAGTTCCTTCAATCCTCATAGTGATCCTGCGTAGTGGGTACTATTATTACCACAGTCTCCACTTAGCAGAGGAAACTGAGGCATAGACAGGTTTGGAGTTTGTCCACAGTCACAAGCCCAGCATGTGGCAGAGCTGGAATGTGAACCAAGGTCATCTCTCAGCAAAAAGCCACACGTTTAACCATCCCGCTATGACTAACAGGAGAGATGAACTAACCTTACACTGCTGCGTGTATTAAAGCAGGAAAGCAAGCTAACTGATTTACATTTTTTCTCCCACATAAGGGTGGGAACAAAAGAGCTCTATGAAAAATTAAGTAATTTAAGACACCCTGTTCCCATGAAAATTTAAAGTTTTTTTAATTTTAAAAAGTAAAAATTCATGTTCACGTGACATTTTGGACAATATAAAAAGTACATTAAGGAAAATAAAAATCACATGGTTTCATTTAGCTGCTTCTTTGTATAAGCCAAATCAAAGCTTCTATGAGCTAAATCCAAGTGAGATCAGCAGCCTGAGGCTATCATAATGACCTAGAGCCTATCTTTAAAATGTGACTTCTCACCCAGATCTACAGAAACAGGATCTCCGAGGGCCCAGGCTTTAGAACCCGGATGGGGAGCAGTCCTTTACAGCTTGCAGCTTTACAATGTGTAAAAACCATTCAGGTAATCCCGAATAAAATTTAACAGTATTTCTAAGAACATAATCAATTGGACTAATATTTGCTTAACCTTAAAATTAAAGTTAAGTTTTAAAAGTCAAAACTATAGCTATGTGTGGTAACAGACACTTGTAATCCCAGCCCTCTGGGAGGCTGAGGCAGGAGGTTACAAATTTGAGCACACACTGGGAAACTTAGTGACTCCCTGAGACCTTGTCTAATAAAAAATAAAGGGCTCCAGATGTACCTCAGTGAGAAGATCCTGGGTTCAACTCTCAATACTGCAAAACCAAATGACTAAAATGAAAGTAAGAACCACGTTTATAGTCACTAATCCCCAGTAAAATTCAAGAAGCTTAGAAGGGGAGGTCCTGAATTCTTAGATCCGCAGTTCAAACTTACACTGTCTCCAGAAAACCCTTTTCCACCTTGAAACCAAATTATCTTTAGGGGTAGTACGGCAAAGGGGCTCTGGAAACCATGCCCTGTTTGGCCATCAAGCCTCTGACAGGGTAATCAGGCTCTTCTGTAGATTACCTGATGGTTGATTTCCTGACCTTCCACTACAGGGGATGTGCCCGGCCCGCTTCAGTCCCCTCTAAGCAGGGTTTGGATCCTCAGCTCCAAGCCTGATTCAGAGATCTGCACTAAGGTCTGCTTTTCCAGAAAGTAAAATGGCTCCTCTCTAACGCCTGGCCCACGTTCTAGCTATTAGCCAAAGAACAAAGGATTTTCCAAATACGGATGCAAAGAAGCATGTGTATATTGAAGGCCACAATGAAGTTTAAATAGCAAAAACTTGTTAAAAAGAAAGCCAACAATTGACGCCAAAAGCGTGAGTCTCTTAACAGAACAGCAAGACAAAAGCCAGAAAGAGGAACAAAAAATGCATTGTAGGGGCGGGACCAGCAGGGAGGTGTAGATTTATATGGAAGGGTTGACATCATTGTTTCCCAATAATATTCAGCATGCAGGAAACAGATGGGAAAGGAGTGGTGGAAGGGTTACTTATGGTAATAGGGCACACTCTCTGTTTCGAACGCTGCCATTTGGAACCTAAAATGTTTTACTTTGAAAAACGGGATGGGAACTCTATTGCCAGAAGTTTTATTAAAGTGTAACTAAATCCTCTGAACTTATCACCCTGGCAACACAAGGCAAAATGGAACTCCGCATATCAGATCTTGTCCTGCTGCCAGCGTAGCTGTGGTTATTTGGGTATCCCAAGTAGACAAAGCCATGGAAAGGGGACTGACTGTAGGACACACAAGCTTTGGGTCCACCTTCCCCACTTTCCGGCATGGAGACATTCAGCAAATCATTTAACCTCTTTGAGTTGGTTCTCAAAAAATGGGGCAAGAACAGACCTTTCCACACATGTAGCAGGAAGAGGTTGGGGTTGGACATTTATGCTCTATGGCTTAGAATTAATTAAGAAACAAAATCAGTGTGGTCATTTAGCATTATTTTTGCTCTTATCAGCTGCTCTGTCTGCGGAGGACAGGCTGGGTCCCCTGCCATGGAAGATGGGCTTCTGTTCCCCCAGCTGGCAGCCCACCCCGTCCCAACCCGGCCACTGTAAGTCACCCTCAGCTACCTTCCAGTCTCAATGTCTTCTCCCCAGGGTGCAAGAGGGTATGACATTCCAAGTGTCAGGTAAAATCATGTGGTTTCTTGCCTCTTGAAGCCAACTACTGCCTCCCCATACTTCTGTCATTCCTCACAGTCAGATGACGTTGGTTTTATTGTGTTTCTGGATTGCTCCACTACAAACATTCCACTCTGATGCTTCTCTCTCTCTCAGCTGCCTCCCACACCAGCATCCCCTGCTTGCACATCTCCAGAACCCCTACTTCACTCTCTACTGCTCTCCGTCGTCTTCCCATCTTCTGAACCTTCTAGGCCAAGAGCAACTTGAGAACATTTTGGTAAACCTAAGAGGGTCTGGCTCATTACAGTCCCATTAAATACCATTGCATTGGATTGAAAGCCCCATACAAGATAGTTCCTTACTGAAAATATGACAATCTAAGGAAGGGAATATGCACACTCACCATGTTTCAGTGGCCTTTCACAAAAGCTTTAGATTTATCTGTAGTTTGCCAGAATTATAGCTTTCATGTCCAACTATTTTCTAGTCTGTATAACAGTGAGAGCTTATACATCTCGCTCTCCCTCTGGGGGCTGGTGAGAGGGCGTCCCACCCAAGACATTCTGGGCCAGTGGCAGGCCATAGGTGTGGGACTAGCGCCTGCTATGTACCAGCCAAACTTGAATTAGTACAAAGAGTGCTTGAGACTCGATCCCAGAAACTTGGTTCTGGGCTCCTGCCAAGAATGCAGCTCATACCCAGGAGTGAGTGGTGAGGCCAAAACAAAGGCAGTGTTTCTGGGGAGTTCTGTGCAAAGCGGGGGTTGGTTTCCATCTGGGGATAGCCATGCACATCAAACCATTAAGCAATCTCAGACTCTTCCTACTCCAGCACATCAGCAAGGTCGCCCTGCTGAGCTCCCTAGAAAGGCTCTAACCCTGGCTTCCTGAAGGAGGAAACAGGGTCAGTCCACCCACTGCTGTGTGTCCACACAGGCTCACCCTGAGAGAGGTGCAGTGAGCTACTGATGTGGTGTGAGCCGCCAATGCCACCTGCCTGGAGCGGAGCTTGCCAGCTACTTGCCCACATAAGGCTGGTTCAAGAGGAGAACCGCGGGTAGAATGGAGACCCAGGTGGGTATCCCTATCCTCGGACTGCAGGTTTCCCTGCGGGAATGAGGGCTGGGGGGACCTGGGAGGAAGAACGGGGACTGCATGGGCTCGAACGCTGGTGGGTTCAGACCAGGACTGTGTGAAAAGTACCTCGCAGACAACAAAGCGCTAAGCGACTATCAATTATAATTGTGATCACTGCTGGTCTGGGCTAGAGAAGAACAAACCAAAAGGAGAAAAACTTCTTACAGACTTTTTGGGGGCAAAATGCTAAATAAATGCCAAACTATGAAATATACTATTCTGGATGATGTCTGTACTATTATACTATGTGTACAGATATACTAGTCTGCCTAAGAGTGTGGCCTTAGGAATCAGACAGGTCTGGATTTGTTTCTACAGATCTGGATTTAAACCCTGCCTTCTTCATCTCTATAATCTTAGCAAATCACTTAGCCTCTTGGACCTCAGTTTTCCTCTCTGTAAAATGGGGATAAAATGTGTGAGTCTTAAAAGTGCTGAGAATATTACTCTGTATGTGTAAAGTGACTAGTATATTGTAATTTAAAAAAAAAACAACAGTAACTCTGGCTGCCAATAAATATAACAACAAGGTCTGACTTGAGGCTCAGCTTTCATTTCTGGGTGTCTTTTCTCCCCCCAGTAGGGGTCCCCCTCATCTTCAGACCTCCAACTGCCCTGCAGTCTGATGTTCTCATCTTTCTTTATCAAAACTTGCTCTCAGAGAAAAAAAATCTAGTACCAATATTTATTCTCCTCTGAATTGCGGCTAGCCTGTTTCCTCCTAGGGGTTCTTTGTTTTAAATCTTCGCTAAAACTGTATCCTGAGGGAAGGTTAGAGGGACAGAGGCTGCTATCCAGACTCCTGGGGTACCAGCAGGCTGTGGCCCCATCTCCACCAGCCGGCGAGGCCAGCCTTCCACAGAGACCAGCAAGGCCAATTCCGTTCAGGCCTGGAATTCACATGGGCAGAGGAAGAAACAGCTTAGAGAGCTGGGTGGGATGTGCACCCATAAACAGAAAGAAAATGAATTAGAAGCCGCAGACAAGTCAAAAAGTGCTGCATCTGGCTTAAATACACAGCAAGCAACAGAAGGATGAAAAACAAAACACAAAATAAAACAATTAATTTCACTTCCTGGGCCTGAAGATGCGTGATACAGAAGGAAGTTGTGTCCAGGGCCCAGCTTAGGAGAGGGTGAGCACTGGGTCAGCCATTTCTGTCCCGGCACCGGGGCCCCAGCCCAGCACAGCCGCTGAGACCCAGTGAGGCATCGCTGCAATGAGCAGATGACACCGCAGATGATATGGTGAGGTGGGCACTGACCCATCGCCCAGAGGGATGGAAAGTGGGACTGCTTAGGACACTGAGCAGAGAGGCCAGGTCGCACAAGGACATCCCAGGGTTGCTTGGAGGGTGAGGGTGTGCGTAAGGGTGAGGGTCAGCACCCATCCAACCACATTATCTGCTTATTTCATCACAGCCTCACTTGATCCTGGTGGCTACGCTAGGCAGGGGCTGGAACGGCATGAGAGAAATAGCTTACACGGTACACACCCTCTGCCAAGGGCTATACCTGCACTCTCATTTATTTTTGCATCAATCTTATTGTAAGTGAGGAAATGGGTCACTCAGCTTGGAACAACCAGCTATCTCAGGCAGTAAGTTTCCCAGGGTACAGGGAGCCCCCAGTCAAGACACTTGACTTGGAAAGATCAGGGAAGGTTTCCAACACTGTCTGAAACTGAGATCAGAGGATGAGTGATTAGCCAGAGAGGTGTAACAATGTGCCAGGCAAGCAGCTGGGAAGGAACCGGCCAGAGAGAATACTGCTGCCCTGCTCCCCATGTAGTATTAAGACTTATCTCCAACGGAAAAATATTTACCTTCTTTGCTAGGACCCTGCTCCTGTTTATATGAATGTCTAGTCTGCTTCATCAGAGATCAAAGCCTTTGCATTTTCTCCTTCAGCTTTTGCATCAGTCGTGACAGCTCACTTCAAAGATAACCGACTGTTGGTTTCTGAAGGTTTGTTCACATTTCTCAGTCTGTAAATTTCTGAAAGCTGGAACCCATCTTTCTTTCTTTCCCACTTTACTTAGCATAGTAGCTTAGTAAATATTTGCTAAATAAATGAATAAAGTGAGGGCATCATTTAGCCTCAGAAACAAAGTACAGCCTCATGCAAGTCTTACTGGTTTATTTGGGTCCTTTGAAATGCTAGGGTTTATTCTCATCAAGCTTAGTATTGTATTTGTACTGACTATTTGTTACAAATTTTCTATCATGCCTCAGCTCAAATATATATTCTATGTATATAACATACATATGCATATACAAATATATGAATGTTATATACATATTAATATTTTTTCCTGCCTGGTAAAAATGAGGACAAATCTTCAGAGATAAAATCTGACACTCAGTTCTTATCACACACTCAGAGGGTGCATTCAGAATGGCCATGCTGCTTACCCAGGTGGAAGGGGTCTCCAAACCTACCTCCCCATCTAAGTATCTCAGGAGATGCTGATTTACTGCTCTGAGAACAAGTCTGGGCACTGACATTTTTTATAAAGCTCCTCAGGTGAATGTGCTATGTCACCATCACAGGGAGCCACAAAGTCAGAGCAGTGTGACTTTCTACCAGAGAGTGGGTAAAACGAACCAAGATGGCTCAAAGGGGCGAGAAACTCCTCAGCACTTACGGCAGGGCCAAGGTGGAGGAAGAAGACAGTTTTTCACATAACCTCCCTTAACTTGTCCCTGGCACGAGGCCCCAGCATCTCTGAACTCTGCTGGAGAACCAGAACATGTGGCTCATCCCAGGGTGGTAGTCAATGACCACAGACGCACTCTGACCTCACAGGCTTCACCCACACCCTCCCTCCTGAACGAGGGCAACAACATAATATGGTTTTTATTACCCAGCTGCAAGCAAGGGCCTTCATACTGAGTGGTCAAAAAGAAGAGAAAAAGAAAACGATCCCTTTTTTTGGCACCAAAAGTAAGGAAGGGGTGACCTTCTCTGTCTGCTCCAGACAGGAAGAGAAAGTTAGCTGGTCCCCAGGGGAGAACTGGGGTCGGGGGTGGGGCAGCAGCAGTATGGTGGAGGGAAGTGAATGAGACCAGCGGGCTTTGTCAGGAGCCACCTCCTATCACACTGCCTGTTCCCACCGGGCTGGAGAAAAGTAGTCAACGGTGGGTGGCATTGGGCTGGGGATATAGCTCAGCGGTAGAGCCTTGGCTAGCGTGCATGGGGTCCTGGGTTCGATTCCCAGCACTGGAAAACCAAGGAGGAGGAAGAGGTAGAGAAGGTACAGGAGGGGAGGGAGAGGAGGAGGAAGAGCAAAAGTGTCTTTATGTGGCTGGGGATGATCAGAGCAGAGTCTGAAACTGGCATCTTTGTGTACAAGCAGACGTTGTACACAAGGGTGTGTGTGTGACGTGCATGCGTGTGTGCGTGTGTGCATGTGTGTGTGTGTGTTTCTAAGGGAAAGAGTTCTATTTTTCATCAGTTTCCCAAAGGTTAAGGATGACAACTGGACCTGAGCAACGTCCACTCTAAACAAAACACCTATTTGTCAGATTTGTCCAACTGCAGGTAGCAGGGCTGGGCCTCAGCAGATTACAGAAGTAGCTGACATTCATTCTTGTGCTCAGCTTGTCTGCCCAGAGCTCCCACTCAAGCTTCCTCATCCTCAGATGGCCCAGGCACTGCGAACTGTCACCAGCTCCGTCCTTCACTCCACTTTGGCCTTTCTTCCTCTGTGCAGGCACAGGGTGCTCTTTGTTTCTCTACATCTCTGCTCCTCCCTTCGGCCCTTGTGCTCCCAAGCTTGCATCCATTTTTTCCATTTCTACCCGGGTCCAGCGCCCTGCCCTTGACCCACAAAGTTCAGTGACTATGATGTCAGTCTTGAGAGACCCTTGCCAGCCTCCTGGCTACTGGTTTCCACCCTGATTTGTCACCCAGAGTGTTCTAAGCTGGGAGCAGAGTCCAGGCCTTGTCTATCGTGTGTTTCATAAGGTCCATGGATGCCATATTATTTTCAAGGAAACGAACAGCACCAACTTTATCACTACCACACTATAAGAGAAAACTAGCTAATTTGTTTTAGCTGTGTGTGTGCTCGCGTGTGAGAGAGAAACAAAACCTAATTACTCCCATTTACAGGAGCTGCTTATCATGCATGCTTTAATTTCCATGTAATTTCCACTCTAAGGTATGTGGGTCATTATGTGTGTCAGTGGCCTTTCCTCCAGCGTTGACCTCTATTTAGGTGTGTTCAGTCTTGAACGTTTGCTGACCCTGTGCAGGGCAGTATGCTTTCAATTTAGGGGGGGAAATCATTCATAAAGAATGTGGCTTAGCTGTAGAAGCAAGGGAAGGAACAGGGGTCTGACGGGTCAGGCTCCTCTGTATCTTTCATCTCCTTAGGTACGTCCACTTACTTCCCTGGGCTTCCTTTCCTCCTTCTCACTGTGGAAAGCCCTGAGCACTGGCTTTCTATTTCTTTTCCCTTAAGATGTAGTTCCCTTCCTTGTTTTTCTAAATGAAACATGTAGATGCCCAGTGTACAAAGCAGGTAGAAGGTCAGCTGCCTCAGGGTGCTTCTGAGGTATCCTCACAGAACCTCCAGGCTCAGGTTCATCCTATGATGTATGACTTTGTAAGAATGCGGCAGGGCCAGCAAGCGCCCCTATGCAGCTCTCACTCACAGCCTGGGAGGGAAGGCCTAGAATAATACCCACATGTGGAAGGCAGCTTGCTCGGAGCATTCCTAGTGTACCTGGAGGTTAACCTGAAGGCCCCTGCAAAACCAGGTGGAGGGAAACATTTCATTCTAAATGTCTGGCCATAGTGCGTAAGATGTACACTGGAAGTCTCTTAATATTAAAAGCAAAAAAACTCAATCCGAGGGATGTTTTTTTTCTTCAAATCAACCTCTCCAGATCGCTGGTGAAAAGGAAATAAATCGACTGTTATGCCTCAATTTCAAAAGAGGCAGTTTTGGAAACTGTGGTTCCCCAAGCTCCAAAATACTAAGCCATTTGTCCTAATGACACAGCAGACTCCGAACTCTCGAATACCGCAGGAATATCACACTACTGCAAATTACTGGGGGGTGCTGACTCTTCAAAAAAAAGGAAGTGAAACAAAAGCCCTGCACTGTTCTCAAGATGTGTACTGGATGTGCACAAATGGAATGGTTTTGGAGATTATTTTCCTGGAGGCAGAATTATTCTGCATAGTTAGACAGCCCTTAAGTTTCCCCTTTGTTGTATCTGTCTATGTGTAAACACACAGCCCCTAGAGTGGGCTCTCTTCTCTCACTGACGCTTCCCAAGACAAGGCCTTTTTGTATAAGTAAGTGCAGGGCCAGTCAACCTTACAAAAGGAGTCATTTAATGCTCAATTTTCCCAACTTTCCTATGATTAAAAACTTCTAATCTCAAATGCCCTTATTGTACTCCAGATTGTTTTCTTTTTCCCTGCCCCCAACAAATGTTTAAATTGTCTCTACGCTGCCGGCCCCCAGTTTTTTCAAGCTGACCTTGAAAACCGAGACACTCTCCTTCTCTCTTACATACCCTCAACTATTTTAAAAATCATGGCCCTTTGACCTTTTTACAACACGTCTTTTGCCTACCACGCCAAATGCGATGCTGAAAGCCCAGCGGAGGTAAAGGGTCTAGAGGAAGGAGGGGAGACTTATATTTGGCATCAGCTCAGAAATTCGGAAAATGTTTGTACAACCACTCCCCCAGCCAGGATCCCTACCCCCACCCCACCCCACCGCCTTCTAGCACATTAATGAAAAAGGACGTGCGTGGATGAAATCGGAGAGTCCAGGAGGGACAGCGAAGGCGGTCACACTGTACACCAGGGAAGCCCACTGACCACCGTCCCTCACGTCCACCCCATTGGTCCCTTCCAAAATCCAAAGTTTCGGCTCCGAACTTCTTCGGCTGCCGCCCCCACCCCTGAGGTGGCCAGTTACATTTGCATGAACACCGTCCGCCCGCCCGTTAGGGGCTTGGCTGAGGCGCACGGAACGACCATCGCAGCCCCTGCCCGTCGGGGTGGCAGCTCTGTGCACCTAAGACTCAAGTATGTTCTTAAAAGAAACAGTACTAAAGAAAAAAAAAAGGACAACGAGCGCACAAGCCTGGAATACATTAACTTGTGAACTGAATCCAACACACCCCAAGAGAACCCACCGCTCTCTCCAACAAAAGGGGGGCGGGAGCAGGCACTTTACCATCCTGTCCTGAGCTCTCCAGATACTCCGTCAGGTCACAGCCAAACGCGCTGGCGGCTCCCTTGCGTTTCACCTTCTGCTTGGCACCCTTGTTCTTCATGAGGTAGTCCCGCAGAGGCTGCCTCGGTGCCCCTCCCTCTGCGCGGCTCCGCGGACGGCGGGCTCCGGTGGTCACGGGCTGCTGCGCGGCGCCGGGGTCCGCATGGGCGAGGCGAGGGCGCTGCGCTGCGCTCGGGGCCAGGGGCCGCCCGGCGCGCTCGGGGTGGCCGCGCGGAGCTGGCGCTCGCTCGGGAGTGTCACTTCCTCCCTGGCGTCCCGGGACTCTCCCAGGCTCCCGCGGGCTCCGGGGCGCCGGTCCTCGCTCCGCAGGGAGGGCGAGCTCTCCTCCGTGCCCAGGGGCGCGCGGCGAGGGGCGCGGACACAGCCCCGGGGCCGCGCGGGGTCCTCTGCCCTGGGCCCGCGATCTGGCCTTCAGACAGCTCTGCAGGAGCGAAAAACAAGCATCCTGTCTCCCTCGCCCGCCCTCGCGCCTTCCTTTTTTTCCTGTCTCACAAGCCCTAAGATCATCCAGCTCAGGAAACGCTGGAAGGAAGTTAGCTAGGGAGGGGGGCGGAGGGTGGAAATTTTTGGCAGTTCCGCGCCCGTGTGAGTGCGGAGCCGGAGGAAGTAGGTGGGTGGGTTGACGAGTGCGGTGGGGGAGAGAAGGCGCCCTCCCGAGGGCCGGTCCGCGACGCCGGAGCTCTCCCGGGCGGCCCAGAGGAAGTCGCCGCGCTCCCCCGGGCCCGCAGCCCGGACCGCCCCGGAGGAGGTGCCCGGCGTTCCGCGGGGAGGGGCGAGGGGCTCCCGAGCCGGCCCGAGGCTTAGCCCCGCTGTCATCCCATCTCTGACACTTTCTATTTCAGTGCCTGCCTTTTCCCTCCACAAACGCTTAGAGTCAGGACAGAAACAAAGACAGGGACCCCGGCGGCGGAGGAACCTGCCGGGCAGTGGGTTCCCGCTGGCCACTCCCACTCCGCTCCCCCCACCCGGTAACCCCAAGGCCCTCCCCGCCCACCCTCGGGCAACCGCAGCCCGCGGGGAAGTCAGATTTCTAGTTGCAGGTCCAAGGGCACCGACAGGCGCGCCCAGGCACCCGAGCATCCTTGCGAATATAAATGATGGGGGCTGGGGGGCTGTCGGAGGTTTTAAGCAGCCCGTAGTTTAGCGTAATGTGGAGAAGGCAGTCTCCGGATTGTTTCATAACTTGTCTCAAGTTGTTTCAGGAGGGCTTGTTTTTCCTACTTCAGTTAGATTTGAAATTCCTTGACTTCTGTGTACTCAGCACACAGTAAGCACTCAAATTCTTGTGATTTAACCGTTTGAGGATGAGATTAAACTTCCCGTAGAAATTCAAATCCATATATAGGCTTGCAGCGTAGGTCTATACATACAGCTCCGATTGCTGGCCGAAGCTTTATGTACAGTACTTTAGTGAGTGACTGCTTTCACCGCCGCCTATGTGTTGCTGGTGACAGTTTATGAACTTTGACCCCCGGCCTTTCTGTAGGTCAGGTCTCAACCTGATAGCCACCCGACCAAATGTGGCACACAGATGTGTGTAAGCGGTTTGACACACGCTATGGTTTCATACTTTTAAAAAAATTAGTAGCCAGCATCAGAGTCAAGAGTTGGACAGGGGCTGGGGATTTAGCTCAGCGGCAAAAGCGCCTGCCTGGCAAGCGCAAGGTCGTGAGTTCGGTTCCCGGTACCGGAGAAAAAAAACCAAAAAAAAAAAAAAAAAAAGAGTTGGACATAAGAGGTCTGGATTTCTGCCTTCTCAACCTTCTCTTGCAAATATGGAAGATCTGGTTATACCGGAAGCGCTTTCCCATAGGCAAGGGCCGCCGATACCGAGAGTCTTTGGGGGCACTCCTTTGAGATGAACCTTCCGGGCTTGCAGCCCCAGCTGCCTGTCTTTCCCCCTTTGCAGCTGGCTGACCACTAAACCTACCTGATTTGCACCCCAAACCCTAAGCTCTCTATATAGTCTCTCCCCCCTTCCATTTTCCATCCCTGTCAGTGACACCAGCATTACCCAAACCTTCTTGGCCAGACATCTTCAAGTAACCACTGACTCATTTCTGTGCTTCCACCCCCACCTCCACACTAGTCCCGCCCAGATGATGAGTGCTTCAGAATGCCTCTCAGCTGGGGTTCTTCGATTCCAGGCCCACTGGAAAACATCATCTACTCCTCAGTTATTAGAATATTTCCGAGTGGGACTGGCTGAGGGCAGTCTCCTCCCACTTCAGCTGTTCTGCAGGAAAGAGGACTGAGGCATCTTCCTGAAGTATCGCTGCTGCTATGTGTCCAGTCACTCAAACTCCTTCAGTGAGCCAGGTGTGGTGCACACACTGGTAATCCCAGCACTCAGGAGGCTGAGGCAGGAAGATTGCAGTGAGTTTGAGGCCAACCTGGGCTACATAGTGAGTTCAAACCTTGCCTGAGATACATGGTGAGGCCCTGTCTCAAAACAAACAAACAAACAGCCTTCAGTGACTCCATTTCCCAGTGCCATGGCAGCAATTTCTAAGCATTCTGTGAGCTGCCAGTTTCCTAGGACGCAAGGTTATGTGGAAATAGTGGAAGAATGTTAACTCAAGGGGTAAATAAGGTATTTGGCAATAATGTAAATGAGGCCCAAAGTGCTTTCCTTTTAGGGAGATACCTTGGAAGGGTTCTGTGGTTGCGTACAATCTTGCTTATCTGTACCTGCTGAGGAATGATACCTCAAGAAGAGTGCCATCTGCTTCCTTCACGGCCGAGAATGCTAGCAATCATCTTTGCTGTAAGAAGGGATAGAAGACAGAGAGTAGCACTGGGCGTTTTAGTGTCACCTGTGATCTGAGCTTTTCTTTTACCCAGTTCATTCATAAAGATCAGACTCAGCTATCAGCAGTTTCAGCCTTTCTCCTCCTTTATTAGCAACTGATTAAATGCTCTTATGGGATTCTCCACCCAGGATGATGTGTATGAGCATGTTCTAATCCCATATTCCAGGGCTCATTCTCCGGCTGACTGTATCTCCTTCCCCACTTCCCTTCCATTCCTGCTGCTGCCCAGCTTCCCCTGCTTTGAAGGTGTCTGTGTGGTACCCCATGTTGAGACTGATGGGGAGTTGAGGCTCTTCTGTGAGACAGGCTCACCTCACCCTGTGCTGAGGACAGGAGAGGAGGAGGGTGACCAGAGCACAGGGGCTTCTAAAAAGTGATGTGTTCCAAGTTCCAGTACCGCAATTATCTGCGCACGGGTTCCTCGATTTAGGTCATGTTGCAAAAGTTGGCTTCTAAGAGTTTAAACGAAGTTGAGTAAGATTCCTTAGGGGCTGGAGCAGGTACAGAGGGCCACATTACCAATCCCTCGTCCAAAGCAACTGAGAGAAGGGAGCTCAGTGTGATGCAAAGGAAGGAATTCAAACCACAATCAGTCTCCCTCCATAAGACCCCAGTACTCTACCATCCCTGCAACTATGAAAGCCAGTGTTGCTTCTAAAAGGGCTTCAAGGGCAAGCAGGTGCAGTGATAAGAATGGGGGAGGAAGGGTGGTGGCCCAGGTCTGTAATGCCAGCACTCAAGAGGATGAGGCAGGAGGACCAAGAATTCAAGGCCAACCTGGGCTACACAGAGAGAGACCCTGTTTGAAGCTGGGCTGGACTACACAGACAGACCCTGTCTCAAAAAAACAAATGAAAAAGGAAGTGAGAGGAAAAGGACTTTAAATGGCCACTCTCAGACTAAATGTTGAAGAACAGACTTAGCCATTATATAATTCTCACTCTCATTATATATTTTAATTCCTTTTCAGTTACTGAAGTTGTAAAACTGCATTGGCCGATGAGAGAGAGAGAGAGAGAGAGAGAGAGAGAGAGAGAGAGAGAGGGAGAGGGAGAGAGAGAAAGAGAGAGAGAGGGAGAGGGAAAAGGAGAGGGAAAGGGAGAGAGTAAAGGGAGAGAGAGAGAGAAAGAAAGAGAGGGATAGAGGCTAGTATACATCCTCCCGTCCACGTCTCAGAATACAGTTCAGTTCTGGAGGCTAGTAAGTGCAAAAACTATTTCTTCTGAGAAAGATAAAATATACTTTTCTACACAACAAGGCCATATGAGAACAAAGAACAGGAGGAGATGTTCTTTGATAGTATAAAATGCAGGACTGAGTAGAAACTGGGAGGGTAGGATTAGAGAAGAGATGAAACATCTACATATCACATTTGAAATTATTTGAGAAAAAAATTTGCCCACCAATATTTTAGCTATACTCTAATTTCTTTGTGCTGAATACTGTATTGTTAGGAGAAGAGATCTCTTATGTGCTAGTGAGTGTTTTTAAAAAACCATAATGATATTTGATCCATATGCATAGTTTTGGCATTAAAGGACTCTTCAGGATTTCAGAAGCGATGATCAAACCAGACTGCAAAAGACCCCCTTGTCCCACTACCGCATGGGCCCTGGATCTGCCAAACAGCAGCAGGACACTTCCTTCCTAGAGCCACATGTGGAGAACGGACTTCACAAGCCCAGAGAGAGAGCCAAGTGTCCTGGGTTGAATTAGAATTGTACCCACATCTGAATCTGCTCAGCGTCCAGCCTCAGGCCCTAAGCCTGAATTTGGATCCCTTTGGCTTGAGGCCTCTGTTGAGGCTGTTCCTACAGGCCAGGCCGCAGCCTCCAGGGGCCTGGCAGATTCTGCTCTGAGGACCTAGCAGTGGGTTCTGGGGTCCCTCTCAGCGCTGGGTTTGAGGGATTTCTCTTACCCTCTGTGCTGTTGTTGGTGTTCCCCAACTGGACAGTCTTTGGGTAGAAAAACCTTCATTCCTCACAGAGTAGGAAGACATCAGGACAGAGACTGACAAGCCTACTGATTTCAGTCATGTTGATTTGGTTCTGTTACCTCATCCTGCCTCTGTATCCCCTTTTGCTCTGTCCCAAGCCTGCTTTGGGCACACCGCCTTCTTTCTAGCTCGAGGAAAGACAACCATAGGAGGAGCGGAACTGACGTTCTGCGCTCCATCTGTCTCCTTCCAGGGTGTCTGAACACTGGATCCGGTGATTTCTGAGGAGGGCGCCGCCCCGTTCATTGTGTTCCATAGTTTCCTGTACACTGCCTGTAACCCTTTACCAATCTGCCAGGCGCCTTTAAACACAAAAGGGAGGAGATGGGGGAAGGGAGTGCTGAGGAAAAACATCCCTATAAATAGCCCTCTTGAACAAAATTGTTTTCCCAATACACAGTTGTTGTTAGGCCTTGACGCCCCATTATCTCTCTCTGCATACTCCTCCCCTTCCACTTTGACCTCCCTCTCCAGGCGGGGTTTTCCTCCTCTGTCCGCTCTAGCAGAGGCACATGCTTGAAGGTTCTGATCCCCATACACCCCTCCCAGCTCACACCCAAACTGTGGGCTCAGATTGACCTGGGGTTTGTGTCTGACTCTATCAGTTATTTGTTTCCTGACCTTGGTTTGGGTTCATCCAATTTCTTGATGTCTCTTTTCCATTTCCCCATCATTTTCCTTGCCCTATATAAAACTCATTCGTGAGACTTTTACATTTATACCATTTTTATTTATCTATGCCTTACCTAGTTCCAAAGTGGTTTGAGGTGATTTGCTTTATATTTACTATGTGCTTTAGAACCCAGAGGAATTTCTGAAAGAGTAAGACTGTCTCTTCCTAAACAGTTTCTTCTTGTGGAGGATACATTGCCTTTTGGGGGTTGCCTGGGGAGGAGCTTTCATTGTAGCTCAGTCTGCATCTCTGCTGTCTCAGGACCTGCTTTCATTCCTACCTTGGGGACACAGGATATATAAATTAGTATGGAGATAAAAGTTATACTAGGTTACAGATACAAGTTACCCACTATAAGTAATTGTGCCCCTAAAATATGAACGGTTTTGAGTGGGAAAATATAATATAATATAATATAATATAATATAATATAATATATTCATGCTACTTTTCATTATGCTTCTTGAATATACAATTATGAGGTTATGGGGTGTGACAGTAGTGGAGAAGTGGTCCCAGTTTGTAATCAAAAATCACACTTGAAAAATCTTACATATATTTCAGGGGAGATTCTGCTTTTTTGGTTGTTGTTTTGTTTTGTGTTTTGAGACAGGGTTTTGTTATGTAGTTCATGTTGGCTTTGAACTCACTGTGTAGCCCAGGCTGGCCTCAAACTCTCTCTTGGCAATTCTTCTAATAATAATTCCTTATAGGAATTCTTTTTTTTTTTTCAATTCTCAAAACATAAATATTTCATTCTTTGTACAGATCCTGAAAGAACCTAGCCAAATCCATACAACTCTGCTTTATTTTTGCACCTTTTCAAAGGTAAGTATAGGCATATGTATGAATGTATGGCTATGTCTATGTCCACATCTATACCTGTATGTTGCATGTTAATTTAATTTCATGGGAAGTCTTTCCCTGGTTTCATGAGACCTGATTATTTAAAGCAGGCACAGGCTCTATTCTTGGTGTGTAGCAAAACTTCTTCAATTAGTATCCTTCAAGGGATATTTTAGAAACTTTCAAGTAACATGCGCATGTCAGAATTTACTCTTTCTTTGGTACCAGGAATTGAACTCAGGGCCTCACGCTTGCCAGATAGGTGCTGCACCATTGAGTACATCCCTGGCCCCAGAATTTACTCCTAACAACGATTTCTTACTTTCCCCAATCTGTCCTAATTCAAACATTTTGCCCTATCTTCAAACCATGTGCCGAACAATGTGTCCTGGTTTTTGCTTTAGAAAATACTGCAAAGCTGGGTGTGGTGGCCCATGACCATAATCCCAGCACTTGGGAGGCTGAGGCAGGAGGATGACTATGAGTTCAAGTGGGCTACATAGTGAGACCCTGTCTCAAAAAAAAAAAAAAAAAAGGTGAATGTTATGGGTTGAATTCTGTTCCTCCAAAAGTCTTATGCTGAAATTCTAAACCTTAATGCCTTGGAATGTGGCCTTATTTGGAAATGGAATGGTTGTGATGTAACTAGCTAAGATGGAGTCAAGGGCTGGAGATGTAGCTCCGTGATAGAGCACTTCCTTAGTTGCTTGGGATCCTGGATCTAATTCTCAGCAACCACTCTCCACCATCACCACCACCAAAGGAAAATACAATAAAAAACATGCACTTAAACTGACCCTTTGTAACAGATGCCCTTATTCAGGGGTAGTGTGTACCAGACACACAGGGAGGATAGCACGATAAAATGAATGCAACTGGAGTAGTGCTTCTACAGGGGCAAAGAATATCAGAAACTGCTAGAAAGCCATCAGGAGCTCAGGAAGAGGCATCTGACAAATTTTTCTCACACTCTTCAGAAGAAACCAACCCTGTAGATACTTTAATTTCAGACTTATAGAACCCAGAACTCTAAGGCAATAAATTGTTGTTGTTTATAATTCCTGTTCCTTTGTTACTGGCAACTCTCTCAAACTAATACATTAAAAACAATGAAGCTGGAGTATAAACCTGGGTCCAGCAGATCCATCCCTTACTTTTCTACTGTAATTTGTACTTCAGCATTATAGTAGCTAGCTGTGCATCTCAGTAGCTTTCCCCAAGGGATACAGGAAACAATCTGTGTGTTTATCCACTTGGTATAGTGAATGACAAAGAGTGTGAATGTTTGCAAAAGTATCAAAATGGGATTTGGATCCACCTTTATGCTCTGTCTGGTTTTGCATATGTTTACCTGAGCATCACAGAGGGTCCAATAGACCCACATCTCTCTAGGATTTGTTTTTTTAAAAAAAGTTTTTTTTTTTTTTTTTATTTTCCTGGTAGAAGTAGGCCAATTCAGTAGAATGGCACATGAAAATCCAGATTTGCAAGTTTTGGAAGAGGTCAAAAGTGAATCATCAGATTACTCATGCATGGATGATCTATTATGGTAAAATACTTGCTTTCATATGAGAAGAATGGTGTGGGTGGACGATGATGATGGTGATGATGATGATGATGATGATGACTTTGATGTTGGCCATGTGAGCCAAAGTTCCTGTGACAGTGAAACAGAACAAGAATCCACTGATACAGACACAGGGAATGTAGACCTCCTGATTCAGAAGACCAAAAAAATAGTAGTGTGAGCACATATTTGACTTGTTGATATGTTGCAAAATGGTCACACAACCAAGTGGAACAATCCAATGTTAGAACTAGTTTTGTAAATATGGTGAGGGTCTTGGCAGGAGTGAAAGGTATTGGACAGAATGCCAGCACTGCCATTCAGTGCCGGAAACTGTAACAGACGAACTGCTACTAGATGCTGTAAAATACACAAAGGCTGAAATGCAAGTACAACATTCTGTATGCACCAATAGCCACATTAAAAATTTATTTATTGTGACACCTCACTAGTTGAATTGAAAGCATTCATAGATCTGCTGTATTTAACAGGTTTCTCATGGTCATCACAGGAATGTAAAAGACTTATGGAAAAGCAATGGTCAAAATATGGCATAAAAATTTATGCCCTTGTAGATCTGAAGACTTCTTATGCTTTCAATTTAGACATTTATCCTGGAACTCAGCCATCGGGTCCTTATTTTTACAGTACTAAACCGAATGATGTTGTGAACAGACTTGTTGCTCCTATCTCCTAAACTAATCAGAATGTGACATTGGACAACTGGTTTACCAGTTTCCAGTTGATGTTACATTTGCTAATAGAGCACAAGTTGACCAGCACAGGAACTGTACACAGGAGCAAAGCAGAAATTCCAAATGAAATGTCGCAATTTCGAAACAGAGAATTGTATAGTATAACATCTGAATTTCAGAAAGATGTAACATTGGTCTCCCATGTGGCAAAGAAATCAAGCCGGTACTGCTGATGTCAACATTTCACCATGATGGAAATATTGATAGGGAAACCTCAACAAAATGGAAGCCTGAGAGGGAAACTTTCAACAACAAAACCAAACAGAGTAGATGTTGGTGAGTTATGCAGCAACTATGAAACACTTGAATCACAAAGCATTGACCAATGGTTGTGTTTTGTTCAATCCTAAACATATGTCCAATAAATAGTTGGATAGTTTACAAAGAAAATAACAAGTGCAAAATATCACAGAGAATTTTCTTAGAGGATGGGGACTGGTACTCATAAGAGATCATTTACAGAAGAGGACAAACAAAATGTTCATGCCCAGGGAGCTATGCAAAAAAAATTGTGGAGCACACTGGTGAGCTGACAAGTGAACAGACAGGCACAACATCACCAAGACCTCCTATGACAACAGGAAAACCAAAAGGTCAACAGTGCCCTGTAAGAAAGTATAGGAAAACAAAACCTATGTCCTATCAGTGTAAAATGATACTTGTGTATGGAACATGCTGTTGTCACATGTGAAGACTGCCTTGGGTGTAACAGTTGAAGCAATGCTTATTTTTGTGGTAGACTTTTGTTTGTGTTTACATTGTAGTTCACATAGGAATTTATTTCTGATGTTATCTTTTAGGTTTTATAAGGAAGTACACAGTTGATGTGAAAATGATGTCTATTCTAAATGCATCACACATATTAAGAATTTAATAATTTATTTTATTGATTTTTTTTTATGTCCCTATGTCAAATATGTCCTACAAAAAGGTCAGGAAATCAAAAGACATGTTCTGGGGCTGGGGATTTAGCTCAGCGGCAAAAGCGCCTGTCTGGCAAACGCAAGGTCGTGAGTTCGGTTCCCGGTACCGGAGAAAAACCAAAAACCAAAAACCAAAAAAAAAAAAGACATGTTCTGTCAGTGTAAGTGAGGTGTGTGTATGGAACGTGCTATTGTTGTGTGCAGACCACCTGAGGTGTAATAATTGAAGTAAAGATTATTTATTTTTGTAGAGTGCTATTGGTATTGTCATTGTAATTCATATGGAATTTATTTCTGATGTTCTTTTTTAGACTTTGTATACTAAATACCAGTCAATGTTGAAAATTTTGATGCTTTATAAACACTCAGTAAAGAGTAAACATTCAATATATTTGTGATATTTTCCTGTTAAGTACTCATTGCTTAATATAATAAACTCATAAAATCAATAACTCATTAATAGAAATATTCTAAGGAATAAATGTGGGTCTTTATGTACCTTGAGGCTAAAATTAGTCTTATGCTCCAAGGGCTATGGAGCATAACTACCCTTAGTCCTGCCTGGAACCTGTTATTGAATAAATTGGAAATAAACTATTCTCAAATATCTGTTTTGGTGGAGGCCCTAGAAAGTATCTATGTATTTCTCTGGTTTTGATGTTAAGCAATTTTATGCAAAAAAAATGCTCATTTTAGTGAGGAGTTTAAATGGACACAAGGAGAACTGCTATGAAAATAGTCCAGAATTCACCTGATTTAGAGGATGGTGGGGTGTTGGAGGTTGGGGAGGCTCCTTCAGACATGCCTCAGTTCCCCTTAATCCATAGAAGATAAGGAAGTTTCAAGACCCTCAGCAGATGCCTAAAATCTCAGAGAGCATAAAACCTTAATTTACTATGTTTTTTCCTATATGTTCAAAGTATGATAAAAGACTATGGTGAGTGTTTAAATAAAATGTTTAAAAATTATTGTAGTAAAAGATGCATTGCCATTAATTTTCATCAAAACATTCCTTTTTACTTTGAATATACTTATCCCATTGTTCTTGCCCCTTCCTGAAGCAGTTCTGGAATTCCTCTTTCATGAGTGTCTTTTTTGTGTCCAGTTTGACGTCATTTATTCCAAACACTTACTGCAATTTCTATCAAATAAAAACACTACAGTGTGTCCTCATCCATCTTATTCACTGGATTGGAGGCTGTATGACTTCTATCTCTTCCTGACAGTTGAAATGACCATGAAAGGTAAACATTTTTAATTGATTCAGTGCACTGAGGCAGCCCGGACAGTGCAGCTAGTGACACTCATGAGACAGGACTTCCAGTGCTGCTTCAGAAAGTGACAAGTATGATGAGATAAGTGTGTTTAAAGTGAGGGGAAGTATTTTAAGGAAGATTAGTGGCAATGTACCTTTTGCTGTAGTTATATTTTAAATTTTAAACATGCATTGTATGCTTTGATCACACCTTGTACATATGGTAAAGTTCAATTTAGAAATTAGGAACAGTAAGAGATTAGCTACTCTAATAATAAAATAGAACAATTACATAACATTATTATCTTAGTTACTTTTTTGTTGCTGGGACAAAATACCCAACACCCACAAGATAAAAGAGGAAAGTTTTATTTTCAGTCACAGTTTACAGAGGTTTTATTCCATAGTCAGCTGGTTCCAAGGCAGGATGGCATGGTAGAAGGACATAGCAGAAGAGAAACAGTCCATGGCATGACAGGCTGAAGTCAGCAAGCAGCAGCATCCTCCCTTTCCCTTTTATCCCTTCCAGGCTACAAGCCTTTTGGATGGTGCCATTCACATCAGGGTGGACCTTCCCATTAACCACACCCAGAATTATGCTAGACTTGTCAGTGGACTAATTTACTTAGCACACACCTTAATCCACATTCATATACTGTGCATGCAGCAACTTCTGAAAATGCCCATCTATGAGCCCATGCAGCTTTGGGATGACATCTAGATATAAGTCATACCAAGTATGCTACACAATAAATCCCAACTTACAAACATTCAAATTGTGAACTTTCACAGATACCAAAGGACTCACATTAAAAATACTCATAGATATGAACAAATTGCAGAAACAACTCATGTGTCTGCTGGACGTTGTCACAGTTGTGCTGCTATGTGCTTACTGAACAGTGCAATAGTGTACAGTATTTGTGTGTGTGTTTGTATTTATGCTTGACATAATATATTGTGTCAAAGGTGTGTAAGACTCACTTTTTCAGACTTATGAATGAATGTGATTTACAAACTTTCTCCTGGAACAGAACTCAGTAGTAAGTTAGCAACTTATTATAATTGTTATTCAAAATGTACAAATTACTTATTTCTAGAATGTCCTATTTAATATTTTCAGATTGCCATGGGCCACACATAACTAACCCTGTGCATAAGAAGAGACTATGGTATTTACACTTTTTGAAGGACATCAAAACCTTTCCCTTGGGGCATGAGATAAAGAAGGCTCTTGGAGCCTCTGTAACAGACCTTCAGCCTCCCTGCAGAGGTCTCTCTGGCTCTGGCCCTTGGTTCCTCTGTGGGAAAGATTGGTGGCATGTCTAGCTTGTGCTGAGGGATGAGCTAGATAAGGTGGGACTGTGTAGAGTCTACTGTGGGATGTGGTGGTGCACACCTGTAATACCTGTAGGAAATTGATTAATAATTTTCTTTCTTATTTCAGGGCTGGAATACTGAAAATTTGTAGAGTCTGTGAAATCTTATTATTACATTCCACATTTACTCACTGATTCATTCAGCCATAAATGTACAGGGCATCCTTGTATATCAGGGACTGGGTTTGGTGCTAAGGACATAAAGTTGGAAACATGCCATCCACACCCACATGGAATTCTCACTTTAGTGGCAAGACAGCCAGGCACAATGTGAGATAGATTGCTTGATGGTGAGCTGAAGTAGCAGCACCTGGTTGCTGGCAGAGTCTGAAAGGGCTTTTTAGAAGGGCTCCTCATGGAGACATGTGTAACTAGATGACTCCTGCAGAATCCGGGGAGAAGGTTTTCAGGACAGGAACGGTAGGGTTTTTAGAGGCCCAGAGGCATGTGCGATAAAGATGTGTTCAGGGAATGGAAGACAAAGCCAGTGTGGATTGGAGTGGGAGAGAATGATGGCATGTCTACCTTATGCTGAGGGATGAGCTAGGTAAGGTAGGACTATGTAGAGTCTAAAGCTGGGTATGGTGGTGCATACCTATAATCCCAGCACTCTGGAGACCAAAGCAGGATGATCTGGGGTTCAAGGAATCTTGGGGTGCACAGTGAGACCCTGTCTCAAAAAGTCAAGTCCTGTAGTGGGGAGGCTACATCTGGCAGTAATGTAGTGTAAGGGAGTGGCTGAAGCTGGAGATTGGTCCTATGTGTGGGGGTAAGACAGGGCCAGAGTGCCTGCAGCAGTCAAGCCATCTCAGTCTTGTTTTGTTTTGTTTTTGGCACTGGGAATTGAACTCAGGACCTTGCGCTTGTCAGGCAGGCACTTCATCTCAGCCTTGAGAAGGACATCCTGCCTGGACAATTTCAGTCATTAGTTGCTAGGCAACCTTGTATATTGTGATACCAACTTTGCCAAAGTGTAAATAAGTAAGTTCTCCCATCAGGAGAGAGAGGGTCTCCACCTGACCTCAGCTCTGTCTCTTGTCTTTATTTTCCAAATCCCCTTGCCATTTCTACCCGGCACCACCAACAGCTGTGAGGGTCATGACAGTGTAAGTCAGGGAGGCAGGGGGGACCTTGCAGGGATGAGCACCACCATTCCTCCTTGTCTCCTTCCCTCTCACCTTAGTGAGATGTGGAAAGGCATCTTGGTTAAATGCCTGGCTTCTAGAGTTAAGCTGCTTGGAGTCCAGCCCTGGTCCTGTCACTCACTTATTCCTACAAATAGTTTTGAAGTCTAGATATGAAAACAAGTGGTTTATTAAGGGCATTTAATTTACCTACATTAATACTGTTGTTTTAATTATAGTAGATGCTAGAAACGGAGGAGATAGGTATTTTCGTCCTAGAAATTATTTGTGAGACCATCATCAGAAAGCTAACTGACATAATCCCAAAACTGTATATAATATAATCTTGGCCTTTCAGGAATTTGCTTTGAATTACTAAGTGCTCCAGACTTTCACAAGAGGATCCCAGTAATTGTTAACATTTAAGATGTGGGTTTGCCACCTAGTGGGCATTTTTGAACATGTATGCATTCTAAGTATATACACATATAACACACACATGCACACACACACACACAAACACACACACACACACACACACACACACACACACACACACGGTTTCCACCAGTGGTTCCTACTCCTTCTCTCTTACATCCAACACTCAAAGGTCAAACGGTATTTTGGACACACCTCTGTATCTTAGTTTATGTGTGTCAGATGTAGGAGGAAGTTTTATGGTGTATGTATTTGCATACACAGCGGGGACTAACAGCCTTATATGGAGGATTCTTTCAAATTTCATATACTCTTCAACATGTACCTTTCTTGCTCCATTTGTGAATTAATGATCCTAAAAAGAAGAGCGATATATCATCACTGTACAAGCATAGTGCCTGCTCCACAGCAGACGGTCAACTTCTCTTTCCTTCCTCTTTCCCCACACATGTGGCGGTAAAAGCTGTATTCAAATTACAATTTCAGGCTGCATTTGATGTGGGAAACACTACTCTGTCAGAAATGTTAGCACAGAGAACATAAAGATGAATAAGACTAGTCCCTCTCTTTAAAATGCTTAGAGCAGGAAACAGTTTTGTAACTAGATTGCAGCAAGTTATATCTCAAATACTTGGTGTAGATTTTCTTGAAATTCAAGTTTATTGTAGTTTTAGAAGTACTATCATAATGAGGCCAGTTTCCAAGAATAAGAGGAAGGTTCCTTGTGGTAAGGGGATGATGACATGGGTATCAGGAAAAGCTTGATTTGTATTTGAAGGGGCAGAGACTTTTGTAGAGACTAAGAACAGAAAAAAGATGGAAAGAAGTGGAGAGCAGAAGAATAGAGACAGCGTGGGATGTGTTTTGTAAAAGTTTAAAGAGAAGAAAGAGAGATTTTGGAGCAGCTACCATATGGTAGAAGATATTGAGAAAGGGTCACAGAAAGAAGATTTTAAGAGGCTTTGTTATGTATTATGAATGGAATCCCACTTTGATGTTTTCATGACACTGCAGTGAAGATGTAAATGGCCTTTGTTATTTTTGGATGTGGCTTAGTATTTCTTTGGAAAATAACACCACGCAGAGATAGGCTGTGAAGTGGCTTAGCTCTATCTGGAAAACATATATGTTCAGACCATAAAACTTTAAAAAATAGATGTATTAAACTTTCCTTATGTATCTTAAAGCTAAAATGATAAAGTTGAACTGAGAATATTTGTTTTTAAAGTAATATAATATCTATATAAATATATTTAGTTTAAATAATTTTTAAAATACAGGATAGCATTGAAGAGAAAATGTTTCTTATGTCAAATCAGTTTTTAATTCTTCTGGGAAAATATCCAGAAGGGGAATAGCTGGATCAAACGGGACCTCTAATCCTAATTTTTTGAGGAATCTTCACACTGATTTCGACAGTGGTTGCACCAGTCTACACTCCCACCAGAAGTGGGGAAGAGTTCCTTTTTTCATTCTTATTTTGCACATTTCTTTAGGATGATCTCCGTTCCTATAGGAGTTTCAAGGACCCTAAATTGTGCAACTGAAGCCACAGAATAATATTTTTATCTTATGTAAATCATTATATTATAGGAGATAGATCAAAGTCACTGTAAGAAAGATTCCAAGTGATCCAAAAGCTTCATTTCTAAGGGTAAATCATTGACACTTGTTGCTACATGGCCTCTAAGCTGTTAAATTTTTCATTTTGTTATTTCTCCTCTTTGTTGGGTTTTGGTAATAACTGCAAAATTTAATAAATAAAACGAGTACGTAATTAAACAAGTAAACTCTTTCATTTCCTTAGAAATGAGACCCACTAATGAAAGCATACACGCCATTCCATTTTCCATCCTGCCACCTACATAAAACAGAAACAGCAGCTGCTGAAATCTTCATCACAAATGTCATCCACAGATAGTGCTACTGAAAATATTCTCGATATTAATTGTAATGTCTCTCGGCTTAAAGAATACACACAGCTTTAAAAAATGTGTAATAACATTTTAGCATCAGATCCTTCCTGCCTGACTAGAGAGCAAAGGAAAGACCAGCGAACAAGTGATGCTATATAAGACAGCTTCTTTACTTTAGGCATCTTTCCATAAAATTAAAATATCCTGCTTCAAGATGCAGGAAATATCGTGCTACCCACAATACTTGACATGCATTATATCAGGATTTATCTAATAGCACCCATTTTTGACATACTTACATACTACTTCTACTATTGTGTAGTGCTTTAAAATTTCATTTGATATTTTTATTTAAATAAATTTATTTTAAGAGAAACCTTGCCACTATCATGACAAAAACAGTAATCAATTCCCTTAAATAATAAAGCATATAATCTAATTTAAATAATTTTTAAAATAAAATATAAAATTGAAGAGAAAATGTTTCTTATGTCAAAACAGTTTTTAATTCTTTTGGTGTCCAGCACTATAATTATAACTTCTGCTTATACTTGTATGCATACAGTGTTTTCTGTTTTACCTACTTGTTTAGTGTCTGTTATAAATGATGAGCATATTGAGAGATGATGAGAAATATAGCTCATTTAAACTATCCCTCCATTTCCTTTCCCCTGCATGTGTTTTGTTATATTATTTTCTACTCTCCTTTTGGTTACTATTATGAATTTTAATACTATGTTTAAAGTTTGAATTCTTATTTTGTCAATACTGGCATTATTTTAATTGGTTTGCTGTTACTATAACAGAACACCCAAGACTAGGCATAAAGAAAAGAGGTTTGTTGTGGCTCACAGTTCTGGAGACTGGGAAGTCCAAGACCAGGCAGCCACATCCAATGAGGCCTTTGAACTGTTTCAACTAATGGTGGAAAACGGAGGAAGGAAGTAAAAACACAGTACATGGGAAAGAAGTAAAACATGAGGGACAGCCTCCCATCATAACGATTTGTTCTTTCAATAACTAATTCAGACCCATGAGAATTTACCAAGCATGTAAAAGTGAGAATTTGCTGGGAAAGGCATTAATTTATTCCTCTTGTCTCATGACCCAAACACTTACCACCTGGCCCCATCCCTCTCCAGCCCTGGGAACCAATGCTGCATGGGGGACCTGCTGCCTTCAGAATTAAGACAAGGCATCTGTTTTGGTGGGGATCTAAACGAGAGCACACAGTAACCATTGATCCCTCCAAGGCAGCAGAACACAGCATACCCATACTATTCTTTACCTCTCCTGCCTGCTCCTTCCTCCCCAATCTCCCTACTCACCTCCCACTTTATTTTCTTCTACCTTTTTGTTAGGGTGTGTAGCATTTGCATTTTGTTCTGTAAGTATATTTAATTTTATGAATTTTATCTATTGATTGATTCTAACAATTGAAATCAATGAATTAGTTTAATACATATTTTGTGCTTTTGCAAATATTATTTGCTGTAGAATACAGGACCTTCAGCTCAGAAGACAAGAAACTAATCCAATATCTCTGAACCTGGGCTATATAAAGAAGAGTGAAACAAGCCTCCACGTTCAGTGGATTAACTTATCTTACGCTGCATAACTTGCTCAAGTCATATAACATTATACTTTGCTTCATATTTTATGCTACTTTTTTCTTTAACAGTTATTTAACTTTCACTTAGAGTTTGTAATTGTACTTATTTTTTATTGATATGCTTTTCTCACTATATCACTAAGAACTTCCAATCTTAATATACTGTTTTAAAATTTTACTTATTTGGAAAAAGTCATAAACATGTATGTCATGTGATTTAAAAGAAACTAATAGTTATATGGCAAAAAATTAGTCTTCTTGTCACTTAACCATTCAGTTTTTCTTTTTAGAAGCTACTATTCTTTTTTTTTTTTTTTGGTTTTTCTCCGGTACTGGGAACCGAACTCACGACCTTGCGCTTGCCAGGCAGATGCTTTGCCACTGAGCTAAATCCCCAGCCCCTGAGCTAAATCCCCAGCCCCAGAAGCTACTATTCTTATTGTTATCTTTTTAGAGTTATTTTATGCATTTATAAGTCCTATGCTTATATATTCATATGTATGTTTTTATCTTTTCCCACACAAATCGTCATTCAATGTGTAATACAGTACATCTTGGAGATTGTATTAGTCCACTTTCTATTGCTAGAAATTTCTGACTCTGAGTAGTTTTCTATAAAGAAAAGAGGTTTATGTACATCACAGATTTAGAGACTGAGAGTCTAAGCTCATGTAGCCCAAGGTTCATGCTCTCGGGAGGGGTTCCTTGCCTGGATCTGCACATGGTGAATGATATCATGGTACGAGCATATGCAAGTGAGAGAGATCGTGTCATGAGACCAGAACCAGAAACGAAGGGGCCAGTATTGCCTTTTTATAACAATCATCTCTCATGGAAACTGACAGGAAACCCTCAAGAACTACATGAATCTTTTCCAAAGGAAATACTCCCAATGAACTAATTACACTGCACTAGGCTCCACCTCTTACACATTCCCCTACCTTCCAACATTGCCACTCAGAATTAAGGACCATGCTTCCCATGCGAGGACCTTCATGGGATATGCTCAAACCATGGCAGAGATCCTTCCATATCTATGGCTTTGTCCATACCTTTGTTGCTTTGTTCCTTTTTAAATGGCATAGTTCCATTATGTAGATGGGCCATGATTTATTTAACTGGGTCCTACTGATACCAATTAGGTGCTGATTTTGTTATAATAAATTGGTGCTTTGCTCAGTATACTTGTAAGCACATATGCTTGAATATCTCTAGAATAAATATCTATGGAAGAACTGCTTGGTCAGAGGCAATGTGTACTTTTTAGAAGTGTGATAACTGACAAATTGTTCTTAATGGAGGGTAATTCACACTCTTACTAGCTACATGAGCAATTATCTGTTGTCCAACACGCATGTCAATACAATTTTTAAAAATCTGTGCCACTGTTTCTCTCAATGTAGTTTTAATTGGCATTTGAGTATATTTTAGCAGGTAAAAATGAGCATATTTTCAAAAAGAAAGATGTTCTTACATTTCCTTATGTGATTATGCCTTCATGCATTTTTCCCACTTCATTATTGGTTTATTGATTTTTTCTTACTGACTTCATGCTATTGTAAGCAGCACTTAAAAATTTTAACTTCCAGTTGTTTATGACCAGTATGTTGCAATGCTTTAAATATCTTCTGCATGTTGGTTAGTGGTCATGACTTGCTTTAGTTCATGCTTATCTTGGAGAGGTTTTATTTCTTCTTCAATTTTGAAGGATAGCTTTGCTGGATATAGTCATCTAGCTTGGCAGTTATTTTCTTTCGGGACTTGAAGTACATCATTCCATACTCTCCTGGTCTTTAGGGTTTCTGTAGAGAAGTCTGAAGTTATTTGATGAGTTTGTTTCCATGTGTGACTTGGCATTTCTCCTTTTTAGCTTTCAATATTCTTTGCTCATTTTGTACTCTTGCCATCTTGTATATGGAGGTTCTTTTCTAGTTGTACTGTTTGGAGTTCTAAATGCCCCCTGTACTTGGATATCTATATCTTCTTTGAAATTTGAGAAGTTTGCTGTTACTTCATTAAATAGATTTTTTTTTAATGTCACTAGTCTGCCTTGGCCCTCTCTTAAACACCAAAAATTCATAAATTTTGTCTTTTATCTATTACCCAAAGTACTTAGATGTTTTGTTCATAATTTATTTTTTTCTTTATTAGTGTGTACGTGTACCAACTCAACCTCATCAAGCCCTGAAGTTTTCTCTTCTGCATGGTATTGTCTATTGGTATGGCTTTCCACTTAGTTTTTTTATTTGACTTATGGTGCTTTTTTGCAAAATCTCTCTTTGGTTCATCTTTAGAACCTCTCTTGGTTGAATTGCTTTTTATATCCTACATTACCTTCCCTAATTCACTCACCTGTTTATTTGTATCCTCTTTGAAGTCATTAATCATTTTCTAAATCAGTCTTTAATTCTTTATCAGGGATTTCATCCCTTTTGCTATCTTTATGTTCAGTTATTATTCAGCCCAAATTTTGGGCACTTGGTGCAACATTGCCTTGTTTTTCATACTTATTGTGCTTCTATGTTGAGAATTTTCACTTGTTCAGCTGTATATTGCTTCCATTTTTCTTTAAAGATTTTCTTCCTGCCCAGAATTCCTTTGAAGCCTTTATTGCTAGCACCGTTGTTGGGGGCCTGTGTGAGGGTTAGGATGTGACCTAAGCCCCATAGTGCTGAGGCTTGTACTGTCTTCCTTCAGGAACGGAAAATTATGTGGGAAGCTGCATGTTTTCTGGCTGTGTGTGGGAAGGCCCATAAGCATAGTGCTCTCAGGACAAGACAATACCAACTGAGGACAATAGAAAAAAGCTAGGTCCCTATTGACCTGTGCAGTGATCCAGCATGGAGAAGGGCTTACTCCCCTTTTCGCTGTACCTCTTTTGAAGTACACCTTTTCCTTATTTTTTAGAATCTATGTTCCCCACAGCCTGAACTCACCTCTGCTTTATCTTCTCAGTGGGTCCATGAGTAGTCCCCAGCTTCTCTATGACTGCCTCCTAAGACCAACTGGCACCCAGTCGGTGCAGTGGGATGACCCAGAGACCCTGAATTATGGTTGTTCTACAACTTCAGATCCTTTCAAGTAGCTCTTTAGTGTTAAACACACTAAAGGTCTGTCATTATGACCCCTTCTCAAAATGGTTCCTAATTATACCACTTCTAAATATGGACAGCGGTGGATTTCTTTTCAATAGGTATCATGCCATGCAGAGGGAAGGGAGTTGCTTTCAGAATAAAACCCCACATTGCATTTGCAGCTTATAATCACCATGAGCTTTTCCTAGAGCTGGTACTGCCAGTCCATTGTTTATCACTGGGGCTACTAGCCTCCTCCGGGCTTGCCTTGTGTTTGTGGAGTTGGGAAAGAGCTGGCGAGGGAGATAAACCCTTCTAGGCCATGCTCCTAGAGGCCCAGCTCCTCTGAGCAGACCCTGTCACCCAACAGCAAACCAGCTATACTGCCCCCATAATCCAATTACCTTCTAAAACATAAGGACCATGACATTATGCATCCTACTTTTCATCTCTATGAGTTCAATTGGGGTCTTTTTTAAAAATACTTTTTGTATATCTAACTCCTCCTCCCCCACTTCTTTCTGTTTGTTTTTCCAATACTGGGAGTTGAGTCCAGGGCTTTTACATTGAACTACATCCCCAGCACCTTTTTCTTTTTTCTTTTGAGACAGAGTGTCACTAAGTCACTCAAGCTGAGTTTGAATTTATAATCCTCCTGCCTCAGCCTACTGGAGTGCTAGAATTACAGGCTCCGCTTTCTTGAATATATAGAATATAACTACAAATGTCTTAATATTTTTCTCTGTAATTATGACATTTAGGCCAGTTCTGGGTTGCTTTCAATTGCTGATTCTCCTTGTGCCTCTTTGCCTAGTAATCTTTCTTTGGATGCCAGCCATTGTGAATTTTACTTGCTGGGTGCTAGATATTTTTACATTTTTATAAATCTTCTTGAGCTTTGTTCTGGGAGATACTTAGGTGTCTTGGATGTGATTTGGACCTTTTGGGTCTTATTTTTATAACAATTAAGCAAGTCTAGAGCAACTGAGTGTAGGATAATTCTTCTCCACTATGATGCAAGAATTTTTTATGAGTACTGTATCCAACGCCTTGTGATTTCTGAGTTTTTCTAGTCTTGTTGATGCTTGCTTGTGGGGAAAAGACAGTTCTCTCTTATCTTTATAGATCCACCCCCACCATGCCCCACTCTGAGGTAGATTTTTAAAAACATGCAAGAACTAGGAACACCTGAGGGAGACTCTACAGATCTTCAGAATTCTGTGTGTGCATCTGTCTTCTCTTTGGTATTTTGTTTTGTAAGCTATAGCTGAAGTTGTTCTCTTGGACTCCAGACCTATTCCTCAGGGACTCTGCCAATTTTTCTTTCCTTTGCTAAGGTTTGGAAACTCCCTTGAGGTGGTGAGCTGGGGCAATTATAGCATTCACCTTATTCATTTCCTGTCTCTCAGGGACTACTGTCCTTTGCTGCCTGATGGCAAATGCCTTGGAAACTAATTTATATATTGTATCTTTTTTTAAAAGATTCCTTAGATGTGATTACAAATCTGGTCCATACTCTTTCATTATGACCACAAGAGGAAGTGTAGCCATTGCTTTTTTCATCTTTGAGATTTAATCTTTTCTCTTTTTTTCAATCTTTAGTTTTAAAAACTTCAAGCCTTTGGTAAGGCTCGATGAATACCCATACACACTTTATCTAAATTTGCCAGTTGTCAATATTTTGCTACATGGTGTGCTCTCTCATATTAACTGAACCATTGGAGAGTAAATTGCACTCATTGGGATACTTCATCACTGAATAACTGTTGAGAACAAAGCACTTTCTTACGTAATTGCAATATGATGATCAAATTCAAGAAATGTAACATTGGTACCATGTCATTTAATATACAGTATAGTGTGTTCTAGCTAACGGTTACAGTGCATAACAGGACCACCATACCTTAAAACAATTTACGATTCTTATATCTCTTGACTCTGGGTCAGGAATTCAGTATGGCACACTGGCATTCAGTATGGCACACAGTATGGCATTCCTTTTTCCAGTCTGTGGTGTCTGTATCTGCAGGTAGCATGACATTTAGTGTCTGGAGCTAGGATAATTGGGAAATAGTTGAACACCTTTTTTTCCCCACATGGCTTCTCCACATGGCTAGCTGGGGCTTTCTATATCACAGCATCCTCAGAATACCCAGGCTTCTATGTGGTGGTTCAGAGTACCAAGCATGAATGCTTTTAAAAACCACTGATACAATTGGTATCACTCATTGTTATAGTTTTGATCTGAAATGTCCTCCCAAAATTTCTTTTTTTTCTTCCAGAATTTCTTATGTGTTTGGATCATGGGGCATGATAGTTGACTTGCTGTTAGGAGGTGGGCCGTGGGAGGAAGTGGGTCAATAGGAGTGTGACCTGGAAGGGTCCCTCTCTGGCTTCTCCTCTTTCTACTTCCAGTGCAGACCTTCAGCCTTCCATCGCAGGCTCTAGCTTTCTGACACAGATTCACACTAGTCACTCTGCAGTGGGCTTCCAGGCCTTTGACCTTTAACTGCTGCTAGATCTTCTGGTTCTCCAGTGTACAGGTGGCCATTTTGGTTTATTCCATCTCTGATCTGGTCGACAGCCATAGGACTATTCTGATCCTGTAGGCATACCTGATAAATTCTTGTATAATCATACATAGGTTTTATATTGAATCTGTTCCTCCCAAGAACCTTAACTAATACAGATTTTGGTACCAGAGAAGTGGTGTTGTTGCTGTGACTATACTTGACCATGTGGTTTTGAAGCCTTTGGATCTGTTTTTGGGAAGAATTTGAAAAGGTTTGGAGATGCTGGCTAGAGAAACCTTAGAACGGTGCAAGTTAAGTTTGATGGGAGATTCTGGTCAGAGTTCAGAAGACTATGGCACAATGGAAATTCAAACTGTAATGGTAAAGGCCACATTCAGGACTGTTCCCAGCTTCAGTTGAGAGCAAGGACACCATTGGAAGCTGGACTTGATGCCATGTGTATAATGCTCAGGTAGAAAACGTGTGTTCATTTTGTTCATGTCCTGAGCCTTTGCAGGAGAGTGAGATTAAGGGTGGTAGTCTAATTAGTCTGGTAGAGGAAATTTCAAGGCATCCCAGTGCTGAGGCTGTGGCATGGGTACTGCTGGCAGCTTTTGGCTCTACTTACTGTGAGAAGCAGGATCAAAATATAGAGAATGTGGTAATTTGAAAAATTTTGCTGGTGGCCAGAAAGGAACTATAAAGTTGGGGCTTGTAAAGTCTTGGCCCTGGACAGGTTGGTTACTAAAAAGATTAACATTAAAAAGAAGCCAAGTACTTTGTATCAGGACTATAGGAAAGATGACTTGAGAATACCTTAGAAACCCCAATGACCCTACTTGTCAAAGATGGCTTGAGGGAAAGCTGGCAAGATTTCAGTTGAGAAGGGAATCCCAGGGCATCTTGCTCCAGAAAGATCCTCTAAGGCATTGGTTGCCCAGGATTCTGTTTGCAGTGCTCAGACATCCAGGCACTCAGAGGCCTCTGCAGTAATGATGCAGTGTGCCTGGTCACTGCTTGAGCTGGCCAGATTTCACAAGAAGGTTTGGGAGGTGAGGCGGTGTGCCCCTGAGAGGGCAGTGCATGAAGTTGTGAGACTGACTGCAGTGGAGACCCCAGGAAGCTGGAGAAGCCAGGAATGTGGGTTGTTCGAAGAAAGTCACAGGCAGTGATCAAAACAACCCCAAGAGAGAGGCTATGAGGACTGCAGCTGGTAGTGTACAGGGACAGGTCTGCCTAAGCCATTTGCAGCCCACATTGCTCCACATCGTGTCCCAATTTCTGGACATAGAGGTAAAGGATTTAATATTTGCCCTTCTGAGTTCCCGTCTTGCTTTGCTCCCATTCCTTTCCATCTCTCTATTTCTTTCTTTTGAAATGAGAGTGTTTACACTCATGTATGTTAGCAGTGCTTGACTTTCTTTTTGATTTTTATAGGGCTCCCAGTTAAGAGTTTGCCTTGGATCTCAGAGGAGACTTTGAACTTGGACCTTTCAGCAATGCTGGAAATATTAAAACTTTGGTGACTTAAAGATGGACCAAATACATTTTGCATAAAGAGATGCATGTGAGTCTCTGGGGACAAGGGGAAGAATATTAGATGTAAATGGCTTCTATTTTAGTTAACTTTCTCATTGCTGAGACAAAATACCTGCCACACAAAGTTAAGAGGGGAAAGGTTCATTGTAGCTTACAGTTGGTAGAGATTTCAGTGCATCGTTGGCTGGCTCCAAGGCAGGGTGGCATAGCAGGGCGCCATCACAAAAGAGAAACAGTTCATAGCAGGCAGAAGACAGCAAAGCAGCAAAGCAGTGAAGAAACAGCAAGCAACAACAGCTTTATTTCTACAACAACAGCAGCTTTATTTCTACAAAGCAACAACAGCTTTATACTCTATTGAGGTGACCCAGGGTGGGGAACCCTTACTTCTAGCATTGTACCATTAATCAATTCCAGCATCACATTCTTAATCCCAACATTACACACTTAAGATCCAGCCATGTCTGAAAAGTCCCAGCTATGACGACATGAGACTTTTGGGGGACGTGTAGACACAAGCCATAAAAGCCCCCAAACCCTCATGCATTTGGAAGGTGACTGGATTATGGGGGCGCTATAGCTGGTCACTAGGAGCATGGTCTGGATGGGTATATGAGATGATTGAGCTCTAAGCAGGAGGGCTCCCTCTCCCTTCCCCAGCTTCTCCTTTCTCTCTTTAGTTCCTGGCTACCATGATGCGAGCAGCCTTCCTTTGCCAGCCCTTCCCTTCCACCATGCCATTTTTTCCTCGCAGCCACTAGACTATGAACTGAAAAAAGCCAAAATGAACCTCTCCTCCTTCAAGCTGTGGGTGTTGGGTATTATGTCTCAGCAATGAGAAAAATAACTAAGACACACATGTAGTAATGCTCTGAAGATATATTGCCTTCATCATATTCTGCCCCCCAAAAAAGCCCAACTGGAATTTAATTATGAGAGACAATCAGACAAACCTAAGTGGAATATTCTATGGAATAATTGAACTGTACTCTTCACAAATGCTGGTGTTATGAAAAATAAGGACAGATGACAATCTTTTAGATTAAAGGAGACTGTATCAGCTACAGTGCTCAAAAGAAAACACCAATCAGTATGTGGCTTAAATGACGAAATTTATTTCTGACAATTCTGGAGGCTGGAAGTTTAAGTGGATGTGTCCACAGGCCTGGTGTTGCTAAGGCTTGGCATCTTATCTTGCAGGCAGCTGCCTTCTTGCTGTGATCTTACATGGTCATCCTGTTTGTTTTCATCTCTTATGAAAATACCAGTCACACTGGAATAAGACACGCATTTACGACCTTATTTTATATTAGTTTCCTTATTCAAGACCCTGTCTCCAGATATATCAGATTCCAAGATACTGGGGGTTCTGGCTTCAGCATATGAATGTACAGGAGGAGCACAATTCAGCCTGCGAAAGAGACTCTTTATGTGTGGTGTTGGTTGGGAGAAAAGTTGCTATCAAGTATATTATGAAGAAAATGGGAAATAAGTACCTATAATGCCGTAGATTGAAAATAGCCTCCACTTGGACATTTCTTCCCTGAGAAATGAGGGCATGTTTCCCCTTCTTTGAATGTGGGCTGGCCTGTCACCACTTGGACCAGTGGAGCAGAATGGAGTAGCGCTGCTTCAGGTCCCAGCCCAGATTTCAGGAAGCAGTTTCTGCCTCTTCTTCCTCCGTATTCTTTCAGCACTACCTGATTCATGGAGATTTGTTTGCTCAAATAAACTATGTTAAATTCACTTTGTCAGGTCTTTCTTTTAATGTGTTCTCGGGGTGTCTGAATCTGTTGGGCATTAATTCTGCTGTCAGTCACGTGTGGCCTCCTGTACTTGGGGATGTTTCATAAATTGTGTGTTCCTATTGGCTTGAACCCTACCAGGTTCAATTGAGAGCTCGTTCCGCAGAAGAGGTTTCCATTGTTTCTGCCCACAGGACGGGGACTTGGGACGCCTTCAGTGCTCTTCAGCCGTCGGGTTCCGGGCCGGAGGCTCAGGCTCCCATCTCCTTGTTTCCAGCCGGGATTGCAGGGCCGGCATAGATGTGTGGCGTCAGTGTGGCCGCAGACCTCCCACTTAGAGCTCAATGGCTCAGCCCGGGCTTTTCCCGTGGTTGGTTCCATCTGGAGTGAGGTAGATGAGCGATTCTTGGAGCATCTACGTCCAGGAGCCAGCAGTGGGAGGAAGGAGCCAGCAGTGGGAGGAAGAAGCCAGCTTGACTTTTTCTGCCCGCCTAAGCAGAACCCACCACATTTTCACTCTAATCTTAAAACATAATTCTGACTTGGCTTTCTGCAATATTTTTAAAGAAATTAGGATTTTTCAGTGTTCATTCATTTGATACGCCCAATAGTACTGTAACGTTGGAGAGGGCAGGCAATCTGCTAGGTTCGGTGGCTGAGAAAGGTGATACCTGGGGTGATGTACGGCGTTTTTATTACCCTCTAAAGCATCCACTCCCTACCCTGTAAAGTGAGAAAAGTCTCTTCTTCTTCTTCCTAGGGCTTTGTGAGCCTTTATGGAGATGGCACTTGGGCAGCGTCCAGCCCCGACTGCACTGGCACGACGCGGCCGGAGGATGCCGGGATCACCGAAGACGCCGCGGACCAAGAAGCGCTCCTGCGCCCCCCAGCGCCGGGGCCGCGGCGTCGGGGGAGCCGAGCGTAGCAGCTGCGGGCGGAGGCGGGGCCCGCG